>NC_091438.1:75567756-75868967 GCF_964237555.1 Oryctolagus cuniculus | reverse complement strand
ATCACCACCCTTCTGGTTCATATCTTCATTTCATTGGTTATTTTGGGGATGTTGTGTAAGTATTTCTTTTTGATTAACCCCTTTTTGATTGACTGAAAAGCCTTTCCATGAAGTATAGAGCTTTGAACGTGGCCTTGAGCCACCTGGGGTCTTGGGGAGTACTTAGTCCAGCCCTAGCATATCACATCTGAGAAAACTCGGGCTCTGAAACACCAGCCAAGAGCAAAGGCAAGGTCTGGTCTTGTTCCTTCTGCCACTGTGTGCAGCCCTGAGATGAGCCTGCCAAGCGAGGGGTCCTGGGGTGGGGTGGGATAGGGGGATCCACGACAGTAAAAGAGAATTCCAGTGCCTGTTGGGAGCATTTTATAGGATTTATTCAGAGCTTGCACCTCCTCTATGGGCATGTGGTGCCCACAGTTGCCATGGAAAGAAAAGCCACAGGTCCGAGGGAGAGTGGCGTGTTGGAGCCCTGTAGCTGGGTCTCGTATTTCCCTCCAGTTACTCGACTGTGGGTCTCACCAAGAGTTGTTGGGAAAGGAGGTCAGAGGGACAGGGACATGCAAGAGGCTCCAGGCCCAGTGTTCACCAACATTTTACTGTTATGGCCACAGTGGCTTAGTGCCTGGATTAGGCAGCAGGGAGTCCTGGAGCCCCGTGTTGGAGGACGGGCAGGGCGTCCTGTGAGGGATGTTTCTCCATCTGTGTTAGTAAAGACAGCTGTGACCTTCCCACAGTGATGAGGCCATGGCGTAGCAAGGGTGTTGTCCCTAAATGCAGGGTGTTTACGGGCAGTGTCCTCGGGACGAGCCTCTGAGGCTGAGGAGTGCCACCTGGCTGTGTAGGTAGAAGCCAGTATCCAGGTTCCCGCCACAGAGCTTGTCTGAAAATCTTCGACTCTGGACTCCCTCATTGTTCCTCTCACCGTGCTGTCCGGGTGGCTCCCCTCCTCCCACAGAGACCCAACTGCTGGGCTGGGCACCCGCGGTCTGGGGTCACCTCCCAAAGACAGGCAGCCGTCTCCAGAGTGGCAGGCCCCCGGCCGGGCTGCCCTGGCTCTGCCCAGCCCCTCCACAGAGGGCAGCCGACAGCTACTGTACAGCTCGGGCCCCCTGGGCCCTGTTTGGACGGGGCTCCCAGGGCGGTCCCCGCCAGCCGGTTTCTCAGGGCCTGTGCTGAGCTCCTCTGCCGTTTGCTTTGCAGTCGTCTGCGGCGTCCTGTGGTGGCTTTATTACGACTACACGAACGGCCTCAGCATAGAGCTGGCCACCGAGAGGGAGAACATGAAGTGTGTGCTGGGGTTTGCCATTGTGTCCACGGCCCTCACGGTAAGGACGCCGTGCCAGCGGCGGGCCCAGCAGCTGGCGCCCACTCCGACATCCAAATCACCACCTCCTCACCAGAATAGATTAGAATCTGCTTTTTGTTCCCCCTCAGCATGTGCGCTCCCTTGTGCCTTGATGCCTTGGAGCATCGTGGGCCACCAGATCCAAGCTTCACCACCCACGGGGTGAGCAGGGAGACATGCCTTGGGCTCCTTATCTGTCAAATGACAATACTGATTCACAGTTGTCTACAGGGGTGTGGCCTTCCCCAAAGGGTGTATCCACAGCTGAAGCTCAGAGTTCACCCAGAGTGGGTGGGGAGAGGGTGGGGAGGTCCTAATGCTACCTGAAGGGCAGTGCTCCCTGCTCTGCTGGAGAACTGAGCCCAGAGGAAGCTGTGCTGGCTGTGCAGCTAGGAGCGGGCCATGCCCAAGGAAGGCCCTGCCTGCCCTGTTTTGGATCCTGGCTAGCCAGCCCAGCATCTGCCCCCACAGAGCTCTGCACAGGGCAGGCACGTGGCCCACCAGAAGAGAAAGCCAGGTGCTGTCACCCCAGTCCAGCACTGATCTCCAAGGGGAAGGAAGTGATCAGCGGCCCTTCTCCCCTTCCCTCACTCCCCTTTCCCAGAGCAACGGAAGAAGGGGGAGAGGGAGAGGGAGGGTCACCTCCCTCACAGCTCACCTCACTTGTGTCCTGCTCCCTGCCCCCCTGTGTCCTCACCTGGATCCCAGAGAGACCCCTGTCCACTGCCTTTTCTACTTGGGCAGTGTTTATGTCTCCTGACTTCTCAGAAGCTGCCTGGCAAGCCAACTTGAGAACATTGTTCTGGAAGGTGAGGGCCACCTGTGAACACTACCTAAGTAGATTCAACATAGCGTCTAGCAACCATGGGTGAATTGGGGTGAGTCGCATTAAATACTCACCTCAGGGCATCAGCTCAGAGAACAGGTAGAAATTCAGCTGCCTAAAGCCCAGAGCCCAGAGGAATCAGAGTGTTGACCTCTGGGCAGTGAGTCAGCTCTGCTGCCACCCAGCCCAGCCCAGCCCAGCCCCAGGAGGTGACACTGATCTCTATCAAGATTGGGGGAAGCAGTGGAGTAGAGATTAACGGTCCTTTCTACTGGACATCCTTGCATAGTTCTTATGAGTGTCAGGAGGGCATCAGTGTCAGTTGTGTCATCCATATAGATTATCTGTGTGTGTGTGTAGATAGATGTAAAGCATCTATGTATCACAAGTGGTAAAACACATTTGTTAGCATTCCATTGGGAACTGGAAGCCTGGTTTATCTGCTTAAAGGTATCCCTTTGCTTTGATAGAATTGTAAATAACAAACCAAGTTTCCCTTCCTTGTTGGTTGTGTTAGCAATGAAAACAGAGACAGGAGTTCTGCTCAACTATCCAGACCCCTGCTGAGTGTCTTGCTAGGAGGAGGAAGGGGCACTCCTGACCCCGACATGCACCACAGGGCCAGGAGGGGCTGCTCCCAGCACAAATTTCTGCACTTTATCACACTGTTCTTGACTGTCATTCCTCTGCTCAGCTGAGAGTAGAGTAGGCAGGAGCGTGGCCTGCACAGACCTCAGGTGCAGGTGCTGGGAGGGGTCCATCAGGAAGGCCCTGAACTGCCATCTGCATGGGTTTCACCTTTATCCAGAGGTGCTGGGGAACCACTGATGGACTTTGAGCAGGGAGCTGACATCTTGGCTCTACCTTTTACCAAGGGAGATTGAGGAATGGAGGCAGGGTGAGGATGAGTTGGGGGACTCAGGGCAGAAAGTTACTGGGGTCTGGATGAGAGGAGCTGCGGCATCCATGGGAGGATGAACCACTGGGTTCTGGGGGTTTGCGGGCTCTTGAAGACTGTGTGGGGCTGTAGGTGTGAGTATAGACAAGCCAAGAAGCTGGGCCCTGAGGAGGAGGAGAAGGAGAGAGATGGAGTGGCTGGAGGGGGCTGTGAGGTGAAGGATGGCCTGTTCGGCCAACAGGAGACATGTGTAGGTAGCTATATGGCAGGGAGGGCTGCTGTGAGCACCTGCACTGTCTTTTCTCTCTTTCAGTATCTTGGGTTGGGGCAGAGGGAATAAAACACAGCTCCCTGACCCTGAAGGACCTCATTCTCATGTTTCTCTTGCTCTCTAACAAAACCTCAAGGACTTTTAGGGAAGGACTGCATCTTGCTCACTGTCTTTACTGTAACTTGGAGCCCAGGGCCCAGCAACACAGTAGATGCTCAAGTAGGGGTTTGAGAATTTCCCTGTTCAATGATAACAAAAGGAGTGAGTATCTTAGCAAAGCTGTGTACAGAGACGTAAAGCAGTAGGGTTTGTTTTTGTCTCTACCTGGTGCTCCGTTATTTTGAAATAATTTAACCCCTTTCTCACCAGGTAATCCTGCTCGCCTTGATTTTTGTGTTCAGGAAGAGAATCAAGTTGACGGTGGAGCTTTTCCAAGTCACAAATAAAGCCATCCGCAGCTTTCCATTCCTGCTATGCCAGCCGCTGTGGACATTTGCCATCCTCATTTTCTTCTGGGTCCTCTGGGTGGCCGTGCTACTGAGCCTGGGAACTGCAGGTAAGAGCCTGGGTGAGTTCATTACCCTGGAGTTGTTTACAGAGGCCGTCACTGTTATGGAGCTGTGGGCCTGTTTCTGGGGGCACCACGGCTCCACTCCACCAGAGGTGTCTGATGACAGCAGTGATGGTGTTATGGCTGGGTCAGGGGACAGCGGGAAGTGCCTTTCCCTCTTTTGTGTGGACTTAAAATAAAGAAGTTGAGCTTGTGTTTCATGAGAGAATAAATTCAGTAAGGACTGAAAGCTTTATGGACGACTATAATCCTCATATGAACAAAGGCCAAGAGAAAGAATATTATCAAACATCTCCAGGCTGAAATTTTCTCCAAGGTAATTTACCAGCCCCTCTCAAGTCAGTAGTTGATAAAGAGGAAGCCAAGAAAGCCCAGGCTTAAAGTTTGTTGTGCCCAGCAGAGTCAGCTCAAGTTGAAATCAAGCGCAGAGTGGAAGTTCACATTGCTTTGGTCCTGAAAAATAAAAAAAAAATAAAAAAAAACAACACCATATCCTCCATCATCTTGTTATATCCAAACTGTGGTTCCCCACCGAAGGAATGCCTCGGCGTCAGCTGTGGTGCCTTAGTACAATAGGCATCCTTGGGTCCTAGCCTCTTCTGAGATTCGGATTCAGGTGTTTTGGGGTGAACCAGTTATATATAGATATAAATATAGATGTCTATATAGATATTTATAGATGACATGAACAGGGCAACTACATGTCACAGCAGTGCTTTTCAAGGTGCCATCTGGAACCAGGTATGGAGCCTGATGCCGAAACATCCGTCACCCCATTGCTCCCTTCATTGAGAAAGTCCTGCTGTGGGGAATAAAGATGCCGCTGAACAAAGCGATGAGCTTAGCGGTGCGGTTGCTCTGCCTTCTGGCATGAGCTCCTTGTCTTAGTGCAGGCTGGTGACAAACAGTGTGAGGACACGTGGACTGGGACTAGCAAATAGCGTGAAGACAGGCAGCTGGAATGTGCACTTCCCTTTACAGCACTGTCCTGCACCTCCGCTCCTCTCCATGACTTGTCCAGGCCCAGAGTCACACTCTGATGTGAGTGCAAAAGAGCAGGTTGCGCGCTGACTCTGGCCAGGCAGATGGGAGCCACAGCAGGTGTCAAATCTGCATGGTTAATGAGGCTCCTTAATGTTTAATCAAGTTTGTCTTGTCCCTTATTCACAACTGCTGCGAAGGTGATTCTTGGCCTGGTTCCCCCTTCCTCTCCCCTGGAATAACTGAAGCCCAGCATCAAGATGGCCAGCAGGCTGCCATTGGAAGCGCTCCTTCCAAACGGCACAGATGCCCTAGAGGCAGGCTCTTTTGCAGGGGAGTCTGGAAGCTTCCGGAAGACTTGCAGCGAACTTCTGCTTATTATCAAGGAAGGAACCTTGGCCAAACAGATATATCCTGTAATTAGTCTGAATGACGTTTTTCTGAGAGTGAAAGAAAACTCAAAAGAGCAGGGACTTAAACAAGGGAGGAGCTAATTTCCTGCTCAAGTAGATGAAGTCCACGAGGAGGAGAGCCATGCCCACATAGCCAAGGAGCCACGTACCTTCTTTCTTGTTCCATAACCTCCACTCCTTGCTTCCACCTCGTAGTTAAAACAGGCACTCCTGCTCCAACCACCATCTCTCTCTCTCTCTTTTTTTTTTTTAAGATTTTGTTTATTTGAGAGATAGAGACAGAGAGAGGGAGAGACAGAGAGGTTTTTCATCTGCTGGTTCACTCTCCAAATGGCTGCAATGGCCAGAGCTGGTGTAATTGGAAGCCAGGAGCTTCTTCCTGGTCTCCCAAGCAATTGGGCCCTCTTCCACTGCTTTCCCGGCCCATAGCTGAGAGCTGGATTGGAAGAGGGGCAGCCAGGACATGCACCAGTTCCCATACTGGATGCCAGCACTGCAGGCAAAGACTTAGCCCACAACGCCACAGTGCAGCCCCCCCCACACACACTGTGTCTCTGTTAAGGAAGTGGCAGGAAGACAAGCGTGCCCTTCCCAGAGGTCACAGGCACACTCCCAGCTAACCCCACTGGCCACATCCTATCTGCACGGGAAGCCAGGAAACGTGATTCATCTGGGGCAGCCGTGCACAATGAAGAATGACCCGCAAGAGAAGAGGGGGACAGAGGTCTCCACCAGAGCCGCACTGGACAGTTCCTGTGGCTTGCTTGCTTGCCTTGTGCTCAGTCCCAGTCAGAAAGGACAGTGGCCTTGGTGCATGAAGGGAACAAGCACTGTTGAGGTCTTCCCAGATTCCAGCCGTGTACTAGGTACTTACTGTGGTCTCCCTTCTAGGCAACACAGTCCCCTTGTGATTTGTGTGAGGTTGCACTCGAGTTGCAGGCAAGGACACTGGGTTCTCCGGAAGTCGTTTGGTGCGGGTCACACAGGTACAGCCAAGAGTGTGGTGGCTCCCTGGCTCCGCAGCTCTAGAATCGAGCCAAGCTCTTCCCACTGCCATACACCTGCCCTGTGTCTGGGAGGCAGAGCTAGGAAGTAGAAACCAGGTCTCCTCGGGTTTATCTGTTCAAGATGAAGCACTGTTGAGGTACAGCAACCGCCTTCTCCGTGCAGGCATTGGCTGTGGCGTGGTGCCCGGGCCTGCAGCTGCAGGGCAGCACAGAGGACCCACAGGCTGACAGCCAGAGCCAGCTGGCCGTGAGGTACGGCAGGAGGTGTCCGGGGCCAGGACCCTGGGCGGTGGCTGTGAGGTGCCGGAGCCATAGCCCCCAGAGAATTCCCCGGGGTTGGGTGATGTCTTGGGAAACAGGGGAGAGGGCCAGTGAAGGACCTGCTCCTTTACAGCATGGGTGGCCCAACTCGCTGGCCGCTGGTGGCTGCTGAGTCTGGATAAAGTAGGCTGTGCCTGTGGTCAGAACCCATTAGGTTTTGGAGCAGGGCGTGTTTTTCCTTCCTTTAATTCACAGGTATGTGGTGAGCACGGTAGGGATGAGGCGCTAGGCGAGGCTCTAGACAAAGGTGGGGAACAAGACCCAGCTGTCTCTGCTCACTTCAAGTCGAGCGGGACAAACTGACCACTGAACTTGATTGCAATCAGGCCTGATGAACATGATGATGGGAAAAATATGGGAAGCCACTGGAGCAGCAGAACCAGGGCCTGGCCCACCGTCACTGTTACGGCGGCTGCTCAGAGGATAAGCTCTCTATTGGCCTGTTGTACATTGCTACAATAGCACCCTAGGCTGGGTAGTTTATAATAAAGACAGGTTTATTTAGCTCACAGCTTTGGGGGCAGAAAGTCCACAGCAGTCCTTGCTGGCTCTGGCAAGGACCCCGTGGCAGCTGGCATCGGGGTGGGAGTGCACGTGCGAGGTGTCACCTGGGGAGACAGGAAGCCAGAGAGAGTGGGGAGGGGTCAGCTGTTCTAAAACAGCCCTCCCTCCAGAACTAACAGGGTCCCATGAGAACTATGTGCACCCCCCCAGAATGCAGCACCCCAATCCCCAGTCACCTCCAACTGGACTCCACCTCCTAAGGGGTCCACTGCCCCCCAACCTCGCCACACTGGGGACCAAGCTTCCGACACACTGGCCCTTATACAACAAGCCCCTTGGCAACAATAGCACGCTGGAAAGCAGCAAAAGTGGATCCAGCAGAGAGAGCTGGAGGTGAGGTCAGAGGGGGTGAGCTGTCAACCTGCTGCCCATAGGTTCCCCTTGCTGGGGCCCAAGTTGAGCCCACGGCCTACAGAGCAGTGAGGCTGCCCAGCTGCCAGGATTGAGAGCAGGAGGGGCAGGGAGCCCAGGAGCCTGTACTTGGGGCCAGAAGGAAACATGCTATTATGCAGCTGCCTTGTGGGATCTTGTGCAGAGTGGGACCATTCTCCATCAGCAGAAGGAGCAAGATGGCAAGGGTGAGAGGCAGAGGAGGCCACAAAGGGAACCAGGGCCCACCACCGGATGTCAACATCTACGTGGATCAGAGCCCCCCTACCCCACCCCACCCCTCTCCACTGGCCTTGGGCATCAGAGAAACTGGATCAGCCTGGCCTCTCAGGCCGCCTGACTCGCCTTCCACTCACCTGTCGGCTGACCCAGGTGCACAGAACGCCCTTTGTTTCCCAAAGCCTGTCCACCTGGTGCCAGAGCAGCCCACGGGCAAGTCAGCAGCCGCATCCCACTTTGATCTTCAGGAGCTGCCCCAGCTGCACTCATGAGAGACCGTGAGCTGCCGTCTCGTCTCCTGAACGCACCATGCACAGAGCCCGATTGTCTCTTCACGTCCCCTAGGCAGCTACAGTGAGGACAAGCTCTCTCTTCAGTCTAGGGCTTTTGTGGGAGGCTTTCCAAAGTAGGTGAGTGGTTGTGAGTTTCTTATGTGTCAGATGGTTGAATGAGTTCATGCTCATATTTTGTGTAAACAAGAAAAATACAGCAAAAGCTAGGAGTGGACATATGTTGCTCGTGCTTGGTCAGATGAGTATTTCTCTTGTGTCTGCCAGTCTGTCAACTCACTGATGCATTCTGGTTTGTTTGGGGCTTGTTTCAACACAGCAGAGCAAGGGCCCCAGTTGTGATCTTGTCTAGTCCACTGGGAGGCGTCTGCCACCAACAGTGTGACAGTGACTCTGAAAGTCCAATGGGGAAAATGAGAACTGCAGTTTCCCTGAGTATCCAGCAGGTGCCGCTGTGGGTTGGAAAGAGTCTGACAATCGCTCACCCCAAGTTGTCCTTAAGGTGCTCTGGAAGCCCTGGAGATGGTGCAGTGGGAGACACCCATGTAGCAGAGAAGGATAAGTTTCCCCTTAGCTCCATGCTGCAGTTAGAAGAGGTGGTTGCAAGGGTGTGTGGAGCAGGCATGGTGACCATGGGATAGGCAAAGGCCTGGGCTTGTTGAGCAGAGTGGGCTCAGAGGGCTTCCCACCAAAAGACCTGGAGTCCAGGCTGGCTCTGGCCACGTGGATGTTAATCCTCCTTCTGCCACTTTTGCAGGGAAAATTAGGACTCTAACATGGATGAACTAGTGCTAAGGATGCTTGGTGTTGCCTGCAGCTTGTGCTTTAGCCTCGGCTCTGCCTGACATAGTTGAGAAGAGGATTTAAAAGGGCATTGTCAGGCTGGTGCCGCGGCTCACTAGGCTAATCCTCTGCCTGTGGCGCCGGCACCTTGGGTTCTAGTCCCGGTTGCCCCTCTTCCAGGCCAGCTCTCTGCTATGGCCCGGGAGTGCAGTGGAGGATGGCCCAAGTCCTTGGGCCCTGCACCCGCATGGGAGACCAGGAGAAGTACCTGGCTCCTGGCTTCAGATCGGCTCAGCGCACTGGCTGTGGCGACCATTTAGGGGTGAACCAACGGAAAAGGAAGACCTTTCTCTCTCTGTCTCTCTCACTGTCTAATTCTGCCTGTCAAAAGGGGGGGGGGGCATTGTATGTGTTTCTGGTTTTTTTTTTTAAGTTATCATAGAAATAAAGGATAATTGAATTTATTTCACAAAAGCCTGCCAGTGGTCCAGCCCTGTGCCAGGAGGAGAGTGACAGGAGAGATTTGAAGCATTTCCAGCTTTTTAAGAGGTTTAGGGTCCATCTGGCAGGTGCCAAGGTAGGCAGTGTCCACATGTGTCTCTGTGCTGTTGCTCCTGCTATGTTCTCCATCCAGAACCACCTTCCCAACGCTCACCCCAGGTCTCTACCCCTAACTGCCTCAGAAGTTGTTCATTTTTCAAGATTTGTCTCAAGAAAATAACTAATAATAATTATTATAAATGTAGTATCTATAATAAATATTTGAGCGGCAGAGAGAAACAGAACTCCCATCCACTGGTCTACTCTACAGGTGCCAGCTGCTCAGTCCAGGTCTACCATGTGGTTAGCAGGGACCCAACGACATGAGCCATCGCTGCTGCCTCCCCAGGTACACACCAGCAGGAACTTGGAATCAGGAGTGGGAGTCAGGCGTCAAACCCAGGCGTTCCACTATGGGACATGAGCATCCTAACCAGCAGTTCAAGTGCTAGGTCAAATACCTGCCCCTTGAATATGGTATTAGTTACAAAATGTTCTATACATTTCTGAGGCATACTTAGGTTTTTTAAAAGACTTTATTTATTTAGGAGGCAGAAAGAAAGGTCTTCCATCTACTTGTTCACTCCCTAAATGGCCACAATGGCTAGAGCTGCACCGATCTGAAGCCAGGAGCCAGGAGCTTCCTTTGGGTCTCCCACAGGGGTGCAGGGGCCCAAGGACTTGGGCCATCTTCCACTGCTTTCCCAGGCCATAGCAGAGAGCTGGATCAGGAGAGGAGCAGTGGAACATGAACCAGCACCCATATGGGATGCTGGCACCACAGGCGGAGGCTTAGCCTACTACACCACAGTGCTGGCCTCTGTACTTACGTATTTTTCCTTGTAATGTTTTTATGTACTTCATTCTTACATGCCCGCTTTGTGTTGAGCCCTGGAATTGCACTGTGGGCTGCCAGGTGCCCTGGGTACTTGAGATACAGCAGTGAGTACAACCAAGGCCCTGTTCTGCAGGCTGCTTACATTCTCGTGAGTGATGACAGAGGGGACGAGTAAATACATGTCCCTGATGACAAGTGCTGCGAAGAACAATAACGCAAGCAGTGTCCTCATTGCACAAGGGTAAGAGGCCCTGCAGGCGAGCGACAAGTCCTTTCCTTCCTGAGCCTGCTAGCTCAGTGTGTCACACCTGACGGGAGCAGTGCGTGCAGACTTGGTGAGGGAGTTCACATCCGTATCATGAGATGTGCAAGCTGGGGGTTCTCCATCAGCGAGACTTTCCTCTTTGTCCCTAATCCTCATTCTGCCAGAGCAGAAGCTGAAGCCAGTGGGAGACACACAGGATGTGGTCACAGCCTTGGGGGATGGGAGGCACAGGATCCTTGGACCCGTTTGCTGGAAGAGGCCCAAGGGAGTACACAGAATGTGCTAGAAAGCACAGCCCTTTCAAGTTGGGCCTGCTTCCTTTGGGAAATTATCCCAGCCAGCTGGCTGGCCTTTGATGGTCACTGTTACATCTCCATAGCCTTTGCCATGCTCTAAGGCTTGCGGACAATACGCAGAGTTCCAGCTGGCTGTGCAGTGAATCCCCTCCAGGTGACGTGGGTGCTGTCTAGGGTCAGCTCTCTTAGGTTGCCTCCAAATCCCTGATAGGATATATTTCTTGAAGAAGACGACCCATACCTCCATTCGTTCAGGTAATATTTATTGGACATTTACTTTGTGCCAGACCCTGTTAGATGTAAAACACAAAGCTTTCTTTCCACGTAGGAAGGTTGGCAGACATGGACATTAAATAGGATAGGGAATTTTATGGTTCTTTGAAAGTTGATAAGTGAAGAAAAAGAAGAGATGAGGACTGGGAAAGGCATGGGGGATGGGAGTGTAGTTTTCAGTTGGGTGATGTGGCTGGTACTGTGGTGTAGAGGGTTAAACTGCTGCCTGTGACGCCAGCATCCCATATGGACACCAATTCTAGTCCTGGCTACTCCACTTCCGATCCAGCTCCCTGCTAATGCACTTGGGAAGGCAGTGGAAAATGGCAGAAATGCTTGGGCCCCTGCACCCATGTGGGAGACCTAGAAGAAGCTCCTAGCTCCTGGCTTTAGCCTGGACCCACCCTGGCTATTGTGGCCATTTGGAGAGTGAACCAGCAGATGGAAAATCTCTCTGTCTCCCTGTCTCTCTCTCTGTGTGTGACTCTGCCTTTCAAATAAATAACTTTTTTAAAAAAAGTTGGGTTCTGGGGGCCACAATGATAAGGTGGTAGCTGAGCAAAGGTTGGAGGGGCCCTGAGGCTGGTGGTGGCAAGGGGAAATGTCCCAGGTGTAGGGACCAGCAAGGAAGCCCAGTGAGTTGACTGGAGTGGTTGTGGGAGGGCACAGGGTCAAGTTCCTGAGGCCTCGTTGGCCTGTATAGGAACTTTGGCATCCCATCTCTTGTGGGAAGTCTTGCCAGGATTTAAGTAGGATAGAAACATGACCTGACGGTGTGGTAGGCATGGTTGGGGAGGAGGAGGTGGTGGTGGCTCAGATCAGGGTCACGGCGCTGGAAGGGGCCTGACTGGCTGTGAAGCTGGGGCCTCGGGATTTCCTGACATTTTAGGTGAGGGACGCACAAGAAAGAGGAGGAAGTGACGACTCTGAGGTCGGTTATCCTGAGCACCTGGGAGAGGAGATGACAGCAGACCGAGGCGGGGCAAGATGTCAAGTTTTGGGAGTAGATCAGAACTTAATTTTTGATCGTGTTCATTGAGATATCTTGTAGACAGCTGGATAGAGATGTCCAGTGGGCAGTGAACTATGTCAGTCTGAAGTTGGGGGCGGGGATCCCAACTGCAGATTTACATTTGGGAATTTTAGAGCAGGTACACAGTATTCAAATACATGAGATTAGAAAGAGTGAAGGGAAGAGTTCGAGTTTGGAGGACTTGGCTTTGAGGCTAAATTGCCCTGGAGGTGAGGAGGAACCAGCATTGGAGACTGAAAGGGAGTGGCCCGAGTAGGAGGAGAAAGAGCGAGGTGTCCTGGAATTCAGGGAAAGTGTCTGGAGGCATGCAGGCGATCCAGTGTGGCAGGTGCTGCTAGGTCAGCACGATCCAGGGCTGGCCGCTGAACTCAGAAGAATGCAGGTGCACCAACATTGTTTGGAAGGAGAGGGAGGGATTCATGGTGGGAGCAGGTGAAGAGGAAGCGGGAGGGGTGCATTGGGAAGAGCAGATGCGGAGAGATGGGGAGGAAGCTGGAGTCCAGGTGTCTTCAGGATGGGAGTCAGTCAGCAGGACTCGGGAGAGGGGAACATTTCCATGCACAGGGCGAGAACTGCCCTCGAGATGTCTTCAAGCAGGTGACAAAGGGTAGACTCTAGGGGAGCAGTGGCCTCAGCATTAGGGAGATCAGGTATGGACTCATGTTGATAAGACTCACCCTGGGAGTATATCAGCAGATGGGAATTCTCAGTCTCTTCCTCTTTCTGTCTGCTTTCAAATAAATTCAATAAAAGAAAAAAATTTTTTTAAAAAGGAAGCGACCTGATTTTAAAATAGGCATGCCATTTGGCCAGTCATTAGGGGACAGTGCAGAGATGTGCATCTCAGTTATGTGACCCTCAAGGCCAGGCCTGCAGCCACTGCCCAGGGCCATCCTACCCACCTTAGATTTTCCATGGGGGAACTGTGGCCCAGATTGCTTGTCATGTATGTCAGAGCTGAGCCTGGAAGCAAGTTAAAAGACCCTTTGACCACCATTCCTGAAAGCCATCATACCTTGGGCTCTATCCATAGTCCGGTTCTCATTAACACCCCTTAACCGCCCTGAGTGGTAGCTGCAGCGCCGTCCATGATAGCAAACCAACTGGTGGATCTTGCCTGCACTGACACAGCCGTCCAGGAGAGGGCAGTCGTATACCCAAGTGGGTCTGCCCCACCCACGCGCTGGCTCTGCAACCCACAGGCTCCAGGTTGTATCCTGTTTCTGTTTCCAGGCTTCCCTCCTCAAGTCAGAGTGCCTGATTCTTTGTGACTGATTGGGTAAAGCAATGGCTTTCAAATGGCGATTTTGCCATGGGGGTGGTATCTGGCAGTACAGGAGCCGGGTAGGGGCCCTCATAAGTGGGGAGGGGAGGGAAGCTTCTGGCATCCAGAGGATAGAGGGACTGCCGGTCAACACCGGCCCTGCACGAGACAGGCCCACTGCCGTTAAAGAAGCCTCTGGGCTAAAATGGCAGTGGATGTGCTGGGTTGAGAGATGCTGCCCTCAAGAGAATTCTCATAACTGACCTGAACAGATAGAAAACTTTTTAAAATTTTATTTTATTCATTTGAAAGAAACACACAGAGGTCCCTCATCCACTGGTTCATTTCCTCAAGAGCCCACAACAGCCAGTGCGGGGCCAGGCCAAAGCCAGGAGCCTGGAACTGAAGCTGGGTCTCCCATGTGGGTGGCAGGGGCCTGATTTACTTGGGCCATCACCTACTGCCTCCTGGCATCCTCATTAACAGGACTGGAACTGGGAGGGGAGCCAGGACCGAAACCCAGGCACTCCAGCATGGGACGTGGGCATCCCAAGAGGCATCATAACAGCTATTCCGAACACTGCCCCAGAGATGGCTTTGACAAAGACATTTGAAAGAAACTCTGATCAATCAAAAATAACAAGTTTTGTTCTTTGGGGAGAAGGGGTGGCAAAGATTTTAAGGCCTAGTTAGATCTTTTATTTTTCTTTTAAAGATTTATTTATTTGAAAGTTAAGAGTTACACAGAGGGAGGAGAGGCAGAGAGAGAGGTCTTTCATCTGCTGGTTCACTCTCAATTGGCTGCGATGGCTGGAGCTGTGCTGATCCGAAGCCAGGAGCCAGGAGCATCTTCCAGGTCTCCCACATGGATGCAGGGGCCCAAGGACTTGGGCCATCTTCTTCTGCTTTCCCAGGCCATAGCAGAGAGCTGGATCGGAGCAGCTGGGACTCAAACCAGCACCCCTATGGGATGCCGGTGCTTCAGGCCAGGGCTTTAACCCTCTGTGCCACAGTGCTGGCCCTGCTTACATGGATCTTGACTTAGTACTTCAGCTGCTCTGGGATGTGTGTGACTCCATGTTTGGGCAGCACAGGGCACCAGCATGAGAGATGGTCCCCTCTTAGTATCCAGGGCTGTTGTCCTCACCTTCCGACTTTCTGAAGAAAATAGTCCTCCTGCCCTGTGGAAATGTTCACCACCCTCAAAACCCGTGTGACGCCATGAACCTGTTCTTGAAAAGCCACAATGGGCTCTGGAGGAAGAGCAGTGTGTTCCCCAGCCCAGAGCACTTCTGCATTCCAGCACCGGCTTTGCAAAGCCCGCTGACCTGGGCCACCTCTAACTTGCATTCTGGTTGCCGGGGCCACCTGGCTGCTTTGGGAATGCAGCACGTCCATTCTGGGAGAGCACAGCATTCATCCCTGCCTTACTGGAAGCAGAGATGCCTGCAAGCCCATGTGAGCCCCGTGTCCAACAAATTGCTAGCTTCTCTTTATAAGTCAAGGTGTTCCACTGTTCCCTACAATGTGACTCTTGTTCAGCGGGGCAGAGTGCCTAAGGAATGAAGACCGGCCTCCGTCGGAGGGATCAGTTGCTCATAGCATAAGTAGCCTCCCCCACCCCTTTCCTTTGTGCACAGACCCTATTGTGTACATCTAGAGGCTCATGAATTATGAACCCAAAGACAATTTATAGCTACAACAGGAAACAGGAACCCATTCCTAACTGTTGTTCAGGCTGTAGGTGTCACCAACACCAAAGTGCCCGTCGTCTTCCTTGCAGTAGTTTATTTAAAATACACAAGTGGGCATGTTGGGGCCTGGAGGGGAAGGCGTTTGATGCAGTGGGCAAGGCAGTATTTGGGACTCTCGCATCCTATATTGGAGTGTGTGGGTTCAGGTCCTACTTCCACTTCCAATTCCAGCTTCCTGCTAATGTGCACCCTGGGAGGCCTCCCAGCAGGTGATCCTTTGGGTCACTGCCACCCACATGGGAGACCCCAGGTTGAATTCCAATCCCCTGACTTCAGCCTGCCCAGCCTTGACTGGTGCAGGCATTTAGAGAGTGACCCAGCAGATGGGAGATCTTTCTCCGTCTCTCTGCTTAAAGTGAAAATAAATAAAACCTTTAACAACAACCACATTCATAGTGGGAGGACATCCAGAAATCAAATGCAGCTTGATTAACCAGTATCTGCAGAGTTGCTGCTTAGAATGAGGGAAAACCCAGAAGGGTGAGGCCATGCAGATGGCTCAACACTGTTCGAGCTACTTTTCTTGCCACAGTTGAACGCAGAAGTGTGCTCCAGAAGTTTATCTGTCATCATTATCACTGGCGGGGTGATGTGTTTATGCACCAGGCCCTATTATCAAGCACTTTTCCAGTAATCTCATTCCAGTCTCAAACTACTACCAGGAAGTTGACCCTCTAAAGAATGATACTCCAACTCCAAAAAGCCAAGTACCTGTCCCAGGAAGGGGTTAAGTGAGATTTGAAACTAGGAAGGTGGATGTTTTAAACGTGCTGGAAGAGTTTGTGTTTGAAATGAAAACTGAATCCCTTTGAGAAAATGAGCTTCCTTGTCTTTTTCATGAAGTCTAAACTTTTGGCGAAGTGGGTTCCCTAACGCAGCCCTAATGGCTGTGTGTGGTTTCATCAACACAGTAAGTGCGGCATTACGAAATGATGCGGGGGTGGGGGTGAACACGGGGTTAGAGTCAGCTGCACCCTTCTGCAGTCAGGAGCAGTGCAACTCCAGGGGTTACCTGATGCTTCCAAACCTCAGTCTTCACATCTACAAAGTGGGGTGAGGACTGGATCATTTGTCAGAGGTCTTGCAAATTGATTACCAGTCAGTCAGTCACTGTATCGATTGTTGTAGATACGTTTTAAATGTGTGTTCTCGGTTTGGGGTTTTTGCTTTGGAGATCATAAAGTATGCTGGGTGCTTCAGCCTTCCCACATGTGGTCTCATGGAATGCTAAAGGCCAAGCGTGGAGAAACGTGGCCTGTTGAAGCACTGATGGAAGCATGCTTGTGTTTAAACTTCAGGAACTGCCCAGGTGGGCGCAGGCGGCCGAGTGGACTATGAGCCTCTTTCGGGCGTTCGGTACATGTGGTGGTACCACTTAGTCGGCCTCCTCTGGACTAGTGAATTCATCCTTGCGTGCCAGCAGATGACGGTAGCGGGAGCAGTGGTCGCGTCTTACTTCAACAGGTGGGTCAGCCTTTCTACTGTTGGGTTGTCTCGTGTGGTAGCTCTAGGTGGGGGTGTTGACTTAATCGCTGGGTACTCATCTGGTGGTGAGAAGAAATGCTACCCCTCCAGTCTGTCCCATTTCCGAGCTCTCTTGCTTTAAGAAAATTGAGAAAGAAGGTGAAGGAGGAAGTAATCGTGTTGCTTAGAATTAAAAGATACCTGAAAGAAAAGGCCTAATTTTTCAAGAAATACCCATTCTTCTTGACTTCAGAGTTAAATATCGAATATACTTCAACAAGTTTTGTGACCCTTGTTTTGTCCAGTGGAAAATCAGGAGAACATTTGTTTGGAAAATAATCTTAAATCCTAAAGAAAATTCTGTGTTATAATAAAATATAATCTGTGTCCCTATAGCTAAGTAGTAGAGAATTAATTACTTCTATGTTTATACTCTATTCCCTCATGAAGGTGAGCACATGTGTATACACACACACACACACACACACACACACATGAACCCTTGGCCTCTTTTGTGTGGGGCTCTTCACAGGCACTGTGAGACTGCGGAGGGGCAGGACCAGGACAATGACAGGTTTGGCCTTGGAACAGGAAGTTGACTCCCCATAGAGCTGATTGGCCTGTCGGTCCAAATGAGTAGATAAACATGAATTTTCTGCCCCGGGTGATGCACGCCTTGGAGCGGCTACCTCTTGCCGGTAAAGAACACGGCAGGGTCTTCATATCGTACCGTTGTGTGGAAGCCAAGTCATTAGAGACCCTGGAGGATCCTGGAAGCAACTCACCCTTGGCATTGAGACCTCCGGGCAGCCGGAGGTGGGAGGCAGGCGGTGCTTGTTCCTGAGCAGGGGAGGAAAGATTACGCTCATCGAATTGGCTGGCAGGCAGCATCTGACAGTGCAGTGTGGTTATTTTCTCAGAATCCCGAAACCAAAGCATTTTCAATGAGGACTTTTGATTTGGAGTTCCAGTGAATCCTACGCATTTTTCTCCTAATCCCTTCTGCTGTCTGTAACCCACTCTCCAACCCCCCCCCCCCAAAGAAAATTCACAAACGAGTGAAAAGGAAGCGCACGAGGGCAGGGAGCTTCAGTGTAGGCTGGAGGGAGGGTGTCTGACTCCCGGCTGCTGCTCTGCCAAAGACTGGGAGACCCGTCTGTGAGCTGGCCGAGTGCAGAGGCGCAAGTGAGGGGCAGGCTGAACTGAGTCACTGAATCCCAGGAAGGCCCACAAGTTCAAGTATAAAATGTACTTCCAAAGATGAGCTGAGCGTTCACCCCTCCTCCATGGCTGCAGAAGATGGAACTCTGCCCTCTCGACTTACAAGCCAGAAGGGGGTCTGGATGCAAGGTGCATGACACGGCTGGGGCAGGGCCAGGCAGTGTGCCGAGGGCAGGGGCAGTGAGGGAAAATTTAAATGCTGAATCCTGAGGACCCCACCACCAGCAGGCCATATTGCACAGTTCAGTCCCATGTTGCGGGCAGCCAAGGTGATAACCTGTAGCAGGAGACCAGAGGATTCCCCTCTAGAGAAACCATCTGATCCAAGCAAAGACCTAGAGGTAGTGCCTTGCAGAGACCTCCCTGACCCCGACCAGTGAAATGGACTCACTGACTCCTAACCAAACAGCGAGGCTCAGCAAGCAAGGAGCCGCTCCCCTCACACAGAGCTCTGAGCCACTCGTTAACTTGAACTGGAAGGCATTGATTGTTAACCATGGAAAGAAGAGCACTTGTGAAAGGAAGAGATCAAAATGAGTAAATCAAACAGAAGAAATTGGGAAAAGAGACACATGCAGGCTACAGAAGACCTCTCCCTCCCGCTCCCCCTCTCTGTAACTCTGCCTTTCAAATAAAATAAATAAATCTTTAGTAAATAAATAAATAATAATAGAAGAGAGGATAAATAAAAAGAGGATAAATTTAGGAATCCAACAGCTGACCAACGTAAGTTCCAGAAATAGCAGGAAAGTTTTGCTGTTGTTGTTCTTAAAGAAAGGAAATTATCAAAGAATGTTCCCCAAGGCTGTAGGACAGGAGTAAAGAGAAGATTCCAGAAGCCTCTTGGGGGAGAGGGAGACACAAACAAGATTCCATGTAAAGGATCAAGAACCAGAATGGGATCTGACCTTGAACAGCAGCCCCTCTGAAGCAAGAAGACAGTAGAGGGGCCAGCGCTGTGGCGTAGCGGGTTAACACCCTGGCCTGAAGTGCTGGCATCCCATATGGGTGCTGGTTCTAGTCCTGGCTGCTCCTCTTCCCATCCAGCTCTCTGCTATGGCCTGGGAAAACAATGGAAGATGGCCCAAGTGTTTGGGCCCCTGCATCTGCATGGGAGACCTGTAAGAAGCTCCTGGCTCCTGGCTTCAGATCGGCACAGCTCTGGCTGTTACGTCCAACTGGGGAGTGAACCAACAGATAGAAGACCCCCCCACCCAGTGCCTCTCCTCTCTCTGTGTAACTCTGACTTTCAAATAAATGAAATAAATCTTTAAAAAAAAGAAGAAGACAGTAGAGCAAGGTTGGCACAGTTCTGCTGAAAGACTGTCTCCAACTTGGAATTTTATAACTGTTTGTAATATCAGTCAAGGAAAAATGAAAATAAAATCATGCTCAGACACACAAAGTCCCAAAAGATTTCACTCTCTGCATCCTCTCTAAGAAGAATGTTGTCCCACTGAAACTCATGAGCAAGCCAGGGAGGAACAGCTGGGTTTCAGAAAGTGGGTTCCAACCAGGGAAGGTGAGAAGGGAATCCCCAGGGAGGTGGCCGAGCAGCAGGTGGAGAAGATGTGTGGTGAGGGGTGCAGCAGGAGGCCGTGTGTTCTAGGAGAAAGGTCCCCATGAAAAGACGCTGCAACAGAGAGGAGACCAGCTGGGCTTGCACATGTTGAGAAGAGATCTAAACTTTAGTGAAGCATTTAATGATGCCCATGAAAAACCAGTGAATAATAAGCGTGAAACAGGCCAGTGCTGTGGCATAGTAGGCTAAGCCTCCTCCTATGGCGCTGGCATCCCATATGGGCACCGGTTCATGACCTGGCTGTTCCTCTTCCAATCCAGCTCTCTACTATGGCCTGAAAAAGCAGTAGGAGATGGTCCAAGTGCTTGGGCCCATGCACTAGTGTTGAAGATCTGGAAGAAAGTCCTGGTTCCTTGCTTTGGATTGGCCCAGCTCTGGCCATTGCGATCATTTAGGCAGTGAACCAGCAGATGGAAGACCTCTCTCTCTGTCACTCCCTCTCTCTGTAACTCTTACTCTCAAATAAATATTTTTTTAAAAGTATGACAATTATTAATGCCAGGAAAAAAGTTGTACAGGAAAGGAAAAAGCTACTTGGATCAGTTGTGAATGTTATTCACTACACGCATTACTTACTGAGAATGTAAACACTAAGCATGAACTAAAATCTTCACTATCATTACATTGGGAAGGAGGGGGATGGGCCAATGAGTGTGGAGGAGGTAGAGGGTTTAGGTTGTATAAGAAAAGGAAACCAGAATCTTCCATAGTGAGGAGTCAGTAGACACTGTCTTAAACTGAAAAATAAAGACATAGCATTAAGAACATGTAATTTTGAAGTGTGCAGTAAGTTCTAGAAGAAACAGTTTAAATAGGCCCTACAGGGAGAGAGACTTAGGGATGGAGAAAAAAAAAAACTGCTGTTTTTTCCTCTTAAGTCTATTTTTTTAAAAGATATGTTAATTTATTTGAAAGAGTTACAGAGAGCAGAGGCTGGGGCGACGCTGGGGCGCAGTAGGTTAATCCTCTGCAGTGCCGGCATCCCATACAGGTGCTGGTTCTAGTCCTGGCTGTTCCTCTTCCCATCCAGCTCTCTGCTATGGCCTGGGAAAGCAGTAGAAGATGGCCCAAGTCCTTGGGCCCCTGCACCCGCGTGGGAGACCTGAAAGAAGCTCCTGGCTCCTGGCTTTGGATTGGTGCAGCTCTGGCCTTTGCAGCCATTTGGGGAGTGAACCAGAAAGGAAGACCTTTCTCTCTGTCTCTCTCTCTCTCTCTCTCTCTCTCTCACTATCTATAATTCTACCTCTCAAATAATAAATAAAAAATATTTTAAAAAACCAAAAAGAGCAGAGGCAGAGAGAGGGGCGGGCAGAGAGAGAGGTCTTCCATCCGCTGGTTCACTATCCAGACGGTCGCAACGGCCAGAGCTGTGCTGATCTGAAGCCAGGAGATTTTCTGGGTCTCCCATGTGGGTGCAGGGGCCCAAAAACTTGGATCATCTTCCACTGTTTTCCCAGGCCATAGCATGGAACAGGATCAGAAGTGGAGCAGCAGGGAGTGAACTGGCACCCATATGGGATGTCAGTACTGCAGTGGTATGCCACAGTGCCAGCCCCAATTAAGTCTATTTTTAAAAAGAAAAAAAAAATTCTTTTTCTTTGAAAGGTAGAGTTGGAGAGAGGGAGAGAGCAGGCTTCCCTTCGCTGGTTCACTCCCCAGATGGCTACATTAGCCAGTACTAGGCCAGACTGAAGCTAAGAGCCAGGAACTCCATCTGGGTCTTCCACGTGGGTTAAGCCTGGTTTTTTGAGGTACTTTGCCTATTACTTTGATTTTCAAAATAAACCAATTAATTTAAAATAAAACACATGATTTATTTTTAGCACTACTATTTCTTTTTTTATCGAGTTCTGCTTTCTTTTTGGCTTCCTGTCTAAATTTGAAACCTCAAGGTTTTTTCTTATCTCAAAGTTCACAATTCTTTAATACCACGTCCTGGCCAGCACACAGGGTGAGGATTAAGTACAGCCAGAACGCATTCATCTTTGTCATTCTCATAAGCTCTAAGAGGGCTGAAGAGCTTGTTTACAGGCCATCAAGTGCCAGGATATGGGCAGCTTGCAAAATTCACCTTTTAGAACCATTTGCTTGAAGAGCAGTCAACTGAGAAACATCAAGGTGCTGTTAGGCGTGTGATGGGAAGGAACTAGAAGCATTTAAGTCGGAGAAGGGACACTTGAGGCATGACTTCATCATCATTTTCAAATATGCGAAAGATGGATTCCAGCTGTTCTGGATCTGCTAAGGAAGACGGGAGGAAGCAGATTCATAGCAAAGCCTCAGTAAGGGATTTGGATGGAGACGAATGCGTTTCTCAGCCTTAACAAGAGTTAAGCGAAAGAACCCTGTTCTTTGTAATAAAGACAATTCTCGTTTTCTGCAGGATTGGAAAAGATGAGCCTGGCGACCCCATCTTGCAGTGATTTTTGCTGAAAGCAATATCAGGAAGGGACCACGGAGTGCTCCTTAACTCACTCCCAGTTGTACATTGGAGGCCACCAGCCCATGCAGCACACACTTTGTCCAGAATCCTCCAAAAAAAAAAAAAAAAAAAAAAAAGGATTCTTTATAATGTGGGGAGAGTTGTTTAGTGAGCCCTAGGCTGGATCTAACTGGAGCTAAAACTTGTTCCTCAACCCTGAAATTGCTTGCTCCACTTTATGCTGTGTTATCCCAGGAGGCTGGAAGTTGCAAAATAGAACCTATGTACCATGACCCAAAGGTATTAGAAAACCTGAGTAGGTGGACCATTAACCCCTTGCCCAGTGACTTAGGCTGGTGTGGTTGGTGTTCCGAGGATCTGGCTCCTTTGCATGGTGCCAGGCGTGCAGGTGCCATAGCATTCAGGTGGCCACGAGTCTCAGAAAACAAGGAACCTGGGCTGCATGCGCACATCCTGGAGAGAGCGTAGCCTCTAACATCGCCTGAGTCTTCCTCCCTGCTACAACCCAGCAGAGCAGGGTGGTTGTGGCCCAATCAGAAGGAGTTCTGTGCACATTACTCCCTCCCTGGAGACCCCTGTATACGTCTGATGGAAGGTCTCGTCCTCCCTAGCCTTCGGATTGGCTCGATGTGCTCAACGCCACCATGCCAACTCCAGGCCAAATCTCAAAATATGGTTACATGTAGAGATAGGTAGAATTTTACGCTTCACTGGGTGCAACCCTTTTCCTCCAGGCAGGTGTTGCTGTTGGATAGGGGGACAGAGCCAAGGGCACCAGATAACGGGGTGATGCTACCTAGGAATGAGGAAGAGTGCTAAGATGGGTGCCTGAAGGACACTGCACTTACTTAGCTTTGGCTTGGGTTGCAAGCGCCTTCGCTTTAGGTTCTCTTACTCTCCCAGCTTCTAGAAGCTCAGCATCTTCTTCCAGCCAAGCCCTGCTGAGCCCAGAGTCATAACCAGCGTGTGTTACGCACTAGGGAATCAAGGCAGCACACACACTCCTCTGCCTGAAGCCATCCATCCTGTTGCAGTGCAACTGTCTCAGAAAGTTGATGCCTCCCCCAGTCTCAGTACCTGGAGGACAAAACCCCGAGGCTCCATCCTCAGTGGCCATGAGTCATTGATTCCCCTACCAGATGGAAAACAAGCACTAGCCCCTTCCCCCTGCACGCCCTCTTGAGCACCGTAAGAGGTTCTGTGGCACATAAATCTCCACAGTGGAAAAACTGACAACTTTTTATTTCTTAAAAAAAAAAAAAAATGGGAAAGGGAAAACTGAATCCGATTTTCCTGGCCTACACTGCTATGTAGCTGACCAGGTTCAAATGAATCCCTGTCCGCCCTGGCCTCCCTGGCCTTCCAATTTTGAACACACTGGACAATGGGTTGAAACACGTGCCACCCTTTCTTGGGACAGCAGGGCTGCAGTTCTTTGGCTCCCAACAGCACTTCCATGTTCTCGGCTTCCTCTGAGCTGATTTCAGGAACAGTGAGACACAGCCACTGCCAACTCGGGAAACATTTCTGGCCGCGTTCCCTTTCCTCTCTTAAAACCCAGGTTGTTGTCAAAACCTTCACTCAGAGTGGCTTACTAGCAACCCGAGCAAGTGGTAGAAAAATCCATTATGCAGAATCCAAGCCTCACTTGGAATCCTTGAAGTCCCTTCTGGGAAAGGGCCTCATTGTCCAGGACTGGCATCAGCGGGAAGTCAAAGGGTCACCAAAGGGTTGCATCAACCCTCCTCGCTCCCCTCCCTGCCCCGTCCCGCTTTATCCTGCGTAGGGCAAAGGCTGTGCCCATTCCATCCCTTTTCACTCTTTTCCCTGCCTGTGAAACTGACTTGTACACATTCTTGGGAGCTGTGTCATGACAAGTCCCGTAAATGATTCACGCTGGAGTGACCTTTAAAAGAGAGTGGAGAAATCAGCTGGATTTCAGGAGCCTGGAGCTATGCAGAAGCCAAACACACGGGGCTCTGTGTGCCTGAGCTCACTGTTACCTCTCTGGCCGCTGAGCCTGGACATGTGATTTGGTGATGATGTTACTCACCGAGCTAATGCCAGCAATGTTTACGCTTGCTCCTGCGTAACCTAAACCTTGGAGATTGTGATCTAATTCAATTTCTGAAAATGAAAATGAGATTAAGGGTTGGTGGAAGGTGTTGTAAAGAGAGAAATTTGTTTATAACTCATTAGTCTATATTTTTACAATTTTCTGTCCTACATCTGTTCATATCCTTGAAAACTACCAAACAGAATTAAATTATTCCAAGAAATAATTTAACCTTAGCCACGAAGGAATATAAAACTCTTTGCCAAATGTGTCACTGCTTTGTAAATTGCTAGTAAATTATGGTATTAGCAAGTTGTTAGTGGGATGGCACAAAAGACACCACTTGGGATGCCCTCACCCCATGTCAGAATGCCTGCTTAAATTCCTGTGCCTCTGCTTCTAATCCAGCTTCCTGCTAAAGTGCACCCTGGGAGGCTGCAGACAATGCCACAAGTAACTGGATCCCTGCTACCATGTGGGAGACCTGGAGTTCTGGGCTGCTGGCTTTGGCCTGACCCAGCCTGGGTTGTTGCAGGCATTTGGAGAGAGAACCAGTGGATGGAAGATCTCTCCCTGTCCATCTCTCTCTCTGCCTTTCAAATAAAATAAAAATCTTAAAAATTGATGTCAATAGTTTGAAACAGATTTTTGGTTGCTTTTTTAATAGTGGTTTCAATTCAGTGCCTTTTTATTCCGATTCCCAGAAATAAAAGTGATCCTCCAGATAATCCGATCCTGTCATCTCTCTCCATTCTCTTCTATTACCACCAAGGAACAGTGGTGAAAGGGTCATTTTTAATCACTATGCTAAGGATTCCAAGAACCATCGTCATGTGTATTTCCAGCACTCTGAAAGAGAAGGTAAGGCAGTGTCTTAACATCAGTCCTAAGGGGTGTTTGGGTGGCAGAAAAGTTATGGGAAAGTTACAGCAGGTGCCAGGGCAGGAAGGTGACCTGTGGTGGTGGTCATTCAGAAGGCTCCTGTGCCCCTGAGGTCCCACCCCTTGCCCCAGCAAAGCTCTCCCCCGCCCCTGTTTTGTTGGGTTGCCTGCTGTGTGGTGGTGGAGGTGGGGTGGAGAGAGAGCAGCTCTGAGTTAGCTGGTTTTCATGCTCTTTTAAACACACAGAAAATGGCATGGATCCTTACAGTGAAATTAAACAAGGTTCTGTAGACATTTTTTTAAGTCAGAAAATACATGAAAGTAGGACTTTGTTTGCTTCTGTTTCAATGGTGAAATAGTCCCTTCCTTTTGTATTTCCCAGAGGGTACAACAGGAAGTTCCTGGTGTGGATGAGGAAGAAGGGAGGAGAGAGAGTGTGAGTGTGTGTGGTGTGTGTGTGCATGCACACTCATGCTTGTGAGTGAGAAACGGGCAAGCTGACCTACATCCCAGCTTGAAGGACAGAAAACTGTAGGGCTTTTGTGCTCCAGGGTTTTCTCCTCCTTGGTTTTTATTTCCATGCACATTTGGTTATGAATGCCAGTGGAAACCAGAACACCAGGAAAACAGCTGTTCTCATGGTATTTCTGGCCTGCCAAACAAGGGAAGATTGGACTTCACCCAGCTTTCCTGTTCTCACACACTCTTCACTCTCCCTCATCCCCACCTCCAGGTTTTGTGACTCGGTCAGTTTCACAAACCTACCTGATTCCAACTTTGGGGGTATAGCTCTGGGTCCTTAAGTAATTTGGAGAATATACACAGGCTCATATTATATTTTTGAAATTTTTTTTTGTTGGGTCACTTAAAGCAGAAATCCGAAATCTTGATCTTTCTAAATCCATAATCAACATCTAAGGTTTGTATGTCAGTTGGGACCAATTGATTGAATGTCACGTAAAATTATCTGGCTTCCATATGTTGAAGTGCATTCCATGCCACTGCTTGTGGATCATAGAATAGTTTCCTGTATTCCCATGGACATCTTGCCTGGTTACAGTTTGGTGGCTTGAAGAGACATTTCCACAGCCAGGGCAAATCTAGCTACTTCTGGACCTCCCATTTTGAAATTGACCCTTCAATCTTAGGAAACCTGAAGAAGGATTTCTTGAGGAAGACAATAGTTTTTTATTTTAAATATATAAGTGTGTGTGTGTGTGTGTGTGTGTGTGAGAGAGAGAGAGAGAGAGGCACTTAAAAAATTTATAAATAGATCTAACAGCTATGTTTACTTTTACAAATCCATTTTTGAAATCCATGCGTGGGTTTTTCATGTTTTTTATATATTTTCCTTGAACTTTCTGAAGTCCCATGAAATACATACATAAGCAATAGAGAATCATAAACTACCGAGCCAGCTGGGAGCTTGCTGCCCCTCCTGGAGCTAGGGACTATAACCTCTCTGGGGAAACAGCCTTCCATAAATCTGAAAGAGAAGTCGGGGAGAGACCCAGGGTCCCTCTGACTGAGGTCTGTAAAGTTATTTATCACTCCCCAGAAGCCCCCTTCCAGTGATGTCACTGCTGGAGAAATGTATCCTTAGGTTAGCGAGAACCGTCTTCCTCAGCACACTTGCAGCCCAGGGCCGTGCCTACAGTTTAAACATTTCACACAGCCACTGCCCTGTAATCTTTCCTACATTAAAGAGGCTCATTCAGAACCACTGCAGTGCTGACAAGTCTCCAGATCAAGTTTCTTCCAATTGAATTAACACTGGGACAAGAAAATATCCATATAAGGCTGTGTTATTCCTGGGGTCCTCATCCTAAGCTATTTTAGGATTGTTTGGAGGGATTTTTTTTTTTCTACTCTGGGCCTTGGGTAGGACATGGTCCTTCACCCCTCCCCCCAGCATTTTCTTTAACTGCTCATTCCTGAGTTATGCACAAATCAAGTTATATTTCAAAGGACCGATTTATCTCTTGAAATTTAGTCCTGAAAGTCTCACTATAGGATTTATTTTTCCAAAAGTTAGGCTTGATTATTTATGTGAGCATATAACCAGGAACCACAATGTATTATTTGTTTGGGGTTTTGAGTTTTGTTTCGTTTTGTTTGCTACCTCTGGGATGTGGATTTTTCTTGAATATAAACTTTGGGTTGAGAAAGTAAAGTATGCCATTTAAGACACTTGAGGGCAGATGAAGAGAGGTGTTTTTTTTTTTTTTTTTAACTAGAACCAGAGGCCTATTTTGCCTTTGCCATTGACTATGAGCTAGTCCTTTGGCCTTTCTGCTGAGGTTCACAGCTGCCACACAGGTAAGCTTGCAGGAGGGGCTGTTTGGTGGTCAGTAGCAGTACTAATACTGAGCAGTCCTGTGAGCAAAGTAGGGGCTCTTCCACCTGGAATGAGAATTGCCCCCATGTCCCCAGGTGTGTAATTCAGTGTGGGGAGCAAAGGGGCTCCAGAAACTGCTGCTGCTCATGCCTTCTCTCTCTCTCTCTCTCTCTCGTGTTTCACGCTGTTCCTGTGGTTGGACCCTGGTCCCAGCAGCACAGCCTATGCGCGAGGCGCACATTCAAATGTGGCCACTGCTGTTTCCAGTACCTCGACAAACACCTGTGCCATCTCAACCAGGTATGTTTCCTGTCACGTGCCCCAGGAACACAC
Organism: Oryctolagus cuniculus; assembly: GCF_964237555.1. Classification (NCBI taxonomy): domain Eukaryota; kingdom Metazoa; phylum Chordata; class Mammalia; order Lagomorpha; family Leporidae; genus Oryctolagus; species Oryctolagus cuniculus. Next base: position 75,841,507 of record NC_091438.1, on the reverse strand, counting down.
AGAGGGGTCCGGCTGGCAGGTTCTTCTGTAAAAGGGCAGATCGTGTAACTATTTTAGGCTTTCAGGCCATCCGGTCTCTGTCAGGATTGCTCACCTCTGCGATCAAACCACAAAAGCAGCCGGAGACAAAATGTAAACCAATGAGCGTGGCTGTGTTCATGGATGCTGACATGTGAGTTTCATAGGACTTTCAGATGTCAAGAAATAGTCTTTGTCTTTGGATGAATTTTCCAGCCATCTTAAAGTCATAAAAATCATTCATAGCCGCGGTCGGTGGAAAGCAGGTGGCTGGGCAGATCTGACCCCCAGGCCGATTTGCAGGCGTATACCCTAGGCTGTGAAAGCTATTCCTCAGATTCTCCAAGAGAAGTGTCTCTCCTTCCAGAAATAAAGAGGGGAAGGAGTCTTTCAAAGCCCTAGCACAGTGAATATATATCAACCAAGAGCTAATTTTCAGTGTCTTCTCCAAGAGCTATAATTTTCTTGAGCTAGGGAAAGAATTGCCTCCCTAATTTTTATATATTTCACCAGGCTTTCCCTTTTAAGCTATAAATATTCCTTTAAAATGATTAAAATTATATATTACAATTGTTTGAATTTCAGATGGTTTTTGTTCTCTTCTGAGTCTTTCAAATTGATGGAACTTTAAATATATGTTTTATTTTTTTGTAGATCATTTAGGAAATTTTAATAGCCCTTGGCCAAATTTACACCAAACAGTATTTTTGTAAGTCAACAGATTGTTTCATCATTTAAATGTTCACAGAAACCTCACTTCTTATTGTTTCCCCTCTTCCTAATAAATGTACCACTGCAAGTAAAGGCAGTAATTACACCATCAGCGTTCAATGTCTTATAAGTGGTATTTAGAATGCCTTTCATTATTCACAGAGAAGGGTGGCCTTTTATAGTAAAACTTTTTTTAAGGCTCTTCCTAAGAATCTCAGAGTACCTCTTAGAACACATTTCTTGATCATTTGGATTATTACAAGTAGGCACATATAAAACACAGGAAAATACCGTAGCACCTTTCATAGTATTGGACCATATAATAAGTCGAGCCAAACTATGAATGTACTTGTCATGGGATAAGATAAGTGTGCGTGTATACCAGCTTACTTCTTAAGCATTTTGAGATACATCACATAACTGTGTGAAAACTATGACAAATTATAGGGATGCACAATGTCAAGGCTAAGAAACATGGACTAGAAAGTCAAATTCTGTTTTTTCTGTGTTCCTCTTTTTTTTTTTTTTTTTTTTTTTTTGACAGGCAGAGTGGACAGTGAGAGAGACAGGCAGAGAGAAAGGGCTTCCTTTTGCCGTTGGTTCACCCTCCAATGGCCCCCGTGGCCGGTGCACTGCGGCCGGTGCACCACGCTGATCCGAAGCCAGGAGCCAGGTGCTTCTCCTGGTCTCCCATGGGGTGCAGGGCCCAAGCACTTGGGCCATCCTCCACTGCACTCCCAGGCCACAGCAGAGAGCTGGCCTGGAAGAGGGGCAACCGGGACAGAATCCGGCACCCCAACAGGGACTAGAACCCAGTGTGCCGGCGCCGCAAGGTGGAGGATTAGCCTAGTGAGCCGCGGCGCCGGCCACTGTGTTCCTCTTTCACTCCAGTTTTCAACCTGCCCTGCCTGTAGGCCCCTTGTGGTTGCTGCAGGAGTGGGGAGATGGGTGAAGAGGAGGAGGAGGTTGAGGCTGGCTCTGTAACACCCCTCTCTGCCTTCCCTTTCCACCAGAGCAGCTGCACTCTGATGGGAGCAGGGGTGTAAAGCCATGAATGTTTCCTTTGAAGCCAGGACTCTGCTGCTGAGATACATTTGAAAATCACTCTCATCATTCTCGTGTTGGTTTTCTCTGCCCTATTGCTAAAGGACATACTCTCTACCTTTTGCAGTTCCAAAGCCTTATAGTAACCAGTCCTTTTCCCTTGCGAGTTAGAAATGGTTCCAGGATCATAAGTGGTATAGTGATGAATCCTTATGACAGATATACAAGGAGAGTAATTGTTCTTGAATCACAAAAAGGCTGTCCTAGCCTTGACCCCGGCAGTGGTGCATGCAGGAATAGGTCTTTGGGATTCCAATCAGGAGGCCCGCACACTAGACTGTGGCCTGAACAGCTGTCATGGAGTCTTGACCTGGGGGTGACCCCTATACAGCTGGGCAACACCAGCTGATGTGGGCACTGCTGGGAGGCCTGAGTTTTAGGAAGCTGAGAAAGAAAGGAAGAAGAATGTAAAAATAGTTTTAAAAAGAACTGATAGGAACACTGATGGAGATGGCAAGGTCGCTTCTCTGGTCTAAATCCACTCCGGGAAAGCAGGTGAAGATTTTGAGAATAAGGGTGATGACTGGATAGTGGTGATCACAGCTCTTGTTGATCTCATTTGGCAGTGGACAAAGGAAAGTGAGCTTGAAGTGAAAAAAAAATTCAGTTAGCTTTCAGAGACATTTCTGGGCATCGGAATGAGTTACTAGGGAGACCTTTGGCATCGCCGTCTCCAGGAATCAGATTTTAAAGGTCTGGGGCCTATCTTATTTAACTTGTTTTGTGGAATAGGAGCTGAGAAAGCTACAAGGGAATGAGATCCATTTGTTACCATCAAAAACCCAGATGCACTTCTGCAGTCAACATCAAGAAGCCCATTGTGTTTTACCAGTGCTTTTTAAAGCTTCGTCTGTCTTCACTAAATTCTGGGGGGAGGCAGGTGGCATTTGCTGAACCTTGTAGACAGCCTAAGGCTGTCTGACAATTCAGTGGCAGATTTTGGGGGTAAAACTCCAAATCTCATCATTTCTCATTTATTTGTCCCTCTGTATCATAAATACCAAGTGTATGTGTGTCTGAAAAAATTGTATGTGTTCACCTTCACATTCATTTATCGAAGAATCTTTTTTTTTTTTAACTGTGTGTAAACCATTTGAACCTAACCATAACTAGGGAGGTGACAGTTCAGAAATGTGGGGCCAGCATTGTTTCATAGAGCACCAGCAGCCTATATGGGCAACATTTGGAGTCTTGGCTGCTCCACTTCTGATCTAGCTCCCTGTTAATGCACCTGGGGAAGCAGTGAAGGATAGCTCAAGTGCTTGGGCCCCTGCACCCACGTGGGAGACCTGGAAGAGGCCCTGGGCTTTGGCCAGGCACAGCCCCAGCCATTGCAGCCATATGGGGAATAAGCCAGTGGATGGAAGGTCGGTCTCTCTCTCTCTCTCTCTCTCTCTCTCTCTCTCTCCCTTTCAAATAAATAAAATAAATCTTAAAGAAAAGAAAAATGTGTGATTGTGTACTGGAATGAAGGCCGTGGAAGTCCTGAAGCGGAATATTTGTAATTGGGGAAGGTCATTAGCCTTGGTAGTTAGGAGAAATTTCATAGACGCAGTCTAACCTGAACATGGGGCCCCTGCTGGCATTCACGAGCTAATTACAGCAACAACAGCAATCGCTGTGGGCGATTGGCACTTCACCACATTGCCACTTGTGTGCTAAGCATTTTTCCTGCATTCCGCCAACTGTTAGTCTTTGAGGCCCTTTACGATAGCATCTGTAGTTTACAGATAAGGAACCTGAGTGGGTAGAGAAGACACATCCTTAGTGGCAGAGCTAGGCTTTGAATCCAGGTCTGTTTGGCCTCTGGGTGCATTTTTTTAAAATAGCCACAGAGGGATCCGTGACCACCGTCCAGGGTTGTTCAAGGCCTTGCCAAGCCAGGGTCCAGACAAGTGAGTTTGCTGGCAGAACAAGTCTGGTTATGTGGCAGGTTTTTGTGGGAGAGGACAAGAAAGGTGTAGAGTCACTGAGGGTGGTGAGCTATGAATCATGCAATTATAGATTAAGAAAGGCTGCGTCAGGGAGGCCTGGCCCTGCCCAGCTCACAGGCAAGTCAGTGGTTGAAGCTTCTAGGAGTCTTGCTGAGCTCAGAGAGCTGCAGGCAAGGAGACCCTGCGGCATCCCCACTCCCTCTCAGTACTTGCCAGGGCCCGGGCTGAGAAGCCCCTGTGGAAGTGGTGGCACTCCTTGTGGTGTTTTGTGTGTGTCCACATGCAGCTCCTTGTGGAAGTGTCCCCCTAAGTGCACATTCTTGTCCCTTGTGGACACACACACACACAGGTCGCAGTTGGTTTTAGATCAGTGTTCCCCAAGGAGCAAAGTCCATGGGTGGACCACAGCACTTGTCCTGATAGCTCCAAACTGATCTGAACACTCCAGAAAACTCTTTTTGATTTTTACTGGCAGAATTCCATTGGTTTTAATGTTTGAGTACCATGGGAGGCTCTTTATCAATCAGTAAAGTAGATAGTGTGTTATTAAAGCTCACAAAAATGTGTGTGTTTTCAACCAAAATTGGTGTTTTTGCTTAGTTTCCTGAACACTCAAATCCATTAATCCATTCAGGCCAGGCCTAGCTACCTGCATAGTTTGGCTGTGTCCCTGTGCAGTGGTGGGAGATGCCTGTGTTGTCAGTTGTCTTAATGAACATTTTACTTGTGTTCACCATTTGGGTCCCGTTCAGTTGGCTGTGTGTATCACTTGAACCATTGCCTTCCTCTGCAGTCTTCTTCCAGCGGAAGTGGGAGTAGGTATAGGAAGTGAGCTGAGGGCTGATGTCAAAGGAGTTGGACAGCTATGATTTCTATTCCAGTCTCGTGGGAGAAGCCCCTGGGCAAAGGAGACTCCTGAGTCTGGTGTGGCAACAGCTTGCCTCTGCCTCTTCCCTCATCGGGTAACTTGAGTGAGTCACCTAACCTCTGTGAGCTTCTGCAAAGTGAGCAATTGGGTTAAAATGACCCCTAAGGCTATTGTGCAGCTTGCTGAAACATGGAGTGTCCAGACCAGGGCTGGAGCATGCGGGTGCCCCCTTGCCCCCTTGCATGGGACATGGGGGTGAGAATGGGAAAAACACGGACTGTTTTCCAAAATGAAAGGGTCATTTTATTTCACGTTGTGCTTGGCCAGGACTTAACCTGTAATCACAGAGGCACACAAGGTTTCCATGTTGCCCTGATCCTGAGCCTCCAGAATCTGGTAGCACAGCTTAAGAATGTGAGTGGACCAGGAGGAGCCATGGTTATGTGTGATCCCCACGTTTCAGTGACACCCCGTTGTGCTGCTGGGTAGTGAGAAATGCAGCAGCTGGCAGTACAGTCTGGTAAGGCCCAAGCACCTGATCATTCTCACATCCCATTTTTTGCCAGGTAGTGATCAGCTGATGAGTCTGGGCCGGCTGTCTTTGAGGGGACAGGTGATTCTGGGGCATATGATGTGGTCGGTAGAGTGTGGTGCAGCCAACTTTCCCTACTTCCTGCTACCCTCACTCTTGGCATCTATCTAGGTATGTCCTGCAGTGTGAAATGCACACGTCTCTGCCTCTTTGCATTTGCCCAGCAATGCCAGCAGCTTCCTGATCAGAAAGGTCCCAGCCAATCTGCTGGAGTGTGGTGCACAGAAAACCTCAGTGTCTCGGGAAACAGACTCCCCTCCCCTCTGTCACCCCTAGTGCTCCCTCCCCAACCTGCCCTGCCTGCCAGTACTTCTTTTCTGTGAATATAATGTTGGTCTCTGTACTCTAGGCCTTTGTGGCAGACTCAACTATAATATCTCTTTCTCCCTCTCCTTGCAGTGAGCTCTGTTTCGCTGATTCTCTTTCTCACAGTCCATCAATAGCAAGAGCATGCGGTGACTTCCATGGCAGGTTCTAGTTCATCCCAAGCCAATTGGCAAATCTCCAGTGACTCTTCCTCCCTCTCCCCAGAGTAGCATGTGTGTCTCAGGAAAAAAAAAAAAAAAAAAAAAGGCCAAGTCCTGAATATTGTACAATTTCTCCCTAACTTACATTTATTTAAAATGATGTTGAGGACCTTAAGAAGCAACTTTTCTTTCATATCTGACATAGCCATAAGGGGTGGTGTCATCACAGAGCATGCAGACAGCCGTTCTTCTCACCACAGCAGTGGTTCTGAATCCTCCCACTCGCACCAATTGGTTTAGAGTTATTCCCGGGCAGCCAGCTGATGGTGAGGGCTCTCAAGAGCTGCCCCAGGGGTGCGTTTTTAGGAAGAAACTCACAAGTGTGTCAATATGATAGTTTGCATTAAGGCTCCTGTATAGACAATGATAATCCCCACAGCCAGCTGTTCCGTGGCAAATGCTAAAACCCTGGCTTTAAATAGAAAGGAATGGAGGCACCTATTTTTTCAAGGCCCCAGACTGTCTGGGAGAAAACAAACTGAATTTTCTTGTGTCTTGGTGCCTGGCACAGAAGCTGCTGGGCATATGGGCATGGCTTTGTCTGGCTCTCCTGTGCACAGCCTCTCTGGAGCCCAGTTTCCACCTGCTGTGAGCATGCTGTAAGGGTCAGGGCCCAGGAGGGTGAGGCCCTGCAGCCCCCTCCAAGTGGGCCTGAGCCTCCTCTAAGTCCCTTTAGGGCAAGGCCCAGGGAGCAGCTGCCATCTTATATTAGACTGAAGTCCAATGACTTGGAATTCTACCTTCTTAGAGAGGCAAAGTAGCATTTGCTGAATCCATGATGGCATCAGCGTAGGGAAGGGAAGAAAATTTAGCAAGGGCACTGGGAATGGCAGGAAACTCTCCTTGAAGGCAGCTGAGCATTCAGCATTAATCGCTTGACTTTCTCTAAAGTGTGCAGCTCCTAAAGACAGGAATAGCTGCCTATTTATTGGGCACTTACTGTGTGCCAGCTGCTGGGCTTTTGTGCATTAACCACCAACAGCCTCACAAATCCCCTCTTCCTTGTCCAAGTTCTGAACGATTGAGAGATGCAAGATCAAGCAGGTGAAGATTAAAAATAACACCTTGAAACCGAATCAGCTGAGTGGAAAATGCACCACAGGAACAGTTGTAGGCAGTAACCTGGTTAATGTTTCACCCCTGAATCTGAAAGGCTAACCCAGGCCCAGCCAACAAGGTAAACCTCCTCCACGAGCTGAGAGGCTGTGTTCTGGGTGACAGGTGGACTCCAAAAGAGAGTGAGGGAGGGGCTGAGCCAGACTGTGTTCTGCTTCTCCTTCAAACTCGCCCAGTCCCCAAAGTCTGCCTTCTCCCCTGAGAGCAAACGAGAGGTATCACCTTCCCTAACGGAGCTCCCTGGCTATGGAAATACAAAGCCAGGGGACTCAAGACCACCCCCACACCAGGACTCAAACCACTCTTCCCCAGTCCACCAGGGTGCTCCTCCCACAAGGTAGGAACTCGGAGCCCCAGGTCGGCAGAGATCGCAGAACACCAGCCCTCACTAAAGCAGAATCTGGCATCCAGCAGCTTGAATGCCTCGACCAGGATTGCTCTTTCTGGTTCCCTCTTCTCCGTCTCGTGTCTTCTCCTCCCTGCCCTGAGCACATTGAGACAATACAGACAGATAAGTATGTCGCATCACACGGTGTGTTGCCATGAGGTGCTGCAGCCTACCTTTTGAGCGGAACTACATATAGATCTCCCCCACCCCCCATCCCTTGAGAAACATGGAAGACAGGACCACACTCACAGGGGCGGAGGGCAAGGAACATTTGGGTCCTGGAAGATCAAGGTCACACCCTTTATTCATGGCACCAAATCCTCGGCTTTCCTCTGTGCCCCACGAGCCTCCCCTGCCCTCCTCACAGTTCAGCCCTTCCTTATTCCAGAAGATAGCAGCCACATCTCCTGAGAGCTACTTCTTCCTTCCTTCTTACCCTCTTTGGATCAGGGTCCATATATCCATTTTCCAAAAAGTATGATTGAGTGAGAAGAATGAAAACCTTGAGGCCGACAGACCTGGGTTTGAATCATAGCTCCTTGACTTACTCTGTGACCTGAGACAAGTTACATCACCCCTGCTAGCCTCTCCCCTCTTGATCTCAAAAAGCTCATAGAGAAATATAATCGGGTTTATTTTGGTGCAAAAAAAAATTGAAATCCATGTTAGAGCTATTTCATAATACACATTTTCCACAAATACTTTGAAGACCCCTTATGTAAAGCAAAATTCTTAATACCTACCTCACAAGCAGTTGGGAAAGCCAAAAAAGCTAATATATATAATCATTAAATCTTGGTACCAGGCTCTTACTTCATGCTCCATAAATGTTGGTTTCTTTTGAAGAGAAGCATTGGGTTACATTACTATAATCTACTCATTCATTCACCAAATACTGGAAGTCTAAACTGAGTATAAAAGTGTCTCTTTCCCAGGGTTATGATAAATAATTAAAGTGAGAATAGTGAGAATATTTGCAAAGGTCTCAGTTTTGTGCCTGGCAGATCGGAGTACAAACTGAATCAGTGGAAGTTGTCATTATTATCAGCCCACTAAGTGTAGGAGCTCCTGGTTAGAGCCTGGGGCGCTTGGGACACAGCGGAGTTCATTTGATGACTCAGCAAACTTGCTCAGGTAGGGATGTGTTAACATAATCGCATAGGCAGGGAACTTCTCTTCCAAGTACACCTTTCTCTTCCCCACGCCACCTCCAGCCAGAACCACTGCAGTTCTTTTTAGGGGAGCTGGATGGTTAAGAACGGTCCTTCTGGTCCTTGCAATCCAGAAAAATGCCCGAGTTTTCCCCAACAGAAAGGTTTATGGTGCAAGAAAATCTGGCGTTCAAATGCAAACCCAAGACCAGGGACAGAGAACCAGTGTGACCCAGACAGAGAAAGCCTGCCCCCACCCCACTGCCCAGAAGGTGGGCTTCAGAGCCTGTTTCTTCTGCATCCGGCCCTTGTTTCCTTTCTCTCCACTCCTGTTTATCAGCACTCAAGAGCCTGCCACCGCCTAGGAAGGGCACCGGGACTGTTTCCAACAACAGGGGTTTAAAAAGTCACTGGATCCAAGGAACTGCCATTGGCCTCACGTGAGACTCTTCACGAGCCTCAGCTCCGTGCTGCGTGGGAACCAGCGCCTGCTTGTTCTTTGTAACTTCTTGTCATGACAAGTCCCAGGTACACCAGAAAAACACTGAGGGAGGCTGCCTGTGTTTTTAGCTTTGATCTCTGAAAAACACCTTTGGAGTCAGCCAAACAACTCATAAATAAGGAAGCAGGTGAGATGTGCAAACCTTGCTCTGAGAGAGGGCGTTTGGGTGTGACCATCTGAGAGCCCCTCTCAATATTCTTCGCGTCTGCAGGCTGGTGTCTGTGGTGGGCTCCCCGCTTGCCTGGTAACTGAGGCTGGGCCAGGCCACCATCTGCCATCACAGTAGGCTGGGGTTGGGTGTGGGAGGCTGTTCAGAATGGAAGAGGGAACTTTCACAATCCAAGTTATCAACATAACCCCAAGTGCCTAAGGAATGTAAAGATTATAGATGAGTTTCATCATTCTCCAAATTCATTTAGTGTAGGAAATGAAATTAAGCCATGAAGTAGCTCCTACCACAAATCTAATCTTCCTGTTGATGGAGAGCAGGTTTGTTCGTGTTATTTCTCTGGTTCCTCTGGAACAGGGGTCTCGTCAGAAAGTTCTGCCTGCCCACTTTGAAATTCGCGTTCACCCCACCTCCTTTCCCCATCTTCCTTTCTTTCTTATTTATTTATTTTTTGACAGGCAGATTTAGACAGAGACAGAGAGAAAGGTCTTCCTTCCATTGGTTCACCCCCCAAATGCCTGCTACGGCTGGTGCACCGCGCTGATCCGAAGGCAGGAGCCAGGTGCTTCTCCTGGTCTCCCATGGGGTGCAGGGCCCAAGCACTTGGGCCATCCTCCACTGCACTCCCGGGCCACAGCAGAGAGCTGGCCTGGAAGAGGGGCAACTGGGACAGAATCCGGCGCCCTAACCGGGACTAGAACCCAGGGTGCCGGCACCTCAGGTGGAGGATTAGCCAAATGAGCCACGGTGCCAGCCATCTTATGTTTTTTTTAATTTAAGTCTTCACTAGTTTTCCTGAGGGATTCTTTTTTTTTTTTAAAAGATTTATTTGTTTACTTGAAAGGTAGAGTTTACAGAGAGAGAAGGAGAGACAGAGAGATCTTCCATCTGCTGGTTCACTCCCCAAATGGCCACAATGACCAGGGCTGGGCCAGGTTGAAGCCAGGAGCCAGGAGCTTCTTCCAGGTCTCCCACATGGGTGCAGGGGCCGAAGCACTTGGGCCATCCTCTGATGCTTTCCCAGGTATGTTAGCACGGAGCTGGATCGGAAGTGGAGCAGCCAAGACTTGAAGCAGTGCCTATATGGGATGCCAGCACTGCAGACAGTAGACTTACCCTCTATACCACAACACCGACCACACCTTTCTAAGCAAGGCACTGTCTGTGAGTACATTCCTCAGCTGTCATTCTCCAGTAGTCTTTGTCCTAGATGTTGAGACTTGTTGGGAGAAGGAAATGATCGTCAGCCAGAGACTAGAAAATGTATTCATGAAAAGAAAAATAAGGATACGTGAGTCATGGCAATTGAGGGAGTAATAAGCCACTTCAGTTTAGTGCTTGCTAATTCTTGTTCTTGTTCTGTTACAAGTTGGAATCTTATGATGCTCTAGACTACCATTACCTGCATCTCTTCTTTGAATGTCTTCCTCATGGGTGTGGATCTCAGCCACAAACTCAGATGTCCAACAAGTACTATATTTTGTTTCTCAAACTAATTTTTAAATTTGAGCTCCATTCTACTGGACTGACACAAAACTTAATCTCCTATCCTTGGGCTCTCATCTTGTGGAGTTATATGAGGTGTCCAGTGTCCCAGGCGTTAGTAGAGGGAGGTTGCCCTTGAGACATTCCCATCATCATGAGGTCTTCAGGGCTTCTTGGGAAGCAGGAATCTTTTGCAAGGCCACCTATGTTCCTGTCTGCCTAGATGTGCTAGTGGTAGGTGATGAACTGCCCTGGTCACCTACAAGCTCCATATCTGTGGAACCCCCTCACTCCTGGGCAGACAGGACCTTGTGAGTGGCTGTGAAAGAGCCTTGCCACTCCTCCATGATCTGCTACAAATAGCAGACGTCAGTCCTCCCTTCATTCCTGTCCCACCCAGTGCTGTGTAGAAAGAAGACCTACACTCCAAGAACTTTGTCTTATACTGGAGTCCCCTCCTTTCTCCTTTTCACCTGGAAGCGAAGGCCTTAAAGAAATAAAGTTTTGGAAGACAGAGCCTGTAGTAAGAGTTGCAGACTAGATGCCTTCTTGCCCCCTTCCCCACCTGGCACCCTAACCTCACCTAGGGGGATGAACGTATAGCCTGAGTCTTGCTTGAATGGGAAATGCACAGAGGAGAGAAAGGAGAAAACCCTCAGGAGAGCATAAAGTAAAGCATTGAGCATATATTAGGGATAGCTGTGCAGTCTCCCTTCAGTCTAGTCTCATCTCCCTAGACGCTTGAGAGACAGATTCCATGAAAAGTAGGAGAGGAAGCAATTCAGAGAATTTTGGTTCAGTTGGCTTTCTTATGTAGGTGGGGCTAAAAAGTTCCTAAAAGTTTTGGCAAGTAGATCCAGGCTTAGACAACTCGCCAGGTGGTTTCATCTGCTCCCTCCTCCTGCCTGTGCAGAATGCTTCAGTTGGCACAGGGGTGGGGTGAAGAGTATTTGCCAGACTTTGCATTCATCCAAGGAATGAGACAGCTGAGACTGAGTGACTTCATCAGGATGCATCTCAGCGGGGGTGGAGAAGGGCTCTCTGGGTGTGTTTGTCCTGCCTCCATCTTGCCTCCATCAAAGCAACAACAAAGAAACTTGGTGAAGTCCAAAAAACATAAAGCTACAGAGCTGACTTTTCTCATTGGAGCTATCCTAACCACACCTTGAACTGACTACAAAGGAAACTGCTCTCTGAGCAGAAGTACCAGTGGAGAGGGGAGGCTCAAATGGGAGATCCAGACATCAGTCTTGGGAGGTTCAGACAGAAAACATCTGTCACACTAAAGGCACAGTAATTAAGACAGTGATACTGACATAAACACAGTATATGCTAGATAGACATATAGACCACTGGAACAGGGAAGAGAGCCCAGAAATAAACCTTTGCAATTATGGCCATATGATCTATCTATCTTTCTTTCTTTCTCTTTCTTTCTTTCTTTCTTTCTTTCTTTCTTTCTTTCTTTCTTTCTTTCTTTCTTTCTTTCTTTCTTCCTTCCTTCCTTCCTTCCTTCCTTCCTTCCTTCCTTCCTTCCTTCCTTTCTTCTTTTAAATTTATTTATTTGAAAGGCAGAGTTAGAGAAAGAAGAGAGAGAGAAAATTAAAAATAGGCAAAGGAGACTTTGTCAAACTTTAAAACTTATGCATATCAAAGGAAACAATCAGGGTGAAAAATCATCCCCTGGAATGGGAGAAAATAATTGCAAATCACATTTGGTAAGAGGTTAATATCCAGACTATATAAAGAACTTGTATAACTCAACAACAGAAAAAAACTCCAAATGACCCAGCTAAAAAATGAGTAAAGAACTTAACAGAAATTTCTCCAGAGGAGCTATAGAGATGACCAATGAGCACTTAAAAAGATACTTGGCATCATGAAGCTTTAGGGAAATGTAAATAAAAAAAAATCACCTCATTCCCATCGGGATGTCCATTATAAAAGAATAGAACATAACAAGTGTTGGTGAGGAGGTGGATAAGTTGGAACCCTTGGGCATCACTGTTAATGGAAATGTAATTTGGTTTAGTATGGTAGTCACTCAAAAAATTAGAAATAAAATTACCAAATAATTTAGCAATCCCATCCCTGGTACGTAGCCAGAATTAAAAGCAGGATCTCAAAAAAGATATTTGTACACTTAGGTTCATCATAGCATTATTCACCATAGCAAAGAAGTAGATGCAATCCAAACTATCCATTGGTGTGTTGATGGCTAAGGGAGATGTGGCACTTACATCCAGTGGAGTAGACTGCCTTTAAAATAGAAGGGAGTCTTGCCTTACACTACCATGTGGGTGAACCTCAAGGATGGGATGTTAAATTAAGCAGTCACAAAAGGACAAATACTGTGTGATCCCACTCACGAAATATCCAAAGTATTCAAAAATGATAGAAACAGACAGTAGGAAAGTGGCTACCAACAGCTGGGGACCAGGGGAGGGAGAAGTCATTTTCAGTGAGTTCAGAGTTTCCATGTTGCGAGGTGAAAGAGCTGAGGAGAACTGTCACACCACAGTAGGAATACACGTAACACCCCAACTAAGCTCTACCCAGAAAATGGGTAAGGTGCTAAGCTTAATGTTTTATGTTTTTTAACCACAATTAAAAAAAAGAAGAGTAATTTATTACAGTGAATGCCTTTTAAGCAAATGTGTTTTTCTCCTAAGAGTTTTCCATTGCAGGGTGGACCAAGCGACGGTACAGCTTGTATATGTATTCCTGGCAAGCAGCACCCTGTTAGTTTATTGCCAGGCTGCTGACACTAGGCCTTTCTCATCTGGCCTGATGGGTCAGCTTTGGCCACGGCGGCCCCACACCCACCAGCAATGTGTTTGCGGGGGGACAGACCCACAACTCAGGATTATTTCCCCAAAATGTGCAACTCAGGAAAAGCGCATCAACATTCCCATTTCTGCTCTCCATCTCCCACTTGCAACTTCCTCAGTTTGGAGCTTCAGATCAGAAATGCTTGATGTGCTCTGAAGAAACCAACCTTTAAAATATATAAATGCAGTCATTTATGATTGAGTCTGTACAGTATACCAGGTACCCAGCGAGAGTTTTGCATATGCCGTCTGTGTATCCTCTCGAGTAGGCAGTGTCTTAGTTCATCTGCTGTTGCTGTAACAAAATACCTGACACTGGTATTTCTTTCTTTCTTTTTTTTTTTTTTTTTTAAGATTTCTTTGTTTATTTGAATGTCAGAGTTACACAGAGAGAGAAGGAGAAGCAGAGAGAGAGAGGTCTTCCATCTGCTGATTCACTCCCCAATTGGCCACAACGGCCGGAGCTGCCCCAGTCCGAAGCCAGGAGCCAGGAGATTCCTCCAGGTCTTCCCATGCAGGTGCAGGGGCCCAAGGACTTGGGCCATTTTCTACTGCTTTCCCAGGCCATAGCAGAGAGCTGGATGGGAAGTGGAGCAGCCAGGACTTGAACTGGCACCCCATACACCACAGCACCAGCCCCACTGGGTCATTTTTAAGGAAGGACATTTCACTCCCGTGTCTGGAGGCTAACGTCCCAGATGGGGCAGCCACACTTGGTGTGGGCCTGGTGTCATGTGGTTACACCGCAGAACCGCAAAAGGGGCCGTGCAGAAGAGGAAGCAGGAGCTAGGGCAGCCTGGCTTGCTTTTAGAACAGTATTCTCACAATAACTAATGCAGGCCTCAATCCCCCTTAGCAAGCCAGTCACTCTCAACGGCCCCACTGCCCAACGTCTCTACAATGGCAGGCAGATTTCCATGTGAGTTTTGGAGGGAACAAGCCATACTCCGAGTGTTAGAGAACCTGCTGCCCACTGCCCATCTTTGGAGGAGGGACAGCCAGGAAGAGGCAGGAGAACAAGTCTGCACCCCCAGCCACGGGATCTAGGGATAGTTTTACCAGTAGGGTGGGAGAGAGTGGTAAATGGAAATGCTGGCAAGGCAAGTTACCGGCAGGGGAGGGGTTGGAAGGCCAGTCTAGAGCAGTTGTGTCCTAAGAAAGCAGGGATTTAAAAAGATACGGTCAGACCCACTGTTAAAGCTTAAGACAAGGAACTTTCGGGGAAGGAATGGAGAGATAAAACAAGAGGTTTTTAAGTTTGCAGTTTCAGGGGAAACCCAGTTAAGGGGGAGTCCCAGCTGCCATCACCCTGATAGCGCTAGGTAAAACCCCTTGTGCAGATAAGGAAACTGAAGCCCAGAGACTGAAGAGCTTGCTGGGATGGCTACACTGAAACCAGGTGGTCATCTAGGACTCCAGAAGCCACAGACTCACCAGTTTCATTGTGCTTCCTGGAGTCCTTCTCAAAGGAGCAGGAGGAGGAAAGCAGTGGTGCTCACTAACCAGGGACAGGCCCATCTGTTTAATCTTTCTAACGAAGCTGAAGTCAGTACCGGCGCAAGCCTTGCTCATCCTCTGCGTTTCCCATTTCCCAGGTCCACAGCCTGATCTGGCCTTACAGAAGAGCAGGCCTGCCTCTGGCTCACTCATTTCCTGCACTGATTATGCGTAGGTCCAGTGAGATAAATGGACATGACAGTGCTCTGTAGCTGGGAAAGAGCTTATTGGCCGGAGGCAGCACTTCCCCTTCCCCACGGCCCTCAGTCCTGGACCTGCCTGCTCGCAAGAACCCGACAGTGGCTGTGCTGCGTTTTCATTGTAGGGTGCAGAGCTCTGCTGGCAGATCAAGGGAAGGTCATGTTCAGCAAGATGTAGAGACCTACTGGGGCTTTTTCTAGATCTGTGCAAGAACAGGGCCCTCTCACACTGAGCACTGCCAGTGAATCCCCGATTCACGTTCAGCATCATCACCTCCCCTGGGTCACGTAGCCTTCGGAGAGACCGTTTCCTCCTCGTTAAAATGAATGGTTCTCCTAGGGGACAGCTGGGCTGCCTTTTACTGAAGGAACAAATGAATCAATCAACTGCGAGATTTTTATGAAGAAATCATCCTTTGTTCAACAAACATTAGCCCATCAGAGAGGGTGGGGGTCAGGAAGGAGACAACCTCTGCAAGCAGAGGGACTGCATGGGTGACGTGCAGGCGACATGGAGCATGCTTGTAAGGTGGCAGGCCTGGGTACCCCTTACCAAGGAACACCAGGCCCACTCCAATGGGGAGGCTGTCTTTGTTGGAGGGGCTGCAACTCTTCAAATCCCTGACAAAGTCAGAATAATAATGAAATGCACTATAATCAGGAGGCAGGAGGAAGCGCAAAAGGACTCATCAGTAACACTGCTTAAACTCAGAATGCAGTGTAAAAAATAAGTACTCTAACCTCTTAATATTTTTTATAAGGTTTTAGCAAGATCTTTCAGAAGGCTCCATCTTTCATGTGAAGGTCCGGTTTGCAGTTCAAATATTCCTTCAGTTTCAGTTTCGTTTTCTTTGTGGCAGTCACATTAGCAGTTGGGCCTGTATTTAAGATACTACATGGAGCTAGGTTCCATCTCTCTGTCCACGCTGCGTCCTTCTGTCTGTGATATGTGTACAGGAATGTTGGGGTGAGCTCCTGGCGATGCTATTTAGCAATGTTTTTTTTCAGAGGGGTGGGATCAGACTGAGTTTCTTGTTTCTTTTTTATCTTTCTGTGTTACTTTGTTATTTTTTATGATGAGCATGAAATTAATAAAGCCTTGATTCTAAAAGTTAGGCAAAAATCCATCCCATTTTAAAAGAGCAGAGGCGACTGCCCAGCCTCCTCCCTCTCCTGCTCACCTCCCGCCCGCCCGGTCAGACCCCGAGGGGACTGGCTCGCTTCCCTACTGGCTAACTCCCTGGACTTTTGTTGGTAACCTGGCGACCAGTGGATTCCTGATGGGATCTGAGCAGTGAACACTGGGCCCTGGGAGGCCCAGAGGCTGTTTGTGTTTGTGATAAAAACAGAGCTCTGGATGGAACTGGCTGGGGGCGGTTGCTCCAAGCTGGCCTGCACGTCCCAGGCAGGGCCCTTCGTTGAATGGCACTGGGGTGTCTCCGGACTCGGATTTCACCATGTTTCTTTGCATCCTGAGGCAGATCTGAATGCCGGTGTGATTTGTTCATCGTTCAGTTTCTCCAGTTTGTTTTACTGGTTCTTGCTTTATTTTGAGTTAATAAATATCAGCACTCTGTTAAGACGCATTCCTGAAATAAAGCGGGCTATTCATGGCAGGGTTTTTGGCAAATACCTTCCTCCTCTATGGAGAGAAACTGTTTATTTTTTGAAGAGTCAACAGAGACTCAGGTTCACCATTCTGCCAGCAGAAGCAGAACCCCTGCCGCTGAGCGAGGGGACCGAGGGCCACGCTCCACGCGTGGGGACAGAGGGCAGAACTGTGCAGACGTGGGGTTGGACTTCGGGAACCAAAAACCGCTCTCGCTCTGTAAGAGCTATGATTAACATTCTTGGATCACTCTCAAAGTAAGTGAAAGAGGTGCACTAGCTTTGCTGTTAGCTGAAAGTTCCCTCGAATTGCTTTCATTTTGCCATAGTAATTAGAATTTTCTGTAAAACGGGAGTATTAATACCCACAATGATTCCTTCACCGAGCAGCGGTGAGACAGCGAGGTGATGAAATAAGAGGATGAAGGGGGTGTGCCAGGGGTTGCCTGGTCCACTGTGACGCCCACCACCCACATGGCCACTTTAGCAGAGAGCTTCAGAGCCAGCAGACACCCTTCCCAAGCAGGGTACCAGGCACCTAGGGTGGGACGTCACCTAGGAGGCCTCTCAGCCAGGCTGTGGTGGCGAGCTGAGTGGAGCCTAGCTCTGCCCACTGAGCCATCCTGTCGCGTCCTTGTCTCTTTGGGATGGCGCAGCTCAGGACAGAGCTGCTTTATGACTTTGAACCTTCGGGCAGGAAAAGCAGAAAGTGCAGTTCAAAGTAAATGTTTTCCTGCAGATGGGCTGAGTGAGTCAGAGGCCCATTTCATGGCAGGGTGACGCAACACGGCTCGCCCGCGTCTGACCTGGGCCTGCCGCCCAGCCTCGCTGCCCTGCCGCACCAGGTTGAGGTTGTTGAGAGGACGGCGTGAGTGAGTGGTCCGGGGAGGGCGGTGTGGAGCCTGGTGTGCAGTATGCACGCAGGCCGCCTTCGCCACTGTTATTTATTGGCATTGCACGCCTGCAGGAGGTGCACGCCTGCCTGAAGTGAAAAGGCATAGATAGATACGAATCGTGAGGCTGCTGTGCCTGGCCACTTGGGTTCTGTCCTAAGGCATCTCCTGAGGAGCGGGGAAAGGAGCCAGAGCAGCTGAGAAGAGCTGCAGTTCCTAGAACTTGTATTTCCTCCTCAGAGAAGAGCTCGCTGTCCTGGGGCCTGGCCCCTGGCCTGTGACTGCGCCTGGGGTCAGTGTGTGCAGTGGCCACACAGCACTTAAGCCCACCTCCAGCACAACGCTGTGGACATCATGGAGCTACTTGGGGGCACCCCAAAGCTTGGGGGGACAGAGCCTTGGGCAGTGCAGAGCTTGTGGCTCAGCAGAAGATGGTGATGAGGGGCATGCACCCAGAACTTCGCCTGCAGTCTGGGAGAACTTCCAGAAGCTCAGGCCGAAGAGCAGGGGGTCCTCCCCACCTTCCTGTCACTGCCCTGTCTTGTGCTCCACAGCGAGGCAGTTCAGCCCCAACAGGCAAGGTCTGGCTCAGGACTCCTGCAGACCCGTATCTGCCCCACTCCTCTGCTGGGCCCCTCACTCCAGGGTCTGCACAAGTGACAGCTCAAATCCCGGCTCCACAAAGTCTTCCCTGTTCACTGCCTGGCTGTACACCCTCCTCTGCTGCTCCGCAACCTGTTGCTCTTGTACTTGTGTTCTGGTTCCTGGTTCGGCCGTGCAGGACTGCCAGTGATGTCCCTCCCCAGCACTCCAAAACTTGGGACGGTGCCCAGTAGATGATGGTCTGAGAAAGCTTGAAACTGGTCAGCCTGTGCCTAGCAGGAGTCTTTTTTTTTTCTTTTTTAAAAAATATGATCTATTTTATTTATTTGATAGGCAAAGTTACAGAGAGAGAGAGAGGGAAATTCAGAGAGAGAGAGAGGTCTTCCATCTACTGGTTCACTCCCCAATTGGCCACAACAGCTGGAGCAGGGCTGATCTGAAGCCAGGAGGCAGGAGCTTCCTCAGGGTCTCCCATGTGGGTACAGGAGCCAAAGCACTTGGGCCATCTTCCACTGCCTTCTCAGGTGCATTAGGAGGGAGCTGGATTAGAAGTAGAGCATCTGGCACTTCAACTGGAGCCCATATGGGATGCCGGCATTGCAGGCAGCAGCTTTACCCACTATACCACAATGCTGGCCCCTGGAGTCCTTTTATTTAAAAAAAAAAAAAAAAGATTTATTTCATTTATTTGAAAGGCAGAGTTAGAGGGAGAGACAGAAATAGAGATTTTTCTTTTGCTGGTTCAATCCCCAAATGGCCACAACAGCTGAGGCTAGGCTAGGCTGAAGCTAGAAACCTGGAACTTTATCCAGGTCTCTCACTTGAGTGGCACGGATACAGGCCCAGGCACTTGGGCCATTACCTGTTGATTTCCCAGGTGCATTAGCAGAGAGCTGGATCAGAAGTGGAGCAGCCTGGACTAGAACCAGCAGTTTAATATGGGATCCTGGTGGCATGGGTGGAGACCTAAATCCCTGTGCCACAACTCCAGCCCATAACAGGAGTCTTTAATCTTTTTTTTTTTTTTTTTTTTTTGGAGTCTTTAATCTTAATCAAGAAAGGGAATGAGAATTGGCACCAAGGGTTGCAAGCCCACCATGGCAAAGTTGTGGATCTTTTGCATTTTTGTAACTTCAATTTCTTTCTTTAATTTTTTTTTATTTTTTTAAGGAATACAAATTTCCTAAGTACAATTTTAGGAATATAGTTATTTTTCCCATCATACCGCCCTCCCACCCAAACTCCTCTCCTTCTTCCTCTCCCCTTCCCAGTTCCACTCTCCATTAAGATTCATTTTCAATTAACTTTGTACACAGAAGACCAACTGTATACTGAGTAAAGATTTCAACAGTTTGCACACGTGCACACACACACACACAAACTGAAAATTAGTTTTATAGTTAACTCTCATAATACAACTCATTGAGGACAGAGGTCCTGCATGGGGAGTTAATGCACAGTGACTCCTGTTGTTATTTTAACAATTAACACTCTTATGTATGTCAGGGACCACCTGAGGCTCTTGACATGAGCTGCCTAGGCTATGGAAGCCTTTTGAATCCACAATCTCCATCAGCATTTAGATAAGGCCATAAGCAAAGTGGAAGTTCTCCCTTTAGAGAACAGTACATCCTTCTTTGATGGGCACTTCACTTTGATGGGTCTCACTCACAGCGATTCTTCACGTAGAACATTTTTTGCCACAGTATCTTGGCTTTCCATGCCTGAAATGCTCTCACGGGCTTTTCAGCCAGACCAGGAAGCCTTAAGGGCTGATTCTGAGGTCAGAGTGTTACTTAAAGTGATTGTCATTCTATGAGTCTACTGTGTGGACTGCTTCCCATGTTGGAACAGTCACTCTTTTTAAATTCTATCTATTATTATTACTAGACACTTTATCCTAATTATGTGATAACTTTAACACTTAATCCTATCTATATGTTCACTTTAACACTTAATATGATCACTTTAACAATTAAGATGGCATTTTTACCACCAACTTAATGGGATTTGGAATCCCATGACAAGTTTTTTTTTTTTAATTTAATTTATTTGAAAGAGTTACACAAAGAGAGGGGAGACGGGAGAGGGGAGGGGGTCTCCCATCTGCTGGTTCACTCTCCAGATGGCCGCAATGGCCAGAGCTGTGCCAATCCAAAGCCAGGAGCCAGGAGCTTCCTCTGAGTCCTCCATGTGGGTGCAAGGACTTAAGGACTTGGGCCATCTTCCACTGCTTTCCGAGGCCATAGCAGAGAGCTAGATCGGAAATGGAGCAGCTGGGTCTTGAACTGGCACCCATATGGGATGCCAGCACTGCAGGTGGCAGCTTTAAACACTACACCACAGCACCAGCCCCCCATAACAAGTTTTTAAAATGTACCCTTAGGAGTAAGTCCATAGGAATATATGCAGAACTATACAGCTTACAGTTACAAACTTGTAACTTCAATTTCAGGACACAGGGATATCCATTTGTTTTGTGAAACTAAAGAAACACACACCCTGAATTTTGTCTGGCAATAAGTTAAAGCTACCTCTTGATTGCTTGCTTAAAGAGTAGCCTTCAAGATGTTCTGACTCACTTTTGCAACCAACACAGAGAACATGCTTCCTAATCCTTATTAGAGGCTTTTTTCTACAGAATACACTCGCGTGGTAACCCCAAGTTTTGTCAGCTGGGGAAGATACACGTGTTCCGTGGAAGGAATTGTGATCTTGAAAAATTAGCCTAGTCCGTCTTCCAGCTGCTTGAAAGGATGCAGCTTCTACTCGGGACGAGTATTAATTGGCTAATGCTGAAACTGCAGAAATGTTCACTCCCCATCCTGCGCCTCCAGTGATCCTTCCCTCCTCCACCTCTTCATTCAGACATTAATTCTAGGTCTCTGTTGCACTCAGGGTTGAATCTCGTGGTAGAATGTTGCTGCATAGTAACTGCTGGAAGGCACATGTAATTTCCCTGTCACAGTGTTTTTGATGCCCTCTTCCAGTGAGCAAGAAACATTAAAGAAGAGATAAATGGTTGTGGGCCCCCAAATCTGTGGAGTCAGCACATGCATGAGAAAGTCCCCTTTTAACCTTTAATCATCCTAGCCAAGGAGCAAAATTGATTTTTATTGCTTATACGCAAGGGTGCTACATTGATTTTGAGGCAGTGAGCTTCTGGAAAAAGAAGTGCACATAAAAACTGTATGCCCCCCTCCCGAACCCTGCATATGACTCAGAAATAACCTCAATCTTGGTTCAGAGCTGGAGGCAGAGCCCGAATGCGAAGAGAGTGAGTGGCACATGGCGGAGCCGGCACTATGAAGCAGGCCTCCCTGCAGCCTGGGATGGCGGAGAGGCAGGCTCCACTCTCTCTGGCCCCCTGGGAGAGTGATTAAGGCCCATGGACAAAGGAACCCTGGTCCTCTCCATCCACACCCCCTCACACACTTGCAGAGCGGCTTCTGTGTTCCCAGTTGTAAATGATATCGTCGGTGAGGTCTGGCTGGTAACAACCGCCCTTTATGGCACCGTGTCCGTGTGCCTGGTGCTTTGCTAAATGCTTTATGGAGAGCGTGTTCTTTAATCCTCCCGCAGCCCTTTGCAGCAGATGCTACAGCTCACTTTATAGATGAGAAAATTGAGGTCTCAGTTTAAGTTGTTTACACAAGACCCACAGCTCGTCAGCTGCAGAACTGGGATTTGAACTCAGACAGTCTGGCTACAGAGCCTGTGCTTCCTGTGACCACGACGCTTTCAAATAGCAGTTGTCCTCCTGGAAATACAGTGTTCTGCCTCACTGACTCACCAGGGTGCCTACAAGATGCTTTTGATCTTGGTTTCCAGTCCGCGAAAGAACAATCCTGATTCCTCACTCGCCCACCCTACAGATGTGTTTTGAGTATTAATGAATGGTCTGTGGGGTCTCTGAGAACCTTAGATGATTGAAGATTCTTAGTTAAGTAAAATGAGCAAATGTGTTTCTACAACTCTACCCACGGCGCAAATCCACACACTGAAGCAGCTGGTTTGGGGTTTAAAAGCAAATTTCATGTCTAGTCTGGGTAAATCAGAAACCCAATAGTCTGTGTGCACTACCACAGAGGCAGTTTCACAGGGATTTAATCTGCCATGCGAGTGAAAAATCCCCTCTGAGCAAGCGTGGCGCCTGCTAGGCAGGATGGCCCCTGGCCTTCTTGAGACCAAACAGTCCTCTCCCGTCAGCCTGGGTGAGGAGAGACTCGGTAAGTTGGGTCAGTCCGTTCTGTGCCCTTAATCCCAGACTTGCTACTCTTGACCCCTTCTTCCTCTCGCTCTGACTAGGACCTGCGATGTGGGGGGTGAACCAGCCCAGTAGAACCCAAACTAGTCTCCTCGTGGCATTTCTGAAGGGTTAATTTGTATATCATGGGATGAAAAATTCAATGCTTTTCTAAGCCAAAATAAATGACAACCCAAGCAGGTAGTATTCCTGTGCATTTTGATGATTGTAAATTCTTTTTGATAGCTGAAGTGCAAATTACATTTTTAAAAAATATTTATTTATTTATTTGAAAGGCAGAGATAGAGAGATAGAGAGACAGAGAGAGAGGTCTTCCATCCTCTGGTCCATTCCTCAGATAGCCACAATAGCCAGGGCTGGGCCAGACCAAAGGCAGAAGCCAGGAGCTTCAGCTGGTGTCCAACCTGGGTAGCAGGGGCCCAAATACTTGGGCCATCCTCTGCTGCTTTACCCAGGCCATTAGCAGGGAGCCGGATAGGACATGGAACCCGCACCCATATGGAATGCCAGTGTCACAGGCAGCAGCTTTACCCACTATGCCACAACAACGGCATTTTAAAGATTTCAAGAGAAATAGGAGAAATAGATGGTCTTGAAATGATGTGATCCTAAGAGGAAGGTATTTTAGAAAAATATTCTCATGTTGTGGCTGACGCTGTGGTGTAGCAGGTAAAGCTGCTACCTGTAGTTCTGGCATCCCATATGGGCGCTGGTTTGAGTCCTTGGCTACTCTACTTTCAACCTAGCTCTCTGCAATGGCATGGGAAAGCAGTGGGAGATGGCGCAAATGCTTGGGCCCCTGCACCTGTGTGGGAGAACCAGAAGAAGCTCCTGGCTTCAGATCGGCTCAGCTCTGGCTGTTACAGCCATTTGGGGAGTGAACCAGCGGATGGAAGACCTCTTTCTCTGCCTCTGCCTCTCTATAACTCTGCCTTTCAAATAAATAAATCTTTTAAAAAAATTCTCATCTGAACATAAACACATATATATTTGTTCTCTCTGGCTTAATGTTATTTCTGGAAATTTATCCTTAAATTATTCCAAATCAGGAAACTAAGATATTAGTTGCAAATATTATAATATTTACAAACATTATAATAGCAAAATATTTGGAATTAATATGTCCCCCTCACCTCCCTGACAGATGTGTATTAGTTTAAAACATTATAGGCTGGCGCTGTGGCTCACTTGGCTAATCCTCCACCTGCAGTGCTGGCACCCTGGGTTCTAGTCCCAGTTGGGGCGCCGGGTACTAGTCCCGGTTACTCCTCTTCCAGTCCAGCTCTCTGCTGTGGCCCAGGAGGGCAGTGGAGAATGGCCCAAGTGCTTGGGCCCCTGTACCCGCATGGGAGACCAGGAGGAAGCACCTGGCTCCTGGCTTTGGATTGGTGCAGTGTCGGCCGTAGCAGACATTTGGGGGTTGAACCAACGGAAGGAAGACCTTTCTCTCTGTCTCTCTCTCTCTCTCACTGTCTATAACTCTCTCTGTCTCTCTCACTGACTAACTCTGCTGTCAAAAAATTTTAAAAAAATTATAGAAGTTATGTAGCAACATGACATTCCATACTGTATAAAGGAAAAAGATGTACAGTTGTGACGCTGCACCATTTACATTGTCCATTTCTCATTCCAGAATTTCTGTTCAGTTTGTTTTCTACTCAGCACCTTCCTTTTTCCTGCCGTCTGTGAGCGCCTTGCAGCCCCTGTCCTTCCCTTATCTCCTTAGCACCACACCATGCTTCCCCAGCCTGCTGCCCCGCTGGTTGTCAAGGCACAGATTCCCCTCTCCCTGTGCTGTTCATCTCCTTGGAGCGCCTGCCAGTCATTCCCACCTCATGGAGGGTTATTGTCTGTTGGACCCCACCATTCTCTGGCCTCAGAGATGCCCTGGTAATATCAGTGGTCCCGGGTAGTGCATTTCCTCACCACTTTCCTGGGATGGTTGGTTGATTTTGAGTTGGGTATGAATACGGAGTTTGTGCCCAGAGCTCAGTTCCCTCATAAGAGCCTGGTCATTGCTCTGATCCCTGAAGGGTTAAATCCCAGCGCCTAAAGCCTCACTCACCACATGCCTAGTGCACCTTTGGGTCCAGCTCTCACAAATCACCAGGGGCTGCTTTCTTTCTGGCACCCAAACTTCCTTTCCTGCCCTCAAACTCTGCTGTGCATTAAAGAATAATTTATGCCTTACTCATCATTTCCATATGTTTGAGGTGGGGCGTTCAAACCACCATGCTGATGAGACGTATTTATCTTTTCCATCTACTGTAACTATATGAAAATATATGTGACTAAAACCAGAGACTGGAAAGACTTGGAAAAGAAAATGATTTGTTATGGGTAGAGAGAGTGAGTTTATACCAACTGTCTTTCTCTATTTTGTGATTCCACTGTATTGTCTTTAAGATCATTATAAGAATCATCTTTTAAACTCTTTTGTTTCAGAATGCATATACCACAACTGCCATTAACGGAACAGATTTTTGTACGTCAGCAAGAGATGCACTCAAAATCTTGTCCAAGAATTCAAGTCATTTAACATCTGTTAACTGCTTTGGGAACTTCATAATTTTTCTAGGAAAGGTGAGATGTCTTGATTGAATAAATAAAGGGACCTGGGATTCAAACAATTTAAGCTGTGCAGTAATCAGTTTGAAAGGGAACTGATGTGTCTTGTGCACTTCCTCAATAGATGCTGTGCTTCGTAACTCATTTAGTCTTCAGTCCCACAAGCTAGCCCTAGTTTGCCGATGATGAAACTAAAGCTGACTTGCCTAGGATCCCACCATAGGTAGAGCCAGTTTGTTAATCCTAGTTTTATCCCCTTACCTCTGGTGAATTTTCTCTACTATTCAGATTCCCACTTTTCCACGTCTTAAGTGAAAATAGAATATCACAAAATGAGTTTTGTGGGTCTTTCTTTTAGGTCATAAAAATATATGGCAATAGAGGATGGCATTATGGTGCAGCAGATTATGCTGGTGGCTGCAAGTGTGAGCACTGGTTCAAATTCCAGCTGCTCCACTTCCAGTCCAGCTCCCTGCTAATGTGCCTGGGAAAGCAGTGGAAAATGGCCCAAGTGCTTGGGGCCCTACACCCATGTGGGAGACCCAGATGGAGTTCCTGGCTCCTGGCTTCAGCCTGGCCCAGCCCCTGCTGTTGTGGCCATGTTGGAAAACACTGTCTTTCTGTAAATCTGCCTTTGAAATGAATACATCATTTTAAATTGTATGGAAATAGTATTGAAACTTGATGAGACTTGTACATAAATGGGCATTAAGTCTAGAAATAAGAGAATTGATTAATGTCCTAAATGGAGCCAAAGTTACATTTCTGCTGTGATTTGAGTAAGTTTTTTCAAGGAATTGTATGGTCCTGTGAAGTAAGGGAGCATCTTGGAGCTTCAGCAACATCTCATGGGATAAAGGACACAGCCCTGAACTTGAAGTCTTTCACCACCATTCTGATTCACACTTTTCAAACTTCAGGTTTTTTTTTTTTTTTTTTTTTTATAAAAAAGATTTATTTATTTATTATTTGGAAGTCAGAGTTATAGAAAGAGGAGAGACAGAGAAAGAGAGAGGTCTTCCATCTTCTGGTTCATTCCTGTTGGCTGCAATGGCCAGTGCTGGGTCAGGCTGAAACCAGGAGCCAGGAACTTCTTCCAGGTCTCCCATGTGGGTGGCGGCGGTCCAAGCGCTTGAGCCATCCTCTGCTGTTTTTCCCCAGGCCATTAGCATGGGGCTAGATAAGAAGTGAAGCATCTGGGACACAGACTGGTACCCAGGTGGCAGCTTTACCTGCTACACTGCAACACCACCTCCAAACTTCAGATTTCTTACCTATAAAGTAAAGATACTATGTCCTAGCCAGGTTTAGGGAAGAGTAACTGAAACATTGATGGAAGTGGTACACCAGCCCCTCCCTGATTGTGCTTCGATTTAGAAGGTTCTTGATACCATGACCCAGTATCTGCATAATTCTCACAACCTAATTCTGTACATCTGTTTGCCTAACCCCACTTCCACCACCTGATGTCCCTTGAGATTCTTGGCCACACACACCATGACCTTCCCGCCATGTTCTCTTTATTCCAAGCTAAGCACTCATGCTTCTTTCAGCCATTCTACCACATCTGACATAAGTGCCCAACCTTTGGTAGTACCCAGAAGTGAACATAATTAACAGCCGGTGTCGAATATGGGCACGCTGCTTCTCATTCAGCATGTGGTGTTTCTATGGTATTTGGCATACATTTCTGGTACAGTACTGTAGTAGTCATGTTTGATTTCACATAGATTTAAGGTTCAGTTGGGCCCCAGAGGTGTTTCATGTGACAGTAGCCATCAAAGCACAAAATAATCATGCCTTTCAAAACAGCCAGAATAATGTTAAGTTGTAGTTGTATTTAAATAGGTAGTAGGTACAGGCAATTCATGTAGTGATTAAGATACTGGTGGGATGCCTGCATCCCATATCCGAGCACCTGAGTTCAAGTCCCAGCTCTAATTCCTGACTCTAGCTTCCTGTTACTGCAGACTGCGAGGCAGCAGTGATGACTCAAGTCATTGGGTTCCTGCCACCTGTGTGGCAGACCAGGATTGAGTTTCCAGCTCCCAGCTTTGGCTGCTCAGCCCCAGCTGTTATGGACATTTAGGGAGCGAACTAGCACAGGACAGCTCTCTAACTCTGTCCCTGCCTCTCAAATAAATAATAAATTAAAGTCTCAGTGGATAACATTGTTTAAGTAGCTTTGTAGGATTGCAGGTGACATTTTCTAGTAACAGCTTTCAAAAATTTTTGGAATGTCATTTTATCTTTACAATAGGCTTATCTTTTATTTAGTAATTCACTTTCTGGTATTTCCCTTAAGGAACATTTAATAGCCAATGAGCTTTTAATGACAATGCATTAACCAGTGAATCTTTGATTTCTTGAATGAAACAGAACTGAGACTTCCCTCTCTATCTTGTGGACATTTGGGGGCAGCGTGAACCTCAGGTGGGCTCCATTCCATCTCTTAGAAAATTAGGTACCTCATGGCCTGTACCCGTGGGGCTGGGGATGTAATAAACCCAGACAGCAGCAAAAACCTACAGTAGATCCTACTGTTTACCCACACCAGCCCTGGAAAGCCCCTCCACTTTAACCCCCATCACTTAATCATCTATATTAAACCCACTCAGTGGACAGTTGCAGTGTTAAATCCTGGCACTTATTAACAAAATTTTAAAGTAAAAACTGCTTCTTGTACTGTGAAGTGAAACATGGAATAGTTTTTGAGTTATTATTCCTTCAATGCAAATACAAAAACTAGGAATAGAATGAAAGGACAGGCACTCTCTCCGCCCACCCTCACAAAGTGGTGGTTCTTAGACGTGGATTTTCATTTCTCTTTTACTTCCTTCTGCCAACATTCCTGACAAGCATGCTTTAGGACAGGGCACACACTGTCTCAGTCCCCGCACACATAGGAGACCGTCGGAACTGACAAAATGTCTTTGTTAAGCTGTTTCCAACAAACGCTTGTTTTGGACAGGTACTGGTGGTGTGTTTCACTGTCTTCGGAGGGCTGATGGCCTTTAACTACAACCGTGTGCTCCAGGTGTGGGCAATCCCTCTCTTACTGGTAGCGTTTTTTGCCTACTTAGTAGCCCACAGTTTTTTATCTGTGTTTGACGCCGTGCTGGACGCACTTTTCCTCTGTTTTACTGTTGACCTGGAGACAAATGATGGATCATCAGAAAAGCCCTACTTCATGGACCAAGAGTTTTGGGTAAGTTACCATGGCATTTCCTTTGCAGTCTGCCCCACAATCAGTATGGAAGAATTGCAGAGGCGGTTCACACCCAGGTCTTTCAGAAGGCTCTGTGGGCTTCTACTGCCACACAGCCTCAATGTCCCGAGACAGGTGTAGGTGCAACTTCCCCAGTTATGAACAGATAGGTTCCTCAGTACGAGCAGTGCCTTTGACTTGGGGTGGGGGAAGGTGTTCTGGACACAGAAGCCCAAATCCCTTAGTCTTAATGGTTTGCTCTGGCCTCCTGGGTGGTCCAGAAGTCTCTAGAGCATCACTACATGCCCAATAGTGTCACAGGCAGTGTATTTTCGGGGGCGCACACATGCCAGGCTGCACCAGCGTCCAGGGATCTGCAGTGCTCCGGCCCAATTCACCACTGTGGGGAGAGCCCCACCCTCCGCAGAGTCCCCACATGCTTCTATCTGCAAATAGCAGGCAGCTGTTTCCAACAGTCGCGCCTGTGCGCCTTATCCTGTGTACACAGGGGCATTTTAACAGCACTTGGTTCTCGGTCACGTTGACATTTTAATTCTGTTGCCCTAAAATGTAGGTAGTAAAGCCCTTTGAGCTTGAAACAGAGCACTCTGCAGTTCGGCAGGCACTGAAGTTTAACAAGCACTTCTTTTGTTGAAATGCTCATCCTTCCGCCCGTCAAACACGGAAGCACCATGTTTACTTTGGCGTCTATTTTGACTTATTTGTATGTAGTCTGAAGAAGAGTGTTTGAGGGTGGGCCAATTCACACTTTTCCAGAGAAAAAGCCATTCAGAATTCTAACCCCCTCCCCACAACATACTTTAGGCCAAGAAGAGACTCCTACCTGAGGATTCAGTTCCCAGAACCCAGCAGGGCCAAATCAGTGGTTACCAGCAAGGCAGATTCCTCATGCTGGTCACACTCACTTTTGTTTTTCAGAATTTCGTACAAAAGACCAACAAACTGCACAGTGCAAGGGCAGAGGGAGACAAGAGCTCGCCAAGGAATGAAGGGGGAACAGAACTCCGGCCCATTGTGAGATAAGTGCCTGATGACGTGTCCCAAGAGCTGATCACAGATGGCCAGGCCTGGTGGACCCTGTTCTTTTATTGTCTTTTTTTTTTGTCATGCTTTGACTTTCTTACAATAGTAGAACCATAAAGTGTAGAGCCTTTTTTGGACCAACTGGGATAAACTCTTTCAAAACCTTGTTTATATGCACCAATTTAAAAAGTACATATGTAACAACTGATGTTTCTGAGGGCAAACAATAAACCTTTTTGGATTTTTTTTCAAGTAATTCTTAAAGCTTTTTTTTTTTTATTTATTTATTTAAAAGCAGATACAGAGTGAGGAGACACAGATCTTCCAACTACTGGTTCATTCCTCAAATGGCTACAATGGCTGGAGCTGAGCCAGGAGCTTCTTCTGGGTCTCATTCATGGGTACAGGGACCCAAGCACCTTGGCCATCTTCCACTGACTTCCCAGGTGCAATAGCAGGGAGCTAGATTGCAAGTGGAGCAGCCGGGACTAAAACCAGCCCCCATATGGGATGATGGTGTCACAGTTGGCAGCTTAACCCTCTACATCACAATACCGGTCCCTAAAGCCTTTGTTTTTAAAGAATCTGAACAGAAATCCCTAAACTATTACTTTCATACAGGGCAGAAATTCTCTCTACTCATCCAATCCTGGAAATATACTAAATATTTCAGCTTATTAAAGTATAATTTTTAGTTTGCATAAAGATAAAAACCAAAAGTTTACACTCAAACTGGAACCACTACAAGAACTGGGCACAAGGAGGACAAAGGCAGCAGTTCAGCCAGAGCAGACTTAGCTGGTTAAGCAGGGGACAGCATTATGGCACAGTGGCTTAAGGCAATGCCTGAGAGTGCCAGTCCAAGTCTTGGCTGCCCCACTTCCAACCCAACTTCCTGCTAATGTGCCTGGGAAAGCAGCAGCAAATGGCCTGAATGCTTGGGCCCCTGCCACCCACGCGGGAGACCTGATGGAGTCCCTGGCTCATGGCTTCAGCCTGGCTCAGCTCTGGCCACTGTATCCATTTGAGGAGTAAACCAGTGGATGGAAGTGCTCTCTGCTTTTCAAACAAATCTTTAGAAAGCTAGAGGCACCCTTAGCAAATAAGATATTCTGCACAAATGGATTCCAAACAGCCCCACGTGAAAACCCCCTGGAATGTTTTTGAAAATACTTACACCAAGACATCATTTCTAAAGACCGGGGGGGGGGGCACTTTTTAAAGCTTTAAGCAAGCAGGAGCATTTTCCACGCTGATTGGCAGCCTCATCTGTTGGATGGGCAGGTAGAATGATTTGCCAAACAGGAGGACCAGCCTGGCTTCTTAGGCAGGGCAGGTAGTGTGAAATAAGGCTCGCTTCTCAAATAGCTCTTCAAAGAGGACAGGAAGCAGCCCGACAGCTCAGGTCTACCTTCAATGCAGCTGAGTTTCTTTCAACAGCACCACTGAGTTAGCTGCGCAGCCCCAGGCTCCCTTTCTCAGAAGCAGTAAACCCGGTCATGTGGAGTGACGGGCAAGGACACCTGGCTTCTGTAGGTTCATCAAGCCATGCCTGCACTTTCATTGTCTGCCCTAGCAAAGCAGGCTCATCTTCACCCAAGTCCAGCACAGCCCATCCTATCAGAAGAATCACGAGGCTGAGACAGGGTCGGGTAGTTGCGAGTAAAAGTGACTGCATTTCTGTCACCACCTGACTCAGGGTTTAGGTTTTATATAAACCCTAGCATGTTACAAAAACAGTAATCCTATTCCTGATCCAGTGTTTCTTATTCAATACTGACCCTAGGATAGGAATTCAAAATCCCCCCTACCCACCCATATCCCTGAAGAGGATCTGAAGATTTTCCAAGTTGAATTTAAGATGAATCTGGGGCAGCCAAGTCACAGAGAAATAAAAGCAAGAGCCAGATAATGGCTTGGGTCCTGGCTGGCATTTACCGGGCAGGGCTTTCATTTATCTCCTCAGCTACCTCAAGCAGGGAGTGCAGTTTTGTGTGGATAAAATAAAATAATGCTAAAGTATCTTGAAACAATACCTGGGAAAGAATACTCTTAAAAAAAATTCTACCTGTGTGGAAGCTAGCCAGAAAATAACCAGTCGGTGGCTCATATGAATGTTCAAAAAAAATATTTATTTATAAAAAATACAATGGGATAAGTTTATGCTGAGAAATGCAGCAATAAATACAGCTGAAGAAAACAGAGCAACTCTACATTGATACATTGGCACAAACAGGAAGAGCATGCACCACCAAAGGCCCGGAAGGCGGCAGGCCACGTCTGTGCACGCTCCTTCAGCAACACGCTCTGAAAAGCTCTTGTCAGCTTGGGTAAGAGAATGAGTACACATATAATCACAGGTGCACACTGATCAGGACTTTATTTAAAAATTAGCAAACAATACTGTAGAAACATTGATATGTAAATTTCTAAAATGCTGCATATCTTAGATTTAGTTGGCAAAAACCACAATTAGCAAGAAGCATGAGTTTAGTCTTCCATGTAGAAACCAGATACACTGAACTGTAAAAAAAGAAAAAGAGTTCCTACTGTTTGAAAATACCGATTTAAGATTGTAAAAATGCATAGATCTTTAATAAAAGAATTGGCTGTACAAGAGTACTCCCCTTTCACAGTATTCCTTTTTACTTCATGTGCGAGTTACTGGTTATGCTGTAGGATTTAACTGTTACAGCACTAAAAGGCAACTATTGAGGGAAGAGGCAGAGAAAGGAAAAAGGAATGTATGTAAGGCAATTTCTTTTTTAGGTATAATAAGCATAATAGTGTTTTAGGAAGACGAGATAAAAATTACTCAAGGCTAGCTTGGTTCTCACTGAACAGGAGCGATGGACTGAATACCGGGCTCCTCTGGGTGTCTCTAGTAATCAATGCCCTGGTCACCATACTGGTAA
This sequence comes from Oryctolagus cuniculus, assembly GCF_964237555.1. Classification (NCBI taxonomy): domain Eukaryota; kingdom Metazoa; phylum Chordata; class Mammalia; order Lagomorpha; family Leporidae; genus Oryctolagus; species Oryctolagus cuniculus. The sequence continues at coordinate 75,809,308 of NC_091438.1, read as the reverse complement.
TCCCTGCGGTAGTCATCCTGGTACTCGCCATGATACTCATCTGGGTATTCTGCCTGGGAATCGCTATCACTGATTTCTGACCCGTTTGTCCCTGTCCCTTGGCTTCCATTGTGAATGGCAGGCTCAGTCGGGGCGGCACAGTATTTGGGATCATACACCTGCCGCCCAAGCCCGTACACACTCATTCCTTTCTGGGAAGCAACTTTGTTGGTTCCCATCTGTAGAGAGATCGTCGAGTTGTCCACTGGCTGTAATGTTAGCTTCTGATCGTAGATGTCTCTTCTGGTACCCGGTGCCAACATCCCTGCCTGGCATCAGAACATAATACCAAAGTTAAAACAGCAGCTTCAGACATATTCTTGTAACTCTTTTATAAATTATGAAACCCATTTTGAATGTGAATATAATACAGTAACCTCCAGTTGGCTCAGGAGTTGTAAAGCTAGTTTACCAAAATATCCAGACACTGAGTCATTTTTATGAAGCAATATTCACTGATTTCCAGATGGGTCAGATCTCCCTTTCAACCCTTGCTCTGCTGTCAGACTGTCTATGGCAGTCTGATAGGCAGAGTTAGACAGTGAGAGACAAAGAGAAAGGTCTTCCTTCTGTTGCAGCCGGCGTGCTACGCCGATCCGAAGCCAGGAGCCAGGTGCTTCCTCCTGGTCTCCCATGCAGGTACAGGGCCCAAGCACTTGGGCCATCCTCCACTGCCTTCCTGGGCTACAGCAGAGAGCTGGACTGGAAGAGGAGCAACCGGGACATAACTGGCACCCCCCAGGACTAGAACCGAAGTATCGGCACCACAGGTGGAGAATTAGCCTAGTGAGCCACGGTGCTGGCTGGTAACTGACTTTTAGTTTTAGGTTTCCCACATGAAAAATGGAGACAATACTACCTCCTTTGGATCTAGGAGAAGATAGCATATAAAGAATGTAAAAACAGGGGTAGGCATTGGGGTACAGGGGGTTAACCCACCATTTGGGATGCCTGCTTCTCAAATCACATTCCACATCATTCCACACCAGAGTGCTGGTTACAGTCCTTACAATCCAGCTTCCTGCTGATGCACCCTGGGAGGCAGCACATGATGGCTCAAGTGCATGGGCCCCTGCCAACCACTTGGGAGACCCAGACAGAATTTCTGGCTCCTGGCTGTCGTGAGCATTTGGGGAGTGAACTAGTGGATGGAAGGCATCTCTGCCCTTCAAATAGATGAGAATAACTTTTTTTAAAAAAGAACATAAAAAAGCACAATGCAGGCACACCTGAAAGCTACATCTGAAAGGCTATCATGACTATACACACTACCTAGATTACCCATCTCAAAAGCTTGGAATACTACATTCAGCAAGCACCACGCTGAGCTTCCTCACAAGGCTCCGAGACAGGGAAGAGCCGCGGCTGCAGAGAAGCTGGTCCATGAGCAAGGCTCAGCTCCTCGTTCTTCCTTCTCCACTCAGCCCTGGGACACACGTCCAGAGTTAAAGTGGTAGAAATGCAAACCGAGCGGCAGCTGTGGGAGACACTGCCACGTGTGGCAGGGTGCATTCCACAAGGCAAACGTGAAACCTCAACCCCCTGCCCCCATCCTGCTGGATGGAGACCTGTGTGCTCTCAAACGGCTATGGAAGCCTCCTGCTGCCAGCGTTCTGTCCGTATGTGACCAGGATACACTCCTGTCTTGAGTGTTATTACAGCATGGGCATGTTTACCACACTGCGTTTTCCATCTCCTGCTTAAGAACTTCTATTATTTTAGGAACTACTTAACTAGCATTTAACAGGAATTAGTTCCTATTAGTTACTATTAAACCAATTCCTATTAAATGCAAATTAATAGTTCTTTGCAGAATACCGGATTTTTTTTTTTTTTTTTTTACCATCTATTAACTTAAAAAGGGCTCCTTTTAGGAGCCAGCACTGTGGCATAGTGTGCTAAGGCTCCACCTGTGGCACCCCATATGGGCACCAGTTTGAGTCCCGGCTGCTCCTCTCATCCAGCTCCCTACTATGGCCTGGGAAAGCAGTAGAAGATGGCCCAAGTGCTTGGGCCCCTGCACCTATGTGGGAGACCTGGAAGAAGCTCCTGGCTCCTGGCTTCGGATCAGCCCAGCAGATAGAAGACCTCTTTGTCTCTCCCCCTCCCTCTCTCTCTAACTCTGCCTCTCAAATAAACACATAAAATCTTAAAAAGGTGTGTGTGTGTGTGGGGGGGGGCTCCTTTTAAACCAAGACTCCAAAAAAGCCAGCATTTAAATATGTAATCTTTGGATTTTGGAGCAAGAACACAACAAGCTATGTCTCTACTTTCTGGTTAGGTAGGAAAGCCAGCTGTTCCAACTGCTGACAAAAACCAGGAGCCACTGCAAACTTTTGTTCCTGGAGAAAAAGTTCTTTAAATCTTTTCTTTCTCTAGCAAAATCTCCATTCCTGAAGGTATAGACTGTAAATATATTATACAAAAAAATTCTATTTATATAAAGTTAATAGTAAGGTAAGTGCTACTTAAAATAGCTCTTTTATACTCTGGGCTGCAACTATTAAAAGGCATCACTTACCTGGCTGGCTCCTTTGTTGGTGCCCATCTGCAGACTAATTGTGGTCTGATCAAAAGGTTTGTCAGTTTGCATTTTGGGATCATAAAGATGCCTCCTGGTTCCATAGGCTGTCATTCCTGCCTGGCTGGCACACTTATTGGTTCCCATCTTTTAAGTTAAAAAAATAAAATTAGCACTAATCATCAGAAGTCAACAACATATATAATACAAACAAAACAAATGGAAGGAGTGCAACTGACAAGTTCCTAAGCTAAGGTTCAAGTCAACCAGGCACAGAACTTCTCTCTCTGCTTTTAAAGATTTGAGATTTCAAGTGCTAACTGTAAAATTTTCCAAAACTTTACTGCTTATAAAGCCTGATCGCTAATTCACATGAACACAGAAGCTATCGCAGTGGCAGGACTGTGAGCAACCTCCCTGCTGCTCTTCCCCTGCTCTCTCTCAGCTTAAGCAGGGGCACCTGCTCCAGTCATTAGTAGTGCAGAAGCAACCTCGGGCCAGGCAGTATGCCTTTCTCCTCCAGATCTGTTGCACATAAATGTAAAAGCAATGCCACAGATTTTCTCTGGAAGCTTAATAGGAACTTCTTACTTTCAAAATCACCATATTTTCATGGGGGAAAGAACCATATTTTACTCCCCCAAATCTCACATCATTGGACAGGCCAAAGTGAGAGGCAGAAAGAAGATTCTGAACCCAACTGAGGTCAGAGGAGCAATGATTAACTTTTCTGCACCAAGAGCGGCTTCAGGACCAACCAGTACAGTATTCACTGCTGGTCTCTTTTCCTTAAAAACGAGATTTGTTACAGAAAACCTTTACTACTGAAAGTAAAACCTCTTCACTGAAGATTTAGAAAATACACATGAACAAAAAGAAAAGAGAAGAGAGATCGTTGTAATGCCACCATCCAGACACTGAATGTGAGTCAACATCTTTAATGTTCCCCTCCTGTTCTCACCTTGTGTACGTATCAATAGCTACACAGACATATAAACAAACATGTATAGCCAAAAATATCCATGTGGATTGTTAAAAATCACACCCGCCACAGTATTGTGTGACTTGATTTTCTTTCTTTAATCTGTTTCAAACTCCAGGGTATCATTGTTACAAGTTCCTTCTAAGGGGTTATAATTTAACTAAATGACTACTGTTTGGATACAATTCTGTGCCATTGGAAAATAAGCCCACTTCACACAGGACTAGTCAAGCAAGGGCAAGGAATCAAGCAGGTATGACAGTGCAGCCCATGGCACTGAGGGCATTTAGCAGTGATGTTCTTGCTACACTCTCAAAGGGAACAATGTGAAAAGGAAAAAAAAATCTAAATTATTTCCTAAGAATTAAACTGACAAATTCTGGCAGGGTTTGCAAGCCACATCATGCTTTCTAGGGTAAATAAATGACTTTGGGATTAAGGTTCTGCAAAACTGCTTATATTGTCAGCAACATTTAGGAAGTCATAAAGTGAATTTTCTTAAAAGATACTGTGATTAGAAAAAAAAGTTCATTTCCTGGACAACCAACTTTCAAGTGAGGTTTCTTCCAAAATCCATCAGTCTCCTAGGCTTTAAATCATATAACCATTCCCAGAGTCAATGTGACAGTCCTTTAATGTTGTCTTTACTTGCAGAGACTTAACAGTTTGCATGGCAAGAATTAATGTGATTGAATATGGGACTGCGTAAGCCAACACCACGTCACTTACCTGCAAACCAATCACACTCTGGCCAGCTTTGAGTTTTCCTTCATCAAAACGTCTTGTTTGTTTTTCTGCATACTTTACTCCAATGTCAATGGTTGTATGGAACCCTTTTGTCTTAGCCTGGGTGGAAACATACACACTAACTGAAAAGGGACACTTAATAGACACACTGAGAAGAGCTGTACAGCAGGTACAACAAAGAAAGCATCTGGGCCGGTGCCGCGGCTCACTAGGCTAATCCTCCGCCTTGCGGCGCCGGCACACCGGGTTCTAGTCCCGGTCGGGGCGCCGGATTCTGTCCCGGCTGCCCCTCTTCCAGGCCAGCTGTCTGCTGTGGCCAGGGAGTGCAGTGGAGGATGGCCCAAGTGCTTGGGCCCTGCACCCCATGGGAGACCAGGAGAAGCACCTGGCTCCTGCCATCGGATCAGCGCGATGCGCCGGCCGCAGCGCGCCAGCCGCGGCAGCCATTGGAGGGTGAACCAACGGCAAAGGAAGACCTTTCTCTGTCTGTCTCTCTCACTGTCCACTCTGCCTGTCAAAAAAAAAAAAAAAAAAAAAAAAAGCATCTGTCTATAGAGGAGGGTTTCATGAGGTAGACACCAAAAGAATGCAAGGCTGCTCACGGATGCAATGCCCCCTCTGCAATGTGAGCGTTCTATTAAGCTCCCTAACGCAAGTCAGCAGCCTTTCCACAAAGCTAACACAAGACAGGCCCCACCCACCAGGTCTGAGTCCCCAGGGCAGAGCAATGACGCAATTCACCATCGGGGAATTCTTTTAATCGGCCATGAAAGACATGTACGTACCAGCCCTGCCAGAGCCACCAATGTAGTCTGAACCTGGGTCATATTGCCATTCTCGAAAAGATCATTTGCTTCGAATATGTCATGTGGCTTCATCCCGTAAGCCTGGATAGCTTTAATAAAGTTGCCAATATTCTCCAACTACAAAGAAAAAGGTTCACATAGCACTGAGGGATAAATGTTGACTGTTGCAATATCTAAGAATTCTAAGTTTTCATGACTAGTTTATAAGATGCTGGACAGAAAGCTACTTGGCAAGGATTTATACCCTAAGCACAGCTCTCTGGTGAGGAAAGATTAGAGAGAGTCTCTCTCAATGAGGGTCACACAATGGCCTCAATACTTTTATGCAGTTGGGTATTTTCAGCTCTTTCAGGGCAAGATTTCCCTTATAAATATTTAAGAATTCTACGTCAGAGCTATCCAGTCCTGGAATTTTTCTGTTTGTTTATTTGTAAGAGAAAAAGAGATAGTGAGAGTTCCTATCCGCTGGTTTGCAGTCCAAATGCCCACAATGGCCAGGGCCAAGGCCAAGGCCAGGGTCAGGTGCTGAGAACTCAATCCCGTGGGTGGTAGGACGCCACTGCTGTCTCCCAGGGTGCACTTTGCAGGAAGCTTAGGTCAGAAACTAGAGTCAGGAATCAACTGCTAGGCTAACCACGGACCCCAGTTACGGAATTTTCTTTGTCCAACTACATTAATAAAAATCCACATGTTTTAATTCTAATTTAAGAATAAATTTGTGTGGGATGGGCATTTTGCATAGTGGTTAAGGTTCTACTTGGGATGCTCCCATCCCACGTAGGACTGCCTAGATTTGAGTTCTGGCTTTAGCTTCCTGCTAATGTGCACCCTAGGAGACACCAGGTGATGCAGCAAGTAGTTGGGACCCTGACACCCACATGGGCGACTCAGACTGAGTTCCTGGCTGCCAGTTTTTGCCTGGCCCAGATCTACCTGCTGTGGGCATTTGGAAAGGGAGCAGACAGGAGATCTGCTTTTCTCTTTCTGCCTTTCAAAAACATAAAATAAACCTCAAAAAATTGTGGTTACTAAATGCTTATTTTTGCATATCTTAACACTTGGTCAAAACCAAATAAATGTCTAATTTTACTTAATCATATATTTGTGAACTAAGATTATTTCTGATAGTGTTTTTTTTTAACTTTTATTTAATTAATATAAATTTCCAAAGTACAGCTTATGGATTACAATGGCTTTCCCCCCCCCCATAACTTCCCTCCCACCTGCAACCCTCCCCTTTCCCACTCCCTCTCCCCTTCCATTCACATCGAGATTCATTTTCAATTCTCTTTATATACAGAAGATCAGTTTAGCATATATTAAGTAAAGATTTCAACAGTTTGCACCCACATAGAAACACAAAGTGAAAAATACTGTTTGAGTACTAGTTATAGCACTAAATCACAATGTACAGCACACTAAGGACAGAGATCCTACATGAGGAGTAAGTGCACAGTGACTTCTGTTGTTGACTTAACAAATTGACACTGTTTATGGCATCAGTAATCACCCTAGGCTCTTGTCATGAGTTGCCAAGGCTATGGAAGCCTTTTGAGTTCACCAACTCTGTTTGATATAGTGTTCTATAATCAACCATTAGTTGTTATATTAAATACCTTTACCTTTTTCTCTTGTTGATCCTTATGATCTAGGTTATATTACTCTTTGTAAGCTGTGTCAACTCCCTTCTAAAAGTAGGTAGACTAAATATAGGAAAACTGGAGTGGGTGTTTGGCCTAGTGGTTAAGACATCTGTGTCTTCTGTCTCTCAAACCAATCCATCAAAGTAAAGCTTCCGAGCTAAATATGTAATGACTATAAAGACGTTCAATATGAGTAATTATGGAAACAAACACTGGCAAAAACTATAGTGATGCACACAAATTCCTGCCAAAACCTGTTTTACAAACTAATCAAAAAAGCAAAAAACTGAAATCAAGCTTCCACTCTATAAAAATGTAAAGCGGCCAGAGCTGGAGGCTGGACCGGCTGTTACCTGAGGCCAGTTTAATGAGGACTCGTTCACCTTCTTCACTGAGCCTGGCTGCAGCTTGTTGATGAGTCTGAAAAGAAAAATAAGCCAGAAGCTTCATTTAGCGGTCACACAACAACAGGGATTGGAATACAGAGCTGGTTCCTTTTTCATCAGTAAAAGAAAGCATCCCCCACACATCCAGAACCTCAAGACTTGGCACCCTGGATGGGGAAGGCAGGCTGGACAGAGGCTGCAGGGAGTAGCGGGGGGCGGTGGGGGAGACTGGCGACCCGGACCCTGGGGCCTCCACTCACTCGCAGAGGATGATGCCGTCCTTTAGGCCCAGCTGGAAGTTGGTGCCGATGCTCATGCCCGTCACCTCTTCAATCCAGTTGCGAAGGTCTTCTTCTGCCTGATGGTCATACTTGGACGCAATCTGAAACACAAGCCAACCAACTTGAACGTCGCTGCCGCGCAACCGGCTCTAACTGTGCTCACTCTCCATGAAGCCCGCAGAGTTCCCCGGCAAACTCAATCAACCTTCCCAGCTCCGGTAACCAGTAACCGGTGAAGGCGGTGTCCCAGAGGGTTTTCAACAGCACACGGAGATAAGCTGGCTCTGAGAAGATACCCGTCAAGCGCAGGCAAATTCCCACTCACGACACACAGGAAGTGACAAGGACTGAAGAGTCTCTTAGAGCTGGCATTAGCCGTGACTTAAAATTTTTCACCACCTCCATAGTCCAGACAAAGATGGGGAGAGGATTCTGGCACATGCAACCATTTCACAAGTATTTCATCTAGCCAAGACCTAACATCCCAATCGTTTTGTTGCCGGGAAGGTTTTGGTGTATGCCTTCTATGCATCCAAATACACACTACATATTGCCCACATACACACTTCCAATCCCATGTATGTAGCTTCCATCCATGACATCCCTCACAGGAAGGAAAAGCATTTTATTCACTTCGGGACCCTTAGTACCTAGCATTCTACCTGATATCCTGTTAATAAAACTGAATTTAATAATAAAGGCAACAACACAAATGCCATGCTATCATACACGCTGAAACAGATTCTGAAAGACCCCTTCATAGTAAGACCACAGACCTCAATTTTGAAAAATAACATTTGAACAAAATATTGTTTAAAAAAAACCACATGCTCTGGACCGGCATTTTGTCTCAGGGGGTTGAGCTGCTGCCTGCCGTGGCAGCATCCCATGAATGCCAGTTGGAGTCCTGGCTGCTCCACTTTTGGTCCAGCTTCCTGCTACTGCACCTAGGAAGGCAGTGGATGATGGCCCAAGAGCTTGGGCCCCTGCACCTGCAGGGGCAACCTGGATGGAGTTCCAGACTCCTGGCTTTGGTCTAGCCCAGCCCCAACCATTGTGGCCATTTGGGGAGTGTCCCAGTGGGTAACAGATCTTTCTATCTCTCCTCTCTCTGTAAATAAAATAAATAAATCTAAATAGCTGGGCCTGGGCCAGGCTGAAGCCAGGAGCCAGAAGCTTCTTCTGGGTCTCCCACATGGGTGCAGGGTCCAGGTACTTGGGCCATCTTCTGCTGCTTTCCCAGGAGCATTAGCAGAGAGTTGACTGGAAGTAGAGCAGCCGGGACTTGAACCAGTTCCCATATGGGATGTTAACACTGCAGGCAAGGCTGAACCTTCTACATCGCAGCGCCAGCCCCACATGCTCGATTTCTTAAGCTCTTCCTGGTCGTCCTGTCCTTTTTTAGTATATGTGCTGCCGAAGCGAGCACAGTCCTCCTGTCCTTAAGGAGCTGGTCCATTATCAAGAAGAGCAGAGCCAGGAAGAAGTGAGGCCATGGATCGCCTGCCTTCTCACACAGCACAGATGAAAGCGATAGAGACCACGGTGTGGGAGTCAACTGAGGCATTGCTGGGAATGAAAATGAACAGTGTCCGTGTCTGCTGTGGGGCCGGTGGTTACCATCTCTACTTCCAATTCAGCTCCCTACTAATGGCCTGGAAAAAGCAGCAGGAGATGACCAAAGGTCTGGGGCCTGGCACCCAGGCAGGAAACCCAGAAAAAGCTCCTGGCTTCAGCCTGGCCACTGCAGCCATCCACGGAGTGAACCAGCAGAGAGAAGGCGTCTCTCTCTGTAACTCTGCCTTTCAAATAAATAATCTTTGTAAAATATTTTAAATAAATACATCTTTTTAAAAAAGTCTTTGCTGTCCATGAGACATAATTAGGTTTAATTACTGAAAAGAATGAAATGGCAACATCACATCTGAGTCATGAGGAGGTTCATTGAGTCCCAGTCCAGACCAGTCACAGGCAAGCAAGCACAATGGTGCAAAATGCCCTCGGTTCTAGTGCCAGAACACAAGGCTGTGGGCTGTTTTCAGGTCCTTGGCAAGAGAGAGCCTGAATCAGCAGGACCGGGACAGACATGTGAGAGGCTGGCCTGCTTACCTTTAAGTCCCCTGACAGCAAAAACCAGCTCTGTCCCACTTGACTCTGGCTCCTTTTCATGTCTGTCCATAGCCATGACAGCCTGTTCTACCGTCCAAGGTGGGGAAAAGATTCCCACTTCCCAGGCAGGAGGTGGCAAAGTCACACATTTACAGGCTCTCTACCACCGGCACCTCCACATATCCCATGGAACACAGTGAGACCACTCCTTAATCTCCCCCTTGCCCACACAGAGGGTGAGGCTTCTGTTCTGACACAGCATATTTGATGATTATATCATGTGGAGAGATGACAGATCTCAATCCTCTCCCCCACGAGAGAGAAATGACTCCACACCTTCAACAGAAGAGAATTCAAGCTGTAGATGTACTTAACTGGGAAATCCAACCAGTTTGCATTTTTATGTTATGATGACTAGCACTGCAATATTTCATAACCAACACTAGGCACAATATAAAGCTACCTAGTGTGTGATGATTCTTGCCCCTTGTATCGCTGCTCCCTGGAAAACACAAGCCTATTTCTATTTCCTGCCAGCTGGGGTCCTACGGGCTGGAGAATGGGGAAGGGAGAGATGGTAGTGCTAGAAGATTCTGCCACAGGGACACACCTTGCCCCTGGTGAGCAGAAGTACCTGCTCATCCCAACACCTGCAATGAATGTTCCTAGGTAGTGTTGTCTCCTCCAACATAGCAAACAAGTCCATTTCTATGTGGCTCCTAAGCTGGTGTACTAACTTTTTTTAAAAAGATTTATTTATTTGAAAGGCAGAGTGAGGAAGGGGAGGGGGGAGGGGGAGGGAGGGGAGGAGAAGGAGGGGGAGGGAGGGAGAGGGGGAGGGAGATGGGGAAGGGGGGAGGGAGGGAGATGGGGAAGGGGGGAGGGAGGGAGATGGGGAGGAAGGAGGGAGGAAGGAGGGAGAAGGGGAGGGGGAAGGGAGGGGGAAGGGAAGGGGAAGGGAAGTGGGAGAGGGAAAAAGTCTTCCATCTGCTGGTTCACTCCCCAAATGGCCGCAGTGGCCGGAACTGGACAAATCTGAAGCCAAGAGCCAGGAGCTACTTCCGGGTCTCCCACAAGGGTGCAGGGGCCCAAAGACTTGGGTCATCTTCAACTATGCCTTCCCAGGCCATAGCAGAGAGCTGGACTGGAAGTGGAGCAGCTGGGACTAGAACAGGCATCCAGATGGGATGCCAGCACTATAGGCAGCAGTTTTACTTGCTACACCACAGTGCTGGCCCCTGGACTAACTCTGAGTCTTGATTATATTTTCACGGTGGAATCCTGTGGTTAGGCAGCTAGAAGGAGAAGCCCTATGTCAACTGGAGATGCGGGGAGTGCAGGGAGCACACGGAGAAGAAAAGTGCAAAATGGTGCTGCGAATAAGCATCAGCCATGGAGAGCGCATTGTAACTGTGGGTTGAAATGTGTTTTAAAAGTGAAGGGATTCTCAGCTGGAAGATACATTTCAATAAATCTGAAGAAACACATAATCTGCTAGGATGAGGCAAGTTCTGTCTTAGCTCCAAGTCAGGCTCAACCCATCTTTGCTGTGAGCCCTTGGAGACTTCATCTAACATCTCCTGATCCAACAATTTCTGCTTGTACAATAAGAAGGCTGATCTGAAGAATGCAGGCCCTTCCTACTCTACCCTGTATATACAATTTGGTCAAGCATCAAACTTGGCAAGAAATATTTTCTCTTTGTTTCTTCAAATGTAGAGGTGGAGGGGTAGGGAATTTTTTCAGGATGATGGTGGTATTCTTACACCAAATGAGAATAGCTATTGTTTAACCTGAAAAGTATAGAATGAGTCCAATAGACTCAGTGCCGTGCCCCAAACCACAAAGCGATTACAGCCTAACTCAAAATATCCTGGATCCCAGAGAGGAGTTTTCATCTGTGTGGACAGTCCTCCCCAAAGGATGGGGGAGATAGAAAAATCAAGCGCTGCAGTCAGACGCACGTGGGTTCAAGTCTCTGCCCTACCAACAACTGGCCGTGGGTTCCTCTGAGACTTAATTGTACCAGCAGGTGCACAGGAGCAATTCACAAGCACTTATATGCCCACCTCAAGGCCCCATTTGATAAACGACAATTTAAAACTAGCCATGCAACCACATCTTACAACTGTTGCTTTTGACTTAGGGTGTTCCCTTAACTAAAGGAACAGCAAGGATTTTTCTGCCTAAATACTGTTAATATTTGTCTTAATAAGTGAGCCTTCTGCAGTCCAGTCAGCTGCAGAGGACTATTTTAAAATCAAGGCACGTGAAAGCAATTAACAAGTCAGCGTTGGTTGGCCAGTAAAACTGATTGACTATTTTCATCAGAAAGCTTTACTCTCTGAACATGAGATGGAAAAGGCTGACCCTTTCCTTCCTCACAACAAAAGAAAGTGAGCTTAAGAAAAGGACTTGATCATATGGACACCTTGGGGGAATTTTACTGGACCCTGCTCAACAATCACTCCTTTGCATTGTTTATAAATTTGCTTTGCTCTATTTCAAATGTTGCTTGACCTTCCCAGATTCATTTCGTAGATGTTCTACCTGCTCAAACTCACTGCCCGCCCCTTCTTCACACACTTGTCTTCTTCTTGAGGGCTGCCTCCTGCCACCTTTCTCCTGGGCCGGGGTGCACCTGCTGGAGACTCCTTTCTGAAGCACCAACATCCTTTCCAAATACAACCAAAGGACAAAGGAAACAGAAAAGCCTCCTAGGGTCCCAAGTGCAAGTGACCATCCTCCCTGCCAACCAGCTCGGGGCTTGTTCTGCTCTCACTCCCTGGCCAGCTTGCACTGCTCCACTTCTCCCTGTGCAGGGGGAGCCAGCTCAAGTCTGGGGGCTCTCTGAGCTACGGAAAAGTGCATGCCCGCATTCGCACTTCACTTCAAATCCTGACCAGTGCTGTCCAGCTCTGTGGACTTTCTTTACTCCTTACTTTTAGATTCCTAATATAATGTTGTTAAAAAAAAAATTAAATGGTATAGATGCACGCGGAGTCTGCATTCTCAAAAGACATGACATGACACTGCGCCTAAAATGGGGGTAGCAGGTTCTTGTGATAGATAGTGGAAAAATAAAAATCTTAGATACTGCAAAGCCTGACAACTCTCCAGGCTCAACCCTAGCCAACAAAGTCTTGTTCCTTTGTGCTCAATCTGGTGGGGGCAAGGAGGCAATTAGAAAAAATGTCTAAAATGACTCTTAGGGAAAGCAGTAGTAAAGCGAGGTTGAGAAACACTGAGATAAAGTGAAACGTGCACTCTCTCTTCACCCATCTCCCCCAGACCACATTCCTCCTGGAGGTTGGAGCCTCTGTCCTTCAGCCAATTCTCCTTCCATGGGTGTCATGGTTAATCATATATGAGACAGACCCACTAAGATCCCCTTCAAAACAGCCCGGGGCCTGACTTCCTCACTGGGAAGAGACACTAGATCAGATAAAAAAACAAAAACAAACAAAAAAAAACCCTCTGGGTTGCCAAACGCTGAGGCCTGAGAAGTTTCCCTCTCAGGATCCTCAGACTGGGAGAGTGGCTTCAAAACCCGCTCAACAGCTGACGCTGCAAGCACAGGCATTCAGCCAAGGTACAATTCCAGAACAAGGCAGGGTGCACCTGGCAGGAGGCAGAGTGAGGATCTTTGCATACAAAGACCGCCTAATGGGGCAGGCGTTTTGCACAGCAGTTCAGATGCCTGCAACCCAGATCAGAGTGCCTGGGTTCAAGTCCCCGCGAAGCTCCAGACTCCAAGCGAAGCTCCAGACTCCAACTTCCGCTGATGTGCACCCTGGGAGGCCACAGATGGTGGCTCAAGTACTTGAGTCCCTGCCACCCATGTAGGAAACCTGGAATGAGTTTCTAACACCCGGCTTTAGCAGGGCCCAGTCCTGGCTGTCGTGTTCATTTAGGGGAGTGAACCAGCAGATGGAAGACCTCTTTCTCTGGCTGCCTTTCAAATAAAATGTAAATGATTTTTTTTTTTTTTAAAGAATTGTGTGATGATGGCCTGCTACACCCAAGCATATTGTAGATCCTACTAGAAGAATGAAGACTATGTGTTTTCCACATACCTTCCTCTTCACAGCCTGCTCTTATCACAGATCTAGAAGCAGACAATTCCGGGTAATTGTCTCTGGTGGTTACAATAGAACCTACTCCCAAATCTCAGTCCTGTCTGAACTCATGAGGCTTCCCCACCTGGAGCCACAAGGGTAATCCAGCATCGCCCAACTCTCTAGGCACAGACTCCTGGTCAGCCTCTGCTTCAGGTGTTTTCCTGTGGTCCTACTTTCCACTTCTCCTTCTGTCTTTCATTCAAATGGCCTATACAAAGCCAGCACAGTTCAAAGGCAAAGTCCTTGCCCTAAAAGCTAACATTCTGGCAGAAAGAGACAAACATTAAATAATGTGTGAGAAAAGTGTTTGGGGAAAGAAAAAATATATACATATATTATATATGATGCAGGGTGTTTAAAATAAAGGGAGAAGAGAGTGATGGAGGCTAGCACGGTTTCAAAACAAACCGAAGGCATTTCCATCTCAAATACCAAGAAGCCTCTTCTTGTTCACTGTCACTTGTCATTCCTGATTCCTCACACAGGCACCACAGGACACAGCTTTAACAGATCCCATAAAATGTAAAAATACCTTTACAAATTTCTTAAGGATTCTTGGTAGGGACACAACAGACTGAAGAGCACATGTTTTGATGTTGATTTTCAAGAAACAGTTCCCTGTTGTGGCACAGTGGGTTAAGCCACCACCTGCGATGCCAGCATCCTTTATGGGCACCAGTTTGTGTGCTGGCTGCTCCACTTCTGATCCAGCTCCCTGCTGATGGCCTGGGAAAAGTAACTCAAGTGTGTGGATCCCTGCAACCCATGTGGGAGACCCAGAAGAAGCTCCTGGCTCCTGGCTTCAGCCTGGCCCAGTCCTGGCCATTGCAGCCATCTGGCGAGTGAACCAGAGGATGGCAGATCTCTAACTCTGACTTTTAAATAAATAAATCATAAAAAAACACCTGTTCCCCCAACTCCCGTGGTTACATAACCTTGATAAGCGACAGAACCCTTGCCACCCCATTTCTTGTGGGGCATCTCCTTCCTTCCAGGACCCCTGTGGGGATAAAGTTCATTCCATAGGTGAAAGAGTTCACAGCTAGACCTGATATCTGTCAGAATTAACATCCTCTGTATCAGCTCCAGTACAGAGGCATAGGCTTTCTATTAGCCAAAGCTCACTGCAATCTGTTCACTTCACTGTCTCCACTGCAGACAGACTCAGCTTGGGTGCTGGCCCTCACCACAGTTACTCTCATCACCGCCCATCTCGATGCTCAACACCTCTCTGCCTCTCCGACTTTGCTCAAACTCATCTCTCTGCCTGTCAAATAAGAAAGGAAGAAAGGAAGAAAGGAAGAAAGGAAGAAGGGGGGAAGGGAAGGAGGGGGGAAGGGAAGGAGGGGGGAAGGGAAGGAGGGGGGAAGGGAAGGAGGGGGGAAGGGAAGGAGGGGGGAAGGGAAGGAGGGGGGAAGGGAAGGAGGGGGGAAGGGAAGGAGGGGGGAAGGGAAGGAGGGGGGAAGGGAAGGAGGGGGGAAGGGAAGGAGGGGGGAAGGGAAGGAGGGGGGAAGGGAAGGAGGGGGGAAGGGAAGGAGGGGGGAAGGGAAGGGAAGGGAAGGGAAGGGAAGGGAAGGGAAGGGAAGGGAAGGGAAGGGAAGGGAAAAGGGAAAGGAAAGAAAAGAAGGCCAGCCCTCTCAGAGACATAGCCTGATCTTGAAATCAAGGTATCAGCATGTGGCACCAGCACGGTTTTTTCCTTTCAAATACATACAGTCAGAAATACAAAGACACTACAACTCAATGTACAAACACTGTGGAAATGGCAAGAAACAAGGTGTGGGGTTGGCACTGTGACGTAGCAGGTAAAGCCACCGCCTGCAGTGCCAGCATCCCACATGGGTGACGGCTGGGGTTCTGGCTGCTCCACTTCTGATCCAGCTCTCTGCTAATGCGCCTGGGAAAGCAATGAAAGATGGCCCAAGTGCTTGGGCCCCTGCACCCACATGGAAGACCTGGAAGAAGCTCCTGGTCCTGGCTTCAGATAGGCCCAGCTCCAGCCACTGTGGTCATTTGGGGAGTGGGCCAGCAGATGGAAAATCTCTCTCTCTGCCTCTATCTGTCCCTCTCTATAACTCTGCCTTTCAAATAAATAAATAAATCTTAAAACAACAACAACAAACAAGGCTTTAGAAACACCTATAGAGTTATTCCAGAGCCTAAAGTAAATAGTATAACAAATGCCAGGGTAAATTCAGAAAAAAACAGAATGTCAATTTTGTCTTCTCTGTCTAGAAAATGACAGGCATTCAGACTATAAAGTTTAGAACACAGATAGTTAAATGTGGGTTCTGAAAGGTCAAATTCAAACGAGGAGGGAATTAAATACAGAGGCTGCATTCCCAGAAGAATTAGACTCAGAAATAACCATTAACCACAGCTCAGTGTCAGAGAAATCTTGGTAAACAGTAGTAACATGAACCTAAGGCTAGGCCCACTCCCTCCCCACCCCCAACCCCCAAGCTAGGGTCTCTCCAGTACTGGCTGAAGAGCCTGTGGTCCTCCCAGGGTGGACTGCAGGAGAGGATGTGCAAGCCTTGGGGGTGGGGGTGGGGCAGCTACCTCCAGTGGTTGGCAAACATACAGCAAGGCAGGAGCAAAAACTCTGTCCTGCCCCCTCTTTGTCCATCCCTATGCCCCCAGAGCCTAAGCCTGGTGCATAAGGAGACTCTTTCAGCCACTGATAGTATTATCAGTCTGGGGAAATGGTTCAGATTTGTACCCACAGGGAATCTGCATTTGAATGCTGCTGGTTTTCAGGGGGGTCACAGCTCCTTGATCTGCCACTCCAGTAATCTTAGATGGATCACTAGGGACAGACTTGCTTTACTCTCTGATAAGAGGCTCTTATGTCTCTGGCACCCTCTCCCTCCAATCTGGTAACCCTAGTCCATTCTGGTAACCCTAGCAATCAGGGCCCAGTCAGGAGGACACCAGGCCACCATGCTGATCCATGGGCAATGATGTGCAGTTCAACAAAGTTTGACAAAGATCTGTTCTCTTCTGTTTGCGTACCTAATGATTGGGAAACTTGAACCAGGGTACTTATTAAACTCAAAGAAACTGGGAATCAGAAAGATCTCACTTAGCTTAATAAATTATTCATGGCATATGTAAAACCTTGCTGCAAACTTCTAGACTAGTAATGCTTACTCAGTAAGTTGGGTAAATTAAATTTTAAAAATCCCTACCTAAAAAAAGTTAATGCGATCTTGGTTCACACAGCTGCATGATGCATTTCTAATGTTATCTCCCCCACCCCTTTTTAAGACTTTATTTATCCTTGACAGGTAGAGTTTTACACACACACACACACACACACACACACACACACACAGTTGGGGTCGGGAGGGTCTTCCATCCACTGGTTCATTCCCCAAATGGTCACCAACTTTTGGAGCTGAACTCATCCAAAGCCAGGAGCTTTTTCTGGGTCTTCTACAAAGGTGCAGAGGCCCAAGCACTTGGGCCATCTTCCACTGATTTCCTAGGCCATAAGCAGAGAGCAGGATCGAAAGAGGAGTAACCAGGACAGGAACCAGCAACCACATGGGATGCTAGTGCCACAGGCAGAGGCTTAACCTACTATGCCACAGTGCAAGCCCCCAGCATCTTTACACTTGGAGGTATCTTGTCCACATCAATGGATTATTCTGCTGCTCCAAAGAACCAAGTTGGGGCTGGCGCTGTGGTATAGCAAGTAAAGCCACTGTCTAGAGCACCGGCATCCAATACGGGCACTGGTTTGATTCCTGACTGCTCCACTTCTGATCCAGCTTCTTGCTAACGTGCCTGGGAAAGCAGTGGGAAGTGGCCAAGTGCTTGAGCCCCTGTACCCATGTCAGAGACCCGGATGAAGCTCCTGGCTTCAGTCTGGCTTGGCCCTGGCCATTGTAGTCATTTGTGAAGTAAACCAGCAGATGGAAGCTCTTTATCTGTTTTTCTCCTCTAACTCTGCCTTTCAAATACAGAAAATAGGGGTCTGTGTTGTGGCACAGTGGGTAAAGCTGCCGCCTGTGACACTGACATCCCACATGGTGTAGGTTAGAAACACAGCTGGCTCCACTTCTGATCCAGCTCCCTGCTAATGCACCTGGAAAAGCCGCAGAAGATGGCTCAAGTGCTTGGGCCCTGCACCCAAGTGGGAGATCTGGAAGAAACTCCTGACTACTGGCTTCGCCCCTGCATCCACTTGGGAGACCCAGAAGAAGCTCCTGGCTTTGGCCTCGCTGTTGTGGCCATTTGGTGAGTGAACCAGTGGGTGGAAGATCTTGTTCTCTATCTCTTCCTATCTCTCTACCTCCTCTCTCTGTAACACTGACTTTCAAATAAATAAATCTTAAAAACCTTCAACAGCCTACTCTGAGAAGCTGGCTAGCCTGGAGTGGCTATGTGTGAGCTAGAAGGGACTCTGAGGATTTAGGAGAAACAGGCTGGCTAGCAGCTACATATTTAGATGGAAGTCACACGGCAGAGGCAGACAATAACTGAACGCCACACAGAGAACATACTCAGATAAAGATGTATAAATCAGGATCAGAGCTGTGGCGTAGTGGGCTAAGCCTGTGCCTGTGGCACCAGCATTCCATGTGGGTGCTGGTTTGTGTCCTGGCTGCTCCTCTTCCTGATCCAACTCTCTGCTAATGGCCTGGGAAAGCAGTGGAGGATGGCCCAGGTCCTTGGGTCCCTGCACCCATGTGGGAGACCTAGAAGAAACCCCAGGCTCCAGGTTTCAGATCGAATGAACCAGCAGATGGAAGACCTTCCTCTTTGTCTCTCTCTCTAACTCTACCTCTCGAATAAGTAAATAAAAAAGATCTAAAAAAAAAACAAAAAAAAAGGCATAAATTACAGGGGGATGGGCTGAAAGCAAACTGAAATGGAAAACTACCATGGGACAGCCAACAAAACACAGGTGTGAAGATGACCCGTAAGAATGCCTGCTGGAGAACATTCTGTCACTGGGAGAGGCCTGCCGTGTCGCGATTTCAGAGATCTATAGAGATTTTGCTAAAGTCCCGTAGGAAAAAACAGATAACAGAGCCGTTCTACATGCGCTGGTTTTCTTTGTCTCACCGCCAGCACACTTCAGAGCTCGCCACGCCTCTTGCTGTACTCACTGGTCCCTGTTCCTTGCTGCTGTCATGTTAGGCACTCATCTCTCCCGCCTGGCTCCCTGGGCCTGCAAAACCACCTGGGCGCGGGACAGCACCGAGAGCTGTCTTCTCTTAATCTGCACGGTGTCACAGCAGTGGGTTTTCTGCAGCTTTAGAACGTACACTAGTGAGCGTACCCCCAACCACCTCTTCAGTCAGTCCCCTTCACTCGGGGAGCCTCAGACTAATGAGAAAGCCAACATCACCATGCTCAAAGTCCTGCTCTGGGGAGGAACTCGCCTCTACCAGGGCGGGAAGGCCCCTCGCTCCCACATCAGTGACCCCACTCATCCTGGCGCTCCCACCCGCCAACCTTGAAACTGCATCAAGACACCAGGCTATTCCCTTGCCATGCCACAGGTTCCTGATAGGACAGTGGGGGAGGGGGCAAGAAGAAATGGAATCCCGACATTTCTGGTGGCCCTGGGGAATACCTCCACAGGGGGGATCCAGAGAAAGATCTCATGCATCCTATAGTAGGGTCACACACGGAAGAACAGAGCTTTTCCCAACCAGCTACCAAACAAGTGGAGCACCTACTTTTAAATGTGGAGTAGATGCTGGCTAGTGAGATGCCACTCAAGTCTTGCAGATACATGAACTATGCAAGACAGCATCACCTTTCTCCCCCAGTGAGAATCAGAGGATGCAAAGTGCCTATTAAAAAGGACAGAATCTCCCATGTCCTATTTTTTTCAAGGTTTATTTATTTGAGGCCTTGTTTGGAAGTTTTAGCAGGGGACTGAGACCGGTCCTCTTCTAGCGGGGAAGGTCGTCCTCTTCGACTAAGTGTACAGCTTCGGGAGGGAAGCACATGGAGCAGGGAGGGAGGAAGGGGCACCCTTGAATCAACCAGGGAGATCAATGGGGTGACAGCACAGCCAGATCGCCTTCACAGCCTGTCTTTCTGTAAGGCAGAATTACAGAGAGAGAGAGGGACACACACACACACACACACACAATCTTCCATACGCTGATTCACTCCCCAAATGGCCAAAACAGCCAGGGCTGGGCCAGGCCAAAGCCAAGAGCTTCTTCCATGTCTCCCACATGGGTGCAGGGGCCCAAACACTTGGGCCATCTTTCCCTGCTTTCCCAGGCCACTAGCAGGGAGCTGGATGGGAGGTGGAGCAGTTGGGATATAAACCAGTGCCCATATGGGAAGCCAGCGCCACAGGCAGGAGCTTATTAACCCGCTGAGCTTCTTATGCACCAAAACAAAGGAGGAAATAACCAGTTATAAAACTCAAGAGTCTCTATTAGGTCATCGGGCACCAGCTCCATAGACAGTAAAGGCAACACCACATTTCCTACAGCTGTGATGTGATCTGAGCTCAAGAGGGAGTGGTATGTTCCTGCAGAAGCACTGTACTGTCGCTCCCCGTCTTCATGGGGGAACGACACTAAACCCTGCCTAGGCTTCATATCCGAGTCACGGCACCATTATGTCGCTCCCTGTCTTCGTGGAGGAACGACACAGGACCCTGCGCTGTTCTTTCGTCTGCTCGGCCCTCCCCGGGTTTGCTGCTGGTCCTTCCCGGGTTGGCTGCTGGTCCTTCCACCTCCGTGGAAGGGCGGTTCCCCCTGCCACATTCCCCACTTCCGCGGGGGAGCGGCACACCGCCGGCCGGCTCTCTCGGGGGCTGCACAGGTGTTCCCCTTAGATGTTCCTCTTAGATGTTCCTGGTGCATGCCGTCTCTCTCCTCCTTTATAGTCCTCCTCCACCAATCCCAACTCTGCTACCCACACGCCGAGTACGCTGCTCTCCTCCAATCAGGAGCAGGTCCCACAGTTTATTGGTTGAACTGGAGGCAGCTGTGTAGAAGCTGTTTCCCTTCTCAGCGCCATATTGTGGGAAAGCAGATGCATAGAATAAGTCTTAATTCCAGTAACTTAGTCTAGTCCGAGTTGCTCCCAGTTGCTCCCCACACTGTACCTCCCACCAGAGTGCTGCACCCAACACAAACGTCTGCTGGTGACCACGTCGTGAAGGCACAAACCAAAGAAACCCACCTCCTAGGCCATCCCAGATCCAGGGTCAAGGGCAAGCGGAGTGAGTAAGGGTCCAGCTGCAAAGAGGCCTCAACAGGACTCAGCAAGAAGTAGTGGCGTCAACAGCGCATTCCGCACACGGGCCGAGGCTGCACCTATTCCTATCCTGCAGTCCACAGCGTCAGATGTCAGTGGCTCCAGGATGACGAGATGAGGAGCAATTTCACGTGAGAAGAGGAACAACGGCAAGGGAAAGGGACATGGCTTGTGCACATCAGTGGTGTTCTCACCGTGTACTTCCCTTTGCTTTCCCGGCTTGGCCGTTTGTGACGGCCGACCCTTTCCCTCTGCTCTTAGCTCCCCTGTCTAGCTGGATGGAGCCTCTCCTTTTACTGGCCCAGCCATGCTACCCCACCTTGCCTGAAACAAGCAAACCTTTGATTGAAACTGCTACCAGCCTCAAACACTGTCCTGTTTCTCTTTTATGTCGTGCCAAGCCTCTCCATTTCTCTACATTTAGCACTCCCTCCTAACCCCCTGGGAACTTGCTCTACTGAAGACCATCTCTGAAAGATCAGCAGTGACCTCTCAGCAGCCAGGCCCAGTGGCCTGTTCCCGACCCTCCTCCGGCCTCCCGTCTCCGTTCCCCCCACTTCCTAGCAAAGAACACTCTCCAGGACCTCCTCATTCTGGCTTGCCTGCTCCAGGCTCAGCCCCTCCGCATCTTTCCCTTGAAAGAGGCTGACTCTCCCTGGGCTACGGCCTCAACTCAACATGGCCAAAGTATGGGCTCTGGCCACTGAAGGCATGGGTGGGAGTCTGCTGTCCACCTTGCAACCAGTGTCCTCTGCTGTAAACCAGAGGCCGTTCGCAGCACTCACCCGGGTGTGCTGAGTCACACACACTGTGTGGAGCTAATAAATACCAACCCCTCCTTCCAGCCGTGCTTTACTGGCCATTCCTATCCACGCACAGAAAGACCTCCTCCTTTAAATGCGGTGTATCATGAAAACAAGTTACATGATATAACAGCCATTGTGATAAGAGATCATTGTAATGCTAGTGAGCTTTCTGCTTAAAAGTACTGCTGATGTTAGCAAATAATTTATGAAAGAGATGCCCTCCCTCACTCTATGCTCAACTGACAACTCCCACAGAGGTCTGTGGGGGCCACAGATGGAACAGGGTTCACAGATGGCAGTAGCTCAGGATTTGCTAATAAAGAACTAGGTAAATGACTTGAATTTTGAAGAGGCCATTGTGACCCAATTTTGGTTTTTATTTTTATTTTAACTTCAGTACAGATCTTTGGGGCCAGCACTGTGGCTCAGTGGGTTAGACCGCTGTTTTTGACACTAGCATCCCCTACGGTTACTGGTTCGAATCCCAGCTGTTCCACTTTTAATCTAGCTCCCTGCTAATACTCCTAGAAAAGCAGCAGGTGGTGATCCAAGTGCTTAGGCCCCTGACACCACGTGGGTGACCTAGATGGAGTTCTAGGCTGCTGGCTTCAGCCTGGCCCAGCCCTGGCCATTGCAACCAGTTGGGGAACAAACTAGTGGATGGAAAATCTCTGAATCTATATTTCAAACAAATAAATCTTTAAAAAACAAAACAGATCTTTCATACCACTGAGAAGTATTGCAACTGGCAATACCTAATTCACACTTAAGTGTTAGATCAGTTATGTACTTTTCCATAAAAGTACTTAAGAAAATATCCACAGAGCCAGCACTGTGGCACAGAAAGTTAAAGCTACCACCTGCAGTGCCGGCATCCCATATGGTGCCGGCTGGAGTCCCAGCTGCTCCACTTCCAATCCAGCTCTCTGCTAATGTGCCTGGGAAAGCAGAGGGAGATGACCCAAGTGCTTGTGCCCCTGCACCCATGTGGGAGACTCAAAAGAAACTCCTAGCTCCTGGCTCCTGACTTCAGATCGGCCAGGCTCTGGCAGTTGCAGCCATCTGGGGAGTAAACCAGCAGATGGAAGGTATTTCTCTTTCTCTTCCTCCCCTCTGCCTGTATCTCTGCCTTTCAAATAAACAAACCTTAATAGAGGACTAGTAAACAGTGAAAATCCACATAAAAGACGATTGTCCCGTTTCTAAAATGGTGGAGCTATATTCCAAGTTATACAAGGTCTTAATAACAAGGATTTCATTCACGAAGAAAAAAAGTTGAGAGAGAGAGGGGGGAGCAGGCATTTGGTCTAGCAGTTAAGACGTGCGGGACACAGGTTGGATTGCCTGGGTTCACTGCCGAGCTCTGGCTCTGGATTCCAGCTTCCAGCCAAGGCAGACCCTGGGAGTCAACAGGTGATTGCTCAAATAATTGAGTTCCTGCCACCCAATTATGTGCCACATCAGAGATGCGTACTGAGTTTTGGCTCCCTGCTTCATAACCCTAGCACTGCCGGCATTTGGGGACTGAACCAGCAGATGGAAAATCTGTCTCTGTTTCTCAAAGATATTTTTTTTAAAGATTTTATTTATTTATTTGAGAGGCAGAGTTACAGAGAAAGGCAGCAACAGAGAGAAGTCTTCCAACTGCTGGTTCACTCCCCAAATGGCCACAATGGCCAGAGGTAGGCCGATGTGAATTCAGGAGCTTCTTCTAGGTCTCTCACATGGGTGCAGGGGCCCAACCACTTGGGCCATCTTCCACTGCTTTCCCAGGTCATCAGCAGGGAGCTGGATCAGAAGTGGAGCAGCTGGGACTCGAACCAGTGCCCATATAGGATGCCAGTGCCACAGGCAAATGCTTAACCTACTATGCCACAGCACTGGCCCCTCGAATAAATCTTAAAAAAAAAAAAAAGAGAGAGAGAGAAAGAGAGAAAAGGTTCTCTTGAGCAAGGAAGATGGTAGAGATGATGTGTCCAAAGGTTGTGGGCTCAGGAGCCAGATGTGGCTCCCACGTGGAAGTTCTTTCCACCCCTGGATGTCCTCCACCCCCTGCCGTGCTGAGACAGGAACTCTGTCTACTACACACAGTCCACAGCACAAGCAACCCTTCCACCTGCCGGAAGAGGGTTAAGGACTGCAGACCCAGTGGGGGCTTGGGCTGTGGCTCAGGACAAAGCCCCCTCACTTCATGGTGATCCAAGACACATTCATGAGCCACTGCCACGTCTCTGTGTGGTGCTGATGGGCACCCACACTACCGCATCGAGGCAAACCACCCCACGGGAACCTACACTCTAACGGGAGTGGCCAGCAGGGTTCAAAAGTTCACAACAAGACATCTGGCAGGGATGGCTCAGACTACAGTCTAACTCTTGCACTGGCCCCTGCAAAACAGCACCCCAGCCACAAGCAGGTTTTGGAAGGTGCTGCAAGAAATGCTGTCCACAGCAGCTCTGTCCCCGGATGAAAGAAGAAAATCAGAAACCTGGCTGGCCACGTCCACGCCTGTATGTGTGGCCCCTGTGAGGTGGGGGATGCAGGGCTCGTTTTAAATGCAGCATCCCGGTCTCTGAAGGAATGGCAGGAGAACCCAGGAACAAATGCCTCCCGGTGCTTGGCACAGAGGACAGCCGCTCGGGCAAAGGCCGCCAGCCCCACAAGGGCTCTGAGGAGTACCCGAGCGTTCCAGCTCAGCGGCTCTGCTAGGGCCAGGGACTGCGACAGACTCGCACTGTGCAGCTGCATGTCCGTTGAACTTCTCTACTCCATTAGAAGGATAATATGATTGCTGTTGCTATTTTTGCATTCAAAGTAGAATCACATGTAGGAATTAGCCAACAGTATGAGCGAGGTTAGCTACACATGGCATTGATTATTTTCGCTCTTATTTCCTCCCACGTGAAAGGAGGAGAGAGGGAAAAGTGCAATAAAGCATGGTCTCTACTCATTTGCAGGGCCTGTGCAACACTAAGGAGGGTCTAGAAGCTGGGCATGGGAACAAAGATTGGTGTCCAAATACAGGGGAGGGAGCGAGGTGAGAGAGATGCTAAAATCCCAGTCTGCCGGGTTCACGGTTTGGACCGCCTGGGAAATTCTTGGTGAGAGAAGGAAATAACCAAGAAGAATGCTTCCAAGCACAAAGGGCCTGCTCTCTTCTCTGCACTCAGATCCCCGGCTTTCCCACTGCCGATGTCCCGCCCAAAAGTCACACCCACACCCTGAGGTTTCCTGCTCCCATCCGGGGTGGGGGTGGGGCAGAGGAGAGATGCTGTGGAAGCGCCCTCCCTGCCTCGTGGGAGAGCGCTAGGAATTTGTCCACTCAGCTCACGGACTTCACACAGAAGGGAAGCTTCGGACAGTACCCATGGCTGACAGGACTCAAACACTTGCAGGTCTACATCTTACCAGTCGAGCGTGGAAGAACGCAAGCCCCATCTGAAACCCGGAACAGAAGATGTTTCTTGTTGAAGAGAAACTAGGAGAAAAAGAATACTCTCACACCCAGAAAACCAGATCTGTCGCGCTACAGAGCCGTCCTCAGCCACGAGGGTGGTGTGGACAGAGCGGGCAGGGAAAGAGACCCAGATTTCACGGAGAAACTGTACTGCGGGCCACCACAAGGCAGTTTCTTGGGTGAGGACTCCAGGGGCGGATTGCGTTCCTGATGCAGATGTGTAGGGGCCGCTTGGTGTCATGTCTGCTAGGAGCCTCACTGTGTTGAGATTTTGGGCAACTTGTAGAAGACAAAGAAAGCTCAAAACACAGGAACAAACCTAACCATCAGAGAGCCAGCCAGCAAAACGGAACAGCAGCCAATACTTACATAATGTGTACTTTGGTTCCAGGCACCATCCTAAATACTTTTCATGGATTATTTTGTCTTACTTGTTTCTCCCAGCAGCCGCATAAGGGTGATTATTATCATATTCTCATTTTACAGATGAGACACTGATGGTTTAAGTCTCCTGCTTGAAGCTTAGAGTAAGGTGAATAATCAGGCTTCCGAGCTGGTCTCCACGTCCTTAACCACTAAGTTCTCATGGACAAGAACCTTACATGAGAGCTACTGGGAAATCTTCAAGTCCACAAGGGTTCACATGGTCAGGTTTCTATGAAGCTTGCAAGATACTGTGTATTTCTCATGGGACCTCAAAAGCTGTATAAACTTCAGTACCTGGGCTCCAGAAGTCCTTAAGAAAAACCCGAGGGTACGAGAACACACAAATAAGGGTGCAGAGTCTGTGTATGGCAGGGAGTTCACTAAGGCACATGGCACATGCTCGAGGAGGCCAATGCCTGGAAAAATCTGGAACTTGCCAACAAAATCCAAGGAAGAGCTTCTTCCTGCCACTGCCTGCTCACAATGCGAAGGAGACGATGCATGTCCTCACTCTCCTGATACAATGGTAGTAACAGGTGGAAAAACCAAAACCATCCCATGGTGCTTTTTAAAGGTCGCAGATAATACTCACTGTGGCTCATGATATGCTGTGAAGTGCGGAGGAAGGGAAAAACACTCACTAACCCTCACATTCCTCCTGGACATGAAACAGGCAAAGGGAAAAAGAAAAGGTATATACTTCTGGTTGATGGCAATATTGCCACTGACTTCACTGCCAGTTCAATTTTCACAGAAAAAAGAGTAAAAAGCTGAGGTCACAGGATAGCAAACTGGATATGACATGATCTGATCCATATACAAACTTCAGAGTAAGTCTAAGCATTTCAAAAACAGAAACACAGGGGCCAGTGCTGTGGCACAGTGGGTTAAAGCCCCAGCCTGCAGTGCTGACATCCCAAATGGGCTCCGGTTTGAGTCCCGGCTGCTCCACTTCTGATCCAGCTCCCTATCAATGTGCCTGGGAAAGCAGCAGAAGATGGCCCAGGTTCTTGGGTCCTTGCACCCACATAGGAGACCCAGGAGAAGCTCCTGGTTTGGGATCAGCTAAGCTCCTGCCGTTGTGGCCATTTGGGGAGTGAACCAGTGGATGGCAGACTTCCCTCTCTGCCTCTACCTCTCCCTGTAACTCTTTCAAATAAACAAAATAAATCTTAAAAAAAAAAAAAAAAACAACAAAAAAAAAAACACAGAAGCATGGTACTTCTCATTTCAGCAAAGGATATCTTGTTCATCAGTTTTAGTCAAGAATGGGAGTTAGGTGATGTGGACAAATACAATGGCTGGGGCTGGCACTGTGGCACAGTAGTTTAAGTCTCCACCTGTGGTGCCGGCATCTCATATGGGGGCCGGTTCGAGTCCTGGCTGCTCCTCTTCCAATCCAGCTCTCTACAATGGCCTGGAAGAGCAGTAGAAGATGGCCCAAATCCCTGGGCCCCTGTACCTTCATGGGAGACCTGGAAAAAGCTCCTGGCTCCTGGCTCCTGGCTTCGGATCGGCGCAGCTCCAGCCGTTACGGCCATTTGGAGAGTGAACCAGTGGAAGGAAGACCTTTCTGTCTCTCCCTCTATCTGTAACTCTGCCTCTCAAATAAGTAAATAAAATCTTAAAAAAAAAAAAAAAAAATCACAATGGCCAGTCCTCCCAAGAGCAAAGATTCTAGCTTGGCTAAACATACATCTCTCTAGCTGTCTCCTGGGAGATGCTAGCATTGGCCAAGGCTCTGCAGAGGGGACCTTGGTCATTTCTTCCTAATTTGGAACTCCAAAAGGAACTAGCCAATATGTTTCATAAGAGATAACCACAAAATCAGCAGCAAAAAGGGAATTATCTTAATGATAAGTTTTCAGTGTAATTTTAACTCATAAACTGCTTAAGAAAAACAAGCTATAAAAGTCACCATAACCTTCAAAAACACACTTACACTACAGAATTCCCTTAGGTTGACTACTCTAATAAGGTTATATTCAATTTCTAAAGATAACAAAACCTATTCCTGATGGGTAAATTCATTAAATCAACAAACATTTATTAAGCATCAACTGTGTCCTAAACCATATTCTAAAATACACCGGGGCCTGCATTGTGGCACAGCAGGTTAAGCTGCAGCTTACAATGCTGGCATCCCATATGAGTCCCAGCTGCTCCACTTCCAGTCTAGCTCCCTGCTAATGCATCTGTGAAAGCAGAAGACAGCCCAAGTACTTGGGCTCCTGTCACCAAGATGGGAGCCCTGGCCATTGTGGCCATCTGGTGAGTGAACCAGCAGGTAAAAGATCTTTCCCTCTCTCCAACTTTCTCTTTTGAATCAATCAATCAATCTTTAGGAAATAGGATATTGATCATTGGGGCAGGTGTTTGCTTAGTGGTTAAGAGACCAGGATTGGGGCTGGTGTTGTGGTGCAGCAGTTAAGCCACTGCCTGCGATGCCGGCACCCAGTATGAGCGCAGGTTTCAGCACCAGGATTCCAATCCAGCTCCCTGCTGATGTGCCTGGAAAGGCAGTGGAAGATGGCCCAAGTGCCTGCACTCCAGCACCCACGTGGGAGACCCAGATGGAATTCCAGGCGCCTGATTCAGCCTGGCTCAGCCCCTGTCATTGTGGCCATTTTGGGGGTGAACTTGCAGATGGAAGATCTCTCTCTATCTCCCTCTCCCTCTCTTTCTAACTCTGCTTTTCAAATAAATAAATAAATAAATAAATCTATCTATCTTAAAAAAAAAAAAAAAAGAAAAAGAAAAAAAAGAAATCCAGATTGGGCTGCCCACGTCCCACAGTGGAATACCTGGGTTTGATGCCCAGCTCTGGTTCCTGACTTGTTTGCTGCGAATGCAGATCCTGGGAAGCAGGAGTGATGCCTCAAAACCTAGGTTCCTGCCACCCACACAGGAGACCTGGACTGTGCTGCAGGCACCTGGGGAATCAATCAGCAGGTTCGAGTTCTCTTTACTTTTTCTCTCTCCCCCAAATAACAGAAAGTTTAAAAATACATAAATCATAAGCTATATGGGTAAATAATAGAATTCCTTATCTCTGGTGAAAAGAGATGATAAAGTTGTTAACTAAAAATCTAATTCTAAACTTTAATGTTAAAAAACAAACAAAAGCTAAAGCCATCTACACCTCTTTACCAAGGCTCTAGAGCTGCAGCAGCCGACATGCAGACCACCAAAAGGCAGAATTCGGAGCTGGAGCTACCCTGAGTTATTCTGATCAGGGCACCTTAGAGCAGCTGCTTGTCCACAGGGCGCTGGGCAGATTGGCTGGGAGGACCCCCAGGTCCCTTTTAAGGTGGTTTGGTTTACTCTTCAGTGACTTGGATTTGAGCAGTAAGTCTTCTAAAACGGTCTTTAGCTGCTGAGGAATACTATTTTACAGGCAAGGGAGCTCTGAGAAGCTACTTTACCCAAATTAGACACGCCATGGGAACAGAAGGCTGCAAGAATGTACGTTTCCATTTTTTCACTCTTTCAATTAGCCTCCTCTTCAAAACTGTACTGAGGTAAGATGATCATGCTAGCTCCCTGCCCGACACTTCCTACCCCCAATGTATCTCCTCCACACCCCCCAGTTTATTCCCTTTAGGCTCCCCCAGACCTGTAAGCAAAGTTCCCAGAGCGGGCAAACATTGTGGTGCAGCAGGTTACAATGGCATCCCACACTGCAGTCCCAGTTTGAGTCCTGGCTGCTCCTCTTCCAATCCAGCTTCCTGCTAATGCACCTGGGAAGTGCTTGAGCCACTGCCACCCATGTAGGAGACCTAGATGGAGCTCAGGCTTCTGGACTCAGCCTGGCCCAGTGCTGGCAGTTGTGGCCATTTAGGGAGTGAACCAGCCAATGGAAGATAACTCTCTGTCTCTATCCCTTTCAGGTAAGTAAGTAAATCTAGCAAGGGGAAAGGAAAGGAAAGGAAGGAATGAGCAAAGGAGGAAAGGGGGAGGTGGGGGGAGGAATCTCCCTGCAGCATTGGCTCCAGGCCCGCTGAGGGCGCGCTTCATCACATCCTCATCATTATCGGAAACTACCCTGACTCCAGCATGGAGCTCAGAGCCCAGTGTCAGGAAACGCCCTGCTTCCCTGGGGGACCTCTTGTTTTTTCATGGCTTATGAGACACAGAGCTGCTTCCTCTTTCACTTCAGCCTGCAAGATGCGTTCAGAGGCTGGTTCAACCTGTGTGAGACAGGTCAGACCTCAGCACTCCACGTGTTTGCAGCCTCCACTGATCCATCGCCAGCAGCTCCTCCTTTTTCCCTGGCCCTGTTATGGTTCTTTGTAGATGGCAAGTTATTGATCCTTTTGTTCTTATTAAGAAAGACTGCTGATATTCCAGGATCAAGGAGTCTGGTGTTTTTTTTTTTTTTTTTTTTTTTTTTGGCTGATTTCAAACATCTTCCTGCCTGTTAAAAACAAAAAAACACCTGTCTGATCTGCCAGGTATTATCTCACCAAACAAGTATCTTAAGGATTTTTTTCCTAGAATTTTACTGGCTATAAACACTTAAGATCAAAGACTTTCTAAATCCATTGATGAATGACTTCCGCGGACAAAGTAAAAAAAAAAGACTAAATGTTTATTAAAACAAACTGAATACTTAAAGAGGCAGGGACATACAAATCTAATAAATATAATGCCAATATATATTTTCTTTTTTTTTTTTTAAAGGCAGAGTTAGATAAAGACAGAAGCAGAGAGAGAGGTCTTCCATCCACTGGTTCACTCCCCAAATAGCTACAACCACCAGAGCTGGGCCGATCCGAAGCCAGGAGCAAGGAGCTTCTTCTGGGTCTCCCACATGCGTGCAGGGGCCCAAGGACTTGGGCCATCCTCTACTGCTTTCCTAGGCCATAGCAGAAAGCTGGATTAGAAGTAGAGTGGTCAGGACTTGAACTACACCACAGCACCAGCCCCTCAATATGTATTTTCTACTATTAGGAGCTAATAGGCACTAGGTACTTAAGTCAGACGCATCTCAGCAATGAAGTTTTACAGAAGATGGGGATGAGTAACTGTTATTTCTCCACATGACAGTTTAGGAAAGAAGGACAGGGGTGGCAAGCCCAACATCATACTGGTAGACAGCCCATGGAGGAGTGGGCACTAGAACCAATGTGTGCCTGACTCAGAGTTCATGCCACACTGCCTCCCCAGGCTGTTAATATTTTTTCTACTCTGTTACAAAAGGATTAAGGATTAAAAAACCCTAACATTTAATCAAGGTATCAATTACACAGTTCCTAAAGAAAAAGTAGGGAGGAATCAAACCCCACAAAGTCTAAGTTCACATTTCCATCCACCCATCCTCCTCATCTGTCAGTCCTGGGCCCTCCGTCCAAAGGCAGTCTCACACAGAGGCCCGACAGACACTGATGTCTGAATTCCAAGTCCAGAACAGATGAGAAACAGCATTACATGAATAATCACAATGTCAGGGAGTGACAGGAGGGTAGCAAAAATGCAACAGCGATTTCTCCGAAGGCACTGTTGTCAGGGGTTGAAATTCTGAGGATGAGCCAACCTCCTCTGTGACCGTAGGCAGATCTCACTCTGAGCTGCAGCACCCCATCTGCAGAGGAGGCTGGATCATCCCAGCCACCCTTCCCCCTCACAGGGTAGCTCTGCTCTGCCGATCAAAAGCTTTGCTATGGAAGAATACTGTATGAAAAGACCACGTAACCACAAAAGGGGCGACTAAAAACCAGATTAGGTACTTCCAGGGACAAGCCCACAGGCTTTGTAACTAACTTTTCGAAGGCTGAGGTTTTACTGTCTTACTGCTGTGAGCTGGCCTCAGACTATTCACCTCCTTGTGTCTGCTCAGTTAAGTAGGAAAAGGACAGAAGCTGCTCCACACATTAGTCAGCAAAAAGAAAGTTAGCATGGATCTTGTCATCTCAGGAAAGTCAGTCACTTGAAGGGCTGCCAAGGTTATCAGTGTCTCATTTACAATGCAAAAGGTAAAGAGACTCAAGGGATGCCAGCCAGGAGTCACGGGGCGTTTCTCCATGAACGCCCCAAGCCAGGACAGGGTTTTTAGGACGTGCTTATTCCTCACAAACGCCTCTAGGGTTCACAAACCTAAGCCACAGAAGGGATGGAACCGTGCTTTGCAGCAAAGTTGTCAGGTGGTGTGGCTTGGATTTCAACCTCACATACAAACCACCTTTCTGTTCTTTAAAAAGGTGCTCAGGGGGATGGCCCAAGTGCTTGGGCCCCTGCACCCGCATGGAGACCAGGAAGAAGCTCCAGGCTCCTGGTTTCTGATCGGCGCAGCGCCGGCCGTGGCGGCACTTGGGGAGTGAACCAACAGAAGGAAGACTTTTCTCTCTCTCTCTCTCTCTCTCTGTAACTCTGCCTGTCAAAAAAAAAAAAAAAAAAAGGCTCCGGAAACTATTTTCTAACTTGGGTAACACATTTAGAAAGGGAGAGGACTTCAACCTTTCCATTTTAGCTGTGCAGACTGAAATCAACTCCTTGCTTCAAAGGCTGTATGTAAGGTGACGGCCACATCTCTGCCCCAAGGCACTGCAGGACCTCCACGCCTCTCCGCACCGCGTCCCCGCAACCCCGGGATGTGCCGGCTCCGACCCGGCCAGGGCGCCCCGCCAGCGGCGGGCCGGTGCGGTAGCGATCCCAGCGGGCCACGGCTCCCGGGAGGTTAATGGGAATGAAGTCGCGGCAGCCTCCTTTGTGGCGCTCGGGCCGGAACAGCAGAGAGGAGACAATGAGCGGTCTGTGCGCAGTTCCGCGCCGATTGGCTGGTCTCTCCCCCCAGAAACCCCTGATGTCATGGGCTTGGAATGCAGGGAGGGAGGAAGGAAGGAGAGGATTTGGGGAGGGGGACGCCTCTCATCTCTTTCCCAGGCCAAAAGTCCCAAAGATAAACCCAACGCATTCTTAACGTTCGATGGCAAAGCTGAGCGTCCCCAAATGTCTACCACTCTCCAAACTGCCACTCAGCAAACAAGCCCTAAACAAAAGCAGCCCATGGGTATCTTGAGAATCTAATGGGCTGCGAACTCCCCGGCACGCTGCTTAAGTCTCCGAGGGTCCCCAGCGCTATCACTCCCAACGCGGCGCGCTCGGGCTTTGTCTGGGATCCCCGCACCGCAGCAGCGGCTGCCTGCGGGCGCCGACAACTGGACGCTGCCCAGGGTCTCAGGGGTCGGTAGAGCCCTCGGCGGTCCCCCTCCCAGAGAGGCGGCGATGAACAATAAGGAACCCCGGTGTGGCCACGTAACTGCCTAACGGCTCCCCGCGCAGTGTAGCAGGGGGAGAAAGCGCGCCCGCGGGCCGGAGCCCAGCCCAGGCGGACGGCGGGGCTGCCCTGGGACCCGCGGGACACCGGCGCGCGGGCCAGCCCCGCCTAGGGAGAGAACGTCCAGACAGGAGCGCCCCCTTCCCCGAGGGGCGCGTCCTGCAGCCCGAGAGCTCGGCGCTGCGGGACTCCGGGCGCCCGGGAACGCACCGCCCGCCGCTAGTCCCGGCCCTTAGAAAGCCGGGAACAAAGCCAGGAGAGCGATCGGGAGCCGGCGCCCCGGGCCCGGGGAGGCGGCGCGCCGAAGACGCCCAGCCACCCGCGAGCCGCCCCGACGCCTCCTCCTCTCCGCCGGACCATGGAGCCAGGGCGCGCGGGAGCAAAGCACGGCCCAACGCCGACTCCGCCCGGCGGGGGCCTGGGCTGCGTCCCTCACCCCTGGCCCAAGAGTCCCCGGCCCACCCGAGCCCGGGCGTACCTTGTTCTTGACCTCGGCCGACAGCCCGTAGGAAGGGCCCTTGTTGAAGTGGGTCATGGTGGCTTGGAAGGCGAAAAGGGGCTGCGCTGGGGTCCCGGAGTCTGTCGCACTCGGCTTCCCCCTCCTGGCCCCGAGGAGTGGCCGCCGCGGGAGATGCTCGGAGCTCGCTCCTGGGGCGGCGCGAGAGACGCCCTTGACGCGACGGCGGGGCGCAGGCGGTGCCTGGGCGACTCGGTCCGGCTGGGTCCGACTGGGTCCGCAGAGCGTCGCGGTGCGCTCCGGAGCCCCGCTGGCCGCTTCGCTCGCTGCCCGCACCGCGGATCCGCACGCACTGCCCCCACCGCCTCCCCGGGGTTTTCAGGGATTGGCCGACGCGCCCGGCCAATGGAGGGCCGCCCTCTCCCGCCTCTCCGGCGAGGGGGCGGCGCTCCTCCCCGCGCGGGTCCCGGGCTCCCGCCCCCGCCTCACGCCACCCGGACCCACGGCGCGGCGGCCACTCCCCTAGACCCGGCCGGGGCACTGGGCGTCGGCCTCCGGCCGGCGTTTGGGGGCTTCCCGGGCTCGGGAGCCTCACGTCCGCCTCCAGGCGCTCTCCGCGCGTCTGGACTCAGCGGGCAGAGGAAGCCCACCAGGGCTGACCTGCCGCCTTCTTCCCTGCCGGGGGCGCCCGGACGCGGGGTGGGGCCTCCCCACCCGCTGCTGGAGTCCACCGTGAGGGACCTCCACCGACACCTGCTCCTCCCTGCCTCACACACCTTGCACACCTGTCGAGCTCACCTCCACCCCGCCGCCGCCGCCACGGGAGCAGCCCAGGCTTTGGGCCAAATTCGAGCTCACTCAGCCTCAGCCTCTAAATGGCGTGCGGAAGAAACTGGGGAGTGTCCCATGGCAAAGCCTGAGACCCTTCAAGTCCGTTTCTGGATTCGCAGCCCTTTCTGTGCAAACGACGCTAATCCTGAACTCTGCTGGTCCCAAAACCCAGGCGGCTGTCCCTCTTTTCATTTTGAAACTGGAGCCCTTTGTGCGGAAATGAGCATTTCAGACCAGAGGTGGGTTTCATCTTCTGGTTTCTTACCGCCCCTGTGGTCATCTGATAGGAGCCGAAAACAGACACTGTCACCTGCCTGTGCTCCTGCCGCTGGACCAGCCTAGCCGTCCACCAAACGTTGCATCATGTACTCCCCCGGAAAACGACTATCAGGTAGACCCCCTGTCCGTTTCAGAGGTGAAAAAGCTCGGAGACCTAAGCATCCTGTCCAGGGGTGGGCTGCCTCCACAGCCTCACCTCTTGCCATCACTTTGGGGTCCACTTTCAGGACAAGTTTCAATCCCTGAGAGCCCGGTGTGAGAGCTTTGCTTGCCAAACACCAGCCACCTGCTCCGTGGGCCAACCGGCTTGAGAAGAGGAACCAAAAACCAAAAAAATCTCATCATAGTTGAACCACCCTGGCATGAAATAAATAAGGCAATATAGGCAAGACATATACAAAAGCTACTCATTTTGTGAAGATTTCCCAGTGACAATGGGGGATGGCATTTAGGAGGAGAGTGAGATTTATAAAGGATCTGCTAACTTACTCTGCAGGTGATATGACAATTAGGTCATTCTTCCTACACAAAGATGACACAATCGACCCACTCTTGGTGTGGCAGGCAGCTCGGGCTGTTTTTCCAGTAGGGTGGCAGCGGCAGTGTCTCATGCACAAGATTTCACCCACTTTTCTTTAGTGTGAGAGCCAGCAGCCAGATCTGAGGACAAATCACAGTGCCCAGTCTTGGAGCTTTCCTGCAGCCATCTACACCCGACTGCCTCTGTTGCACCACAGCCAGGAGAGAAATAGACAAAATCATCTGAAGTTGCTGCCTTGGGGTGAACAAGATGTAGGTGTGAACTCATGCAGTTAATGGGACTGAGAGTGGAGACTCCATCCAATCATGGTGTCTGGGAGGCGGCCCTGGTGGGCGGTCCTTAGCCTTGGGGGCGTGCCTGAAGGTAGTTCTAGAAGAGGACTGGTTATAAAAGCAGAGCCAGGCCTAGTCACGCTTTCTGCTTGCCAGCTTGCTGTGTGTTCCTTCCTCCCCACACACTCTGGCACTGCCATCTGCCAAACCGTTGGGGCTGGCCTGGTCTTGGGCTGTAGCCATGAAGAAGCACGAGAGCCCAAATCAACCTCTGTGTTTGGTAAGTAGCCTGTGCTAAGTGTTTGGTTTTAGTAAAGAAAAGCTACTGCATCTGCCCAGAGGTCATTGCTTATAGAGTGTTCGAGAGTTGTACTCAGTTGGTCATGGAAATGGGAATTGTACCGTTTAATGCGAGTTATCTAAGAAGTCCAGTTTCACTTTGAGATGATGGAAGTGTTCTGAAGGTGGACAGCAGCAATGGTAGCTCAGCTACGAAGTGCACTTCCGAACTGGAAACTCTTTCGGACACCGCCACTGGAATTTACTATTTGAAGGACTGTTGGTCCTATTGGATTCCATTGGTACTCTAGAGACTGCGTTCATTTCTAATTTAACTCACTCTTTAGGAATAAGTAATAAGGAAAACCTGCAGAATTTGTGCTATTTGGGGGGCAGGTGATTAGCCATGTAGTTAAGGTGCCAATTAGAGTGCCAACATCTCAATTCATAGTACCTGGGTTTGAGACCCAGCCCCCAGATTACAACCTCCTGCCATTGCAGGCCCAGGGAGGCATCCCTAATGGGTCAAGTAATTGGGTTGCTGCCACCCATGTGGAAGACCTGGATTGAGTTCCCAGCGCTAACTTTGGCCTGGTTCAGCCCCTGCTATTGCAGGCATTTGGGGAATGAACTGGCTGATAGGAAAGCTCTCTCTCTTTCCCTCCTTGACTCTCAACTAAATAAAAATAAAAGTTAAAAAAGGAGGATAATTTTTATTTATTTATTTATTTGACAGGTAGAGTTATAGACAGTGAGAAAGAGAGAGACAGAGAGAAAGGTCTTCCATTGGTTCACTCCCCAAATGGCCGCTATGGCCGGCACTGCGCTGACCTAAAGCCAGGAGCCGGGTGCTTCTGCCTGGTCTCCCATTGTGGGTGCAGGGGCCCAAACACTTGGGCCATGTTCCACAGCCCTCCTGGGCCACAGCAGAGAGCTGGACTGGAAGAGAGGCAACTGGGACTAGAACCTGGCGCCCACATGGGATGCCCGCGCCACAGGCGGAGGATTAACCAAGTGAGCCACAGCGCCGGTCCAAAGGGGGATAATTTTTAACAACTTTATGTAAATATAATTGATATACCACAAACTATACATAAAGAGCATTGTTTGATACAGGCATACACACTTCATATACCCATAAAACCCACCAGCACAACCAGACAATGGACATGTCCATCACCTACAAAATTTTCCTCATGTAACCCCTTCACCCCCTCCCTCCTTGCCTGCCACCTTACCAGGCAACTACTAATGTGCTTTATATCAGGATACGTTTGTATTTCCTAAAATTTTATATAAATGGACTCACACATTATATACTATATTTTATCTGGCTTCTTTCACTCAGCAAAATTACTTTGAGATGCACTGATATCATAGCTTATGTCATTAGTTCATTCTTTTTTATTACTTTAGCATGTATTTCTTTGTAGGGATTCACCATAGTGGTTTTATGCCTTCCCTTGTTAATGAACATTTTGATTGGTTGCAGCCCGGGGCTATTACACATACACTGTAACCCTGTAACTCTGGTGTTACGTTCCAATAAACCATCAGAAAGCAGAGTATATCATAAGTCAGAAGCGCATTTAATACATCTACCTACCAAACACCATAGCAGATCATCACTCATAGTCTGAGTATCAGACCTGGGGCTGACTGGGAACTGTGGCACCTCCTGTATCAGAGTACTACACTGCATATTACTACTCTGGAAAAATAGAAAACTCAGAATGTTATTCACGCCACCATAAAGTCAGGGAATCACAAGTTATGCCTTCATAAGACAAAGACCATCTATAAAACTCTGAACGTTCATGTACAGTCTGTATTGACGTATGCTTTCATTTCTTTTGGATAAATACCTACAAAAGGAATGGCTGGATGATGTCAGAGGTTTATGTCTAACTTTAGAAAATTGCCGGGGCCGACGCTGTGGCACAGTGGGTTAACACCCTAGTCTGAAGCGCTGGCATCCCATGTGGGTCCCAGTTTGAGACCCTGCTGCTCCACTTCCTGTCCAGCTCTCTGCTGTGGCCTGAAAAAGCAGAGGAGGATGGCCCAGGTCCTTGAGCCCCTGCACCTGCGTGGGAGACCTAGAGGAAGCTCCTGGCTCCTGGCTTCGGATCAGCGCAGCTGCGGCTGTTGTGGCCAATTGGGGAGTGAACCATTGGATGGAAGAACTCTCTCTCTCTGTCTTTCCTCTCTCTGTGTAACTCTGACTTTCAAATAAATAAATAAATCTTAAAAGAAAATTGCCAAACTTTTCCCAAAATAGTTGTACTATTTTACATTCCCAGCTTCTACGGGAGTTCCTGTTCTTGTACTTCTTTGCCAACAATTGGTATAGTCAACCTTTTTACATTTAGCCATTCTTGTAGATGTGAAGTGGTTTCTCATTAGGGTTTTAATTTGAATTTTCACAATAAATAATGATTCTAGGCTTCTTTTCATGTGCTTCTTGTCTTCTGTGTATGTTTTGTGTGAGTAGAAAATGCTTGTTCAAATCATAGGCCTTTTTTTAAATTGCATTGTGTTTCCTTATTATAGTATATATCTTTCACTTGTTAGTTTCAGAACAAATTTGGAAAATACTGACCAAGTTTTAACAGTCAAATGCATCAGCAAATGCTCAAGTTTAAGTAAAATGTCATAAAGTAAGTGCCATGATGTGACCTGTCTTATCTTTTCCACTTTAATATACAGAAGACTTTTAGTTGAAATAATTGTTTTCTAAGAGGTCAATTCTACTTTTCCAAATGCCAGTTGATTAAAAGCAGTTGTCAGAGGGTTGTTAGAAGGCTCTTGCACAGATGTGAAACCCGTGGATCAGATCATCACGCCTCTTGCCACCAGAGTAACAATAACACTTCTTTGGACAATGTGCCCTGTGTCTTAATCCATTTTCTGTGGCTGGAAAAAAATACCTGAGACCAACAGTTCGTACAGAATAGATTGTGTTTTTACCTCACAGTACCGAGGGTGGGAAATCCAAAAGCTTGGCTCTGGCATCTGGTGAGGGCCTTCATGTTGCATCGTAACACGGGGTGGGTGGGGACATCACATTGTGAGACAAAGCCAGCGTGCTAGTTTGAATATCTCTTACTCTTACTAGAAAACCAGTAATGCCCTCTTAGGAGCCCCATCCTCACGACCCCATCTAGTCCTAATTACCTCTCAAAGGCCCACTTTCAGATACCATTCATTCACATGTCAACTCAGAAATTCACTTCCCAACACAGGACACAGGACACAGTCAGACCCCACAATGCCTGAGGCTTACAAAGAACAACAAAGGAGATCAGTATATTAAAGTAGAAAGCTCAGAAACTAAGAATTTTAAAACTTAGCATGTGCTACACACTGTTACATATGTTATAGACAGTGAGCTCATGTGATTTATCATCTGTATAGGAACACTTTTGAGCGTGGAAACAGCACTGCTGGGGCTTGCTTTGTGGAGCAGCAAGTTAAGCTGCTGCCTGTTGTGGGGAGCAACTGGGAGCAACTCGGACTAGACTAAGTTACTGGAATTAAGACTTATTCTATGCATCTGCTCTCCCACAATATGGCGCTGAGAAGGGAAACAGCTTCTACACAGCTGCCTCCAGTTCAACCAATAAACTGTGGGACCTGCTCCTGATTGGAGGAGAGCAGCGTACTTGGTGTGTGGGTAGCAGAGTTGGGATTGGTGGAAGAGGACTATAAAGGAGGAGAGAGACGGCATGCACCAGGAACATCTAAGGGGAACACCTGTGCAGCCCCCGAGAGAGCCGGCCGGTGGTGTGCCGCTCCCCCACGGAAGTGGGGAATGTGGCAGGGGGAACCGCCCTTCCACGGAGGTGGAAGGACCAGCAGCCAACCCGGGAAGGACCAGCAGCAAACCCGGGGAGGGCCAAGCAGACAGAAGAACAGCGCAGGGTCCTGTGTCGTTCCTCCACGAAGATGGGGAGCGACATAATGGTGCCGTGACTCAGATAGGAAACCTATGCAGGGTTTAGTGTCGTTCCTCCACAAAGACAGGGAGCGACATAATGGTGCCGTGACTCGGATAGGAAACTTAGGAGGGAAGAAACGGGAAGAAATGGGAAAATATCGGAGAGAGAGACTAGCAAACAGCCTAGGGAAAAGCCGGACGAAAAAGGTGCCGGAAGAAGCTATTGAAAGCCTAGGCATAGACTCAGATACGGACTACGGGGGGAAGCTGGGAGAAATCTCTAAGGTCGAAAGTGAAAGCTAGAACAAACAGACTCGGATGCGGACTGTGGGGAGAGGCCAGGAGAAATGAGGGAGGAGTATTGTTGGAGGAAAGCTTGGGGAAATATACCGGGTAGAGAAAAATGTTAGGGAAATTGAAGCCGCGGGGGCAGGCTGAGGCGGAGACGAAAGCTACTTTGGGATTCATCGAGTTAGCCCGGGAATAAGGGGCGAAAAGTTAAAACCAGAAGCGGAAACGTAAGCCAGGTTGGAATCCGTCTGATTAGCCCGGGGAGCAAAGGACGGGAAGCCAAATCGTGGGGCGGAAACGTGAGCTGGGTTGAATTTGCCAGGTTAGCCCGGGGAACTTAGATTGAATACTAGTGGCGGAGACGTGAGCTGGGGCTGTGTGACTCGCGGAGGCTGCCGCGTGCAGAGAGAGCGTGTGGGGCACAAGTAGATAGGGAATGCTGGGCTAGTGCGAGACCGCGGAGTGCGCGCTCGAAGCCGGGAAGCCGCGAAGCCGCGCAGATGAGAGAAGCGGGCTGAAGCGGCTCAGAGCCGGGAAGCCGCCGCGGGGCGGGTGCCGAGAAGCAGCCTCGGGGCGGGCGCCGGGAAGCCGCAAGGATAAGAGAAATAGAAGTTTAGAAGTAAAATGAGAGAAATAGGAATGCCCGGAGATAGAGAAATAGAGAAAGGCCTCCCCACAACACAGCAATGAGAGAGCTTGGATTCGGTCTGCCTGATTAGGGCGATAAGCACCAGCAGGCATCTCGACCAGAGTATGAGCTGCAGGTCACCGAAGATAGGCACGAATCAACACCAATAAGCCTCCCCACAATATGGCAATGAGAAGGCTTGGATTCGGTTTGCCTGATAGGGCTTGTAAGCACCTGCAGGCAGAGCAAAGCATGCGCTGCAGGGCACCAAACACAGGCACGCATCAGCGCCTAAAAACCTCCTCACAACATGGCGAAGAGAGGACCCGGATTCGGTTTGCCTGATTGATAGGACTTGTAAGAACCTGTGGGCAACTCTAGCAAGCAGAGCAGAGTGTGTGCCGCGGGGCACCGAAGACAGGTGCGTATCAACGCCAAAAATAAAAAGCAAGGGGGATCTGTGGGGAGCAACTGGGAGCAACTCGGACTAGACTAAGTTACTGGAATTAAGACTTATTCTATGCATCTGCTTTCCCACAATATGGCGCTGAGAAGGGAAACAGCTTCTACACAGCTGCCTCCAGTTCAACCAATAAACTGTGGGACCTGCTCCTGATTGGAGGAGAGCAGCGTACTTGGTGTGTGGGTAGCAGAGTTGGGATTGGTGGAAGAGGACTATAAAGGAGGAGAGAGACGGCATGTACCAGGAACATCTAAGGGGAACACCTGTGCAGCCCCCGAGAGAGCCAGCCGGCCGTGTGCCGCTCCCCCACGGAAGTGGGGAATGTGGCAGGGGGAACCGCCCTTCCACGGAGGTGGAAGGACCAGCAGCCAACCCGGGAAGGACCAGCAGCAAACCCAGGGAGGGCCAAGCAGACAGAAGAACAGCGCAGGGTCCTGTGTCGTTCCTCCACGAAGACGGGGAGCGACAGCCTGTGACACTGGCATCCTATATAGGCGGTGGTTCAAGATCTGGCTGCTCCATTTCCAATCCAGCTCCCTGCTAATGGCCTGGGAAAGCTGTGGAAGATGGGCCAAGTGCTTGGGCCTCTGCTACCCACGTGGGAAACCCTGATGAATCTCCAACTCCTGGCTTCGGCGTGGCACAGCCCTAGCCAGGGTAATTTGGGGAGCCCAGAACTCAATCCAAGTCTACCCCATGAGTGGTAGAGACCCAATTATTAAAACCATCACCTGCTGCCTCTCAGGGTGTGGAATCACAGGAATCTGAAATCAAGAGTGCAGCTAGACTCAAATCCAGTAGTCCCTATAGGGTATGCATGTATCCCAAGCAGTCTTAACCACTGCAAAGAGTGTCTGCCCAGGAGCACTATAAATGCTATGTTATTTTAAAATCACAGGCAGACCTGATGAGTCCCCTAATATTACACTCACTTTCACCATCAAAAATTTCCCTGTAGAGATGACAAACTGCATTTACCCCACATAGAGGAGTCAGTCACAACAGCCCTGTGATGATGAATGTTATATAGCCCATTTTGTAATCAGAAACTAAGATTTTGTGAGGAAGGATACCTAACTTAGCCAAAGTCAGACTTGGGATTCAAAACCAGGCCTGGTTTAGAATTTCTCAAGCCCAGCTTCCCAGATCCCTGAGGAATCCTAAGTCACTCTTTTGGATGTTGTCACTCCCCCTCTTCATGGAGGAACGACACAGGACCCTGCACTGTTCTTTTGTCTGCTCAGCCCTCCCCGGGTTGGCTACCGACCCTTCCACCTCCGTGGAAGGGCGGTTCCCCCTGCCACTTTCCCCACTTCCGCGGGGGAGCGGCACACCACCGGCCGGCTCTCTCGGGGGCTGCACAGGTGTTCCTTCAGATAGATGTTCCTGGTGCATGTTGTCTCTCTCCTCCTTTATAGTCCTCTTCCATCAATCCCAACTCTGCTACCCACACGCCGAGTACGCTGCTCTCCTCCAATCAGGAGCAGCTCCTGCTGTTTATTGGTTGAACTGGAGGCAGCTGTGTAGAAGCTGTTTCCTCCTCTCCCAGCGCCATATTGTGGGAGAGCAGATGCATAGAATAAGTCTTAATTCCAGTAACTTAGTCTAGTCCGAGTTGCTCCCAGTTGCTCCCCACAGGATGTGTTATGGAATTTATTGTAAAAACTTTATCCTCCTTGTCTTTTTCCTTATAATAACAACGTTGTATGGGATTTGATCATGATCCTTTGTTGTTCTTCTTTATCCTGTAAAAATCAGTTTTCTTGGAAGGTAATCAGCCAGATGGAAGGGAGGCATAGGTGAAAGAAAAGGAACAGAAAAGGGGCCTATCCCGGGTGCCACCCTCCTCAGCTCCCTGAGATCATTCTCGTTAATGCACATCTGCTCCATTCTCCAATATGGCATCACTTTTTTTTTTTTTTAAGATTGATCTTGAAAGAGTTAGAGAGAGAGAGAGAGAGAGAGAGAGAGGTCTTCCATCCACTGGTTCCACTCCCCAGATGGCTGCAATGACCAGGGCCAGGCCAGGCTGAAGCCAAGATCTTCATCTAGGTCTTCCATGTAGGTACAGGGGCCCAAACACTTGGGCCATCTTCTGCTGCTTTCCCAGGTGCATTAGCAGGGAGCTGAATCAGAAGTGGAGCAGCCGGGTCTCGTACTGGTATGCATGTGGGATGCTGATGTCACAGGTGGTAGCTTTACTTGCTATGGCACAGAGCCAGCCCTGTCAATTCCTCCTTTTGAAGAATACACCCTGCTCACTTACCCACTTACCTGTGGTCCACTTACCCAAGGGGACCAGGCTCCAAGACCCCTGGTGGATCCTGAAGCCACAGACAGCACTGAACCTTACAGATATGCATATATGCCCATGAAAAAGCTTAATATATAAGTTAGGCACAATAGAGATGAACAATGGCCAATAATAAAAGAGAACAGTTGAAACAATATACTGCAGTAAAAGTTACCTGGATATTGTCTCTGTTTTTCTCAAGATATCTTATTTTGTTGTACTCACCTTTCTTCTTGTGATGATATGAGATGATATTTAAAGAAGGACTTTGGGGTGGATGCTGTGCCATAGCAGGTCAGTCGCCAGCTTGGGATGCCCACATCCC
This sequence comes from Oryctolagus cuniculus, assembly GCF_964237555.1. Lineage (NCBI taxonomy): Eukaryota > Metazoa > Chordata > Mammalia > Lagomorpha > Leporidae > Oryctolagus > Oryctolagus cuniculus. The sequence goes on along the minus strand of NC_091438.1, from coordinate 75,765,867 downwards.
ATACTGGACTGCATGGGGTCAAGTCCTGCCCCTGCTTCCAGTCCAGCTTGCTGCTGATGCACCAGATGATGGGAGGAGGCAGCAGATGATGGCTCAACTGCTTGGGCCCCTGCCACACACGTGGGAGACCTGGATGGAGTTCCTGCTCCTGGCTTTGCCTTGGCCCAGCCTTCGCAATTGCAGGCATTTAGGGAATGACCCAGCAGATGGAAAAACAATCTCTGCCTCTCCTTCCATCGCTAGCACTCTGTTTAAAAATAATGATAAAGGAAGCACTTTACAGCTTTTCTTTGGCATATCTGAGTTGCTAACATCACTACTCCTGCACTTCGGAGCTGTAAATAAAACAAAGTTTACTTGCACACAAATCCTGTGCTACCATAGCAGTCGATCTGAGAACAAGAATGGCCACTTCGAGACAAACGGACATGTGCAGTGCGGATCCCCTGGACAAAGGCATGCTCCACCTCCCAGTGGGAAGAACAGGACCACTCAAAATTTCATTATGCTCTTCAGACAGCATGAAGTTTAAAACCTATGAATTATTTCTGGAATTTTCCATTTAATATTGATGGCCCTGGGTTGACTGCAAGTAACTGAAACTGCTGACAGCAGAACCACAGATAAGGGGAGACCAGTGTATGCCCCATTTACCATCAGAGGTGGGCTTGGGGCAGACTTGTCAAAGTGATTACTCTAATTCCACTAGGCCCAGTTATTGGGTCCAAGGAGGTCTGTTGACCCTAGCCATGCATGTTAGGGTTTTTTATTTTTAAATATATATATATATTTTTTAACTGACATGTGATAACTGTACATGCTGGTAGGGTACAGTGTGGTGTTTCTGTACATGTCAACAGAGTCTAACATTCAGATCAGGGTAACTGTCATCTCAGATGTTGATCATTTCTTTGTGCAGGGAACATTCCAAATCCCCTTTATTCCATCAAAGTCCTTCATGATGAATGGCACAGAATGACATGGAGGCAGAGTATTTTGGTGATGGCAGACAGAAAACAAAGTCAAACGGACTTGGACAAAAGGTGCCCTTAATTGGTCCCCGTGGCTGGGAGACTTCGCTTTCCTGGCTGGGTTCAGGAACCCAGACAAAGGCATCACAGGGTGTGTGCCTCCCTTTACCTCTTTCCCTCTGTGACTCCCTCAGCCCCTCCACCTTGGTGTGAAATTCACCCCCAAGAGGTCACGCGTGCCCGTGACCCTCTCAGCAGCACCATGGAAAAGGGGATGGCTTCCTGACAGTTCCAACCAAAACCCCAGAATCAAGTCTGCCTGGCTTGGTTTGGGTCACCTCCCTACTGCCACACCCTCCACCGAGGCCATGGGGAGGAGAGCTGTGGGGCAGGTCTGGGTAGGCGCTGAGGAGCCCACAGGAGGTGAGGGGCAGTGCTGCCAGCACCACAGAAGCCAAGAGAGGGAGGAGCCCCAGCCCCAAAGGAAAACTAGAGGGGAATCACAAAAGGCATTTTCACACCTCTGTCCACAGCAGCAGTGTTCACAATCGCCAAAAGGTAGGAGGAACCTGCACTGGGCGATGGGCAGACACCAGGCGGCATGTGCATGTAATGGGACTCACTCAGCCTTAAAAAGAACAGAAGTTCTGACTCATGCCCCAGCATGAAAGAGCTTTGAGGACATTACATTAACAGAAACCAGCCACAAAACAATGCATTATTCCACTATACTATCCTATGTGATATTCCAAATACTATAGGATTCAGACGGAGGCTAAAAGGGAGGGCCAGTAGGGAGTGATTCTTTAATGGATACAGAGTTTCAATTTTATGAAATGAAGAGTTCCATGAATGGGTGCCTGTGATGGCAGCACAAGAATGTACCAGTTTTGTGGCGAAGCAGGTTAAGCCACCACATGCAAAGGTAGCATCCCAAATCAGAATGCTCTTTGAGTCCCCGACGCTCCACTTCTGATCCAGCTCCCTGCTAATGCACCTGGGAAAGCAGCAGAGGATGGCCCAAGTGCTTGAGTCTCTGCACCCGACTGGGAGACCCAGATGGAGTTCCAAGCTATTGGCTTCCCCTGACCCAGCCTCAGCTGCTGCAGCCCTTTGGGGAAAGATTCCCTCTTTATCTCTCTCTTCCCCTCCCCCTGCCACTGTGCCTTTATAAATCTTTTTAAAAAATCATGTGAATGTAGTTAATGCATACTTCAAAATGGTTAAGATGATAAATTTCATGTTGTGTGTATTTTACCATAATTTTAAAAACCTGATGCCTTAATAGGTTTTCTAAATATGCATGTGATTATGGGATCCACCTTACTCAGAAGTCTAGTGGCCCTTGCTTTGGCCACAGGGCTTAGCCCAAGCTCTTTAGCTCAGGAGGACTGCCATAATGAGGGTTTTACAAGCCACATATGCAAAGTGCGTTATTACGCAGCAGTGCCTGACAGAGGATACTCGCTCAATAATTGATTGTTATTATATTCTTATTACTAAGAGTCTTATCTGGCTGCTCCCTCTCTCACCATTCTTCTGCCACTTCCAACCTTGACTTTAATTTTCGAAACAGCCCTGACTAGTTACACTTAGGCTTCTATGTAGATTGTTTTCTCTGCTGTTATTTGTTAACCGTTATCTTTCAAAATCTAACTCAAGGGGCAGGCATTGTGTCCTAGCAGGTTTAGCTCTCACATGAGACACTCCTAGCCCGTATCAGAGCGTGGGTTCCTTCCTCCAAGACCTGCCTGCTCATAGAGGGTGAACCTGAGGATTGGAGACCTCTCTCTGAATATGCCTCTCTCTCTCTGTAACTCCAACTAGCCAGGAAGAGGGGTAGGGCAAGGAGAATCCGTGGGGTGGTAGAAGAAAGGGCAGCAGAGCTGGAGGTGGGACTGGGGGCCCCAGGAGCCAGTGGGAGCTGAGAAGGGGGGGCTCATTCTGGATATCTGAGAGGAGGACAGACAACCATGTGCATCAGCCACCTCCTGCCGCTGTCAGTCTCCCTCTGCTCTCTTTCCTCTCTCTCCATGCCAGAGGACCAGAGCACTTTGTGCCTCTGTGAGAAAATTTTGGATGCAAGACAAGAGAGTAGCGGTAGGCAAGGTAGCAGAGTTTAATGAGGCAGTGCTTCTGACAGGCTGGACGGTCAACCCTCCAGAAAGAACCGAGAGGGGCTCTTGTTGTGTAGAGGGTAAAGCCACCACCAAAGGCATTAGTTTGAGTCCCAACTGCTCCACTTCTGATCCAGCTCCCTGCTAATGTGCTTGGGAAAGCAGTGGAGGATGGTCCAAGTGTTTCAGCCCCTGCACCCATGTTGGAGACTCGGAAGAAGCTCCTGGCTCCTGGCTCCTGGCTTCAGCCTGACCCAGCCCTGGCCATTGCCACTATTTGGGAGTGAACCAGCAGATGGACTATCTCTCCCTCGTTCTCTGTAACTCTGCCTTTCAAATAAATAAACTAAATCTTTAAAAAAAAAAAAAAAAAAAAAGGAAGTGCTTAGAGTGTCCAGTCTACATTCAGACTGGGATTTATATGAGTATAGGGTCTATTTCTTCCTGCTGTTTCTCCTTCTCCTTCTCTCTTTTTTCTGGAATATTGCTGGACAAAAGGATTTCCAGATATAAAATTCATGAAATTCCTACATAAGTTTTTTAAATATTTATATAATTTGAAAGAGTTACAGAGAGGCAGAGGCAGAGAGAGAGAAAGGTCTTCCGTCCGATGGTTCACTCCCTAAATGCCCACGATGGCCAGGGCTGGGCCAGGCTAAAGCCAGGAGCCAGGAGCTTCTTCCAGGTCTCCCACAAAGGTGCAGGGGCTCAAGGACTTGAACCATCTTCTACTGCTTTCCTAGGCCACAGCAGAGAGCTGGATCGGAAGTGGAGCAGCCAGGTCTCAAACCAGCACCCATATGGGATGCCGGTACTGCAGGCATCAGCTTTACCCGTTAAGCCACAGCACCAGCCCCCCCTCCCGAATTTTTATTACCCAATGCTATCAGATTGAATGTTCCAAAAATAGCCCCCATGCACAAGGCCAGGAAGATTCTCCTTTGACGTCTCCAGGAGTAAGGCTGGGGCCACCTTCAAAGTTACCATCACACAGCCAAGACTTGGATGGACATATGCTGGGCTGCTTCCATGGCTGCTTGCCACATGAATTTCTTGTCTTTTCCCTTGGCTAATTTCACACACAGAGGCTCATGTCCATCTATCTACTGAACATCTTCCTTCCCATATCCATTCATCCTTTTTTTTTTTTTTTTTTTGACAGGCAGAGTGGACAGTGAGAGAGAGAGAGACAGAGAGAAAGGTCTTCCTTTACCATTGGTTCACCCTCCAATGGCTGCTGCGGCCAGTGCACTGAGGCCGGCACACTGTGCTGATCTGAAGCCAGGAACCAGGTGCTTCTTCTGGTCTCCCATGCAGGTACAGGGCCCAAGGACTTGGGCCATCCTCCACTGCACTCCCTGGCCACAGCAGAGAGCTAGCCTGGAAGAGGGGCAACCAGGACAGAATCCGGCACCCCAACTGGGACTAGAACCCGGGGTGCCGGTGCTGCAGGCAGAGGATTAGCCTATTGAGCCACGGGGCCGGCCTCATCCCTTTCTTATGCTTTCCTTCTCCCCTTTTCCCTCTCTCCCTCACTCTTCTCTCTTCCGCTCTTCCTTTTTTTTTTTTTTTAAATTTTTTTTTTTTTTTGACAGGCAGAGTGGACAGTGAGAGAGAGAGACAGAGAGAAAGGTCTTCCTTTGCCGTTGGTTCACCCTCTAATGGCCGCCGTGGCCGGCGCGCTGCGGCCAGCGCACCGCGCTGATCCGATGGCAGGAGCCAGGAGCCAGGTGCTTTTCCTGGTCTCCCATGGGGTGCAGGGCCCAAGGACCTGGGCCATCCTCCACTGCACTCCCGGGCCACAGCAGAGAGCTGGCCTGGAAGAGGGGCAACCGGGACAGAATCCGGCGCCCCAACCGGGACTAGAACCCGGTGTGCCGGCGCCGCTAGGCGGAGGATTAGCCTAGTGAGCCGCGGCGCCGGCCTCTTCCGCTCTTCTTTTATATTTATTCATATTTCTGCCTGTAGCAGTTGGTAATACCACAATTAGCAATTTTACCTATTGTCATTCAGGATCAATGAAATCACTAACCATCTAGGTTTGGTGTTCAAAGTAAAACAGGATGCTTCATCAGCTGCTGTGGGTTTGGCAGTCTGGAGGGAACAGAGGAAGGGGCGTGAGGCCTGGGGAAGTGCTACCTTGTCTGTGGTTCATCACCTTCATAAGACTGATATGCAGTGATCGTGTGTACGTGTGTGTGCACATATGTGTGCATGCATGTGTGTGCACATGTATGTATGCATCCGTGTTTGTGTGTGTGTGTGTGTTCATGTGCATTTTGGGGAAGAGGATTTCCCTGCTGTCACTGATTCTCAAAAGGAAGGGACATTGAAAAGTTTTCAGATCCCATTGCTATTGATCTCTACCCAATGCCATTGTTCAAATGAAGCTTCTTTATAATAATTTATGTTCTTGACTTTGATAAGGATGTAGCGTCAAGCCTTTGTTTGTGAAGGGTAAGGTTAACATCAAGAGTCTCAGTTAAGCAATCTCTTTGAAGTACAAAGTGACTCAGATTCCACTGTCACATTCCAGCCTTCTTTGTTGCTCATCAGAAGCCTTCAATAATTTAACATGGTATGAAAACACTAATGCAGGCTAATTCCTTTGTGAACTTGTTTACCCTGAGATGTAAAGGCCAGAGTTCCTTCCTGAAACCCCATCACTTTAGCACTGTTCTGGTGAAGGAGAGTAGTTCTAGATTGTGCTGAAAGTCTCTTAGCACCTGGTTCCTAAAGCAAATGTGTTTACCTTTTGATAGTGAAGAGGCTTGAAAGATACACATTTAGTTCAATGGTATCCAAAAAGGTTAACATTAATTACATCAGTATTGATTGCTTTAGTGGCTATAAGGTTGCTAATTGATTGGTTTTGCTAACCTGTTGGGCTGGGGGGCAGATATATGGTTTAGCACTTAAGACACTGACTGGGATGTCTACATCCTATACTGAAGTGCTTGGGTTCAAGTCCCAGCTTAGTCCCTGATTCAAGCTTCCTGCTAAAACACATCCAGCAGCTAGCAGGTGATGGCTCAAGTTGTTGGGTCCCTGCCACCCCCATGGGAGGCCTGGATTAAGTTCCTGACTTCGGTGTTTGCCTGACCCACCCCCAAGGTGTTGTGGGTTGTGGGTATTGAGGGAGTGAACTGCTGGATGGGCTCTCTTGCTCTGTGTCTCTCTCTCTTTCCCTCTGCCTCTCAAATAAATAAAATAATAATGATAATTAACTGGGAGTTCATTAAAAACCCAACTCAATGTAAGCAGTAAAATGAAACTTGAGCTTAACCCATCAAAAACCACCACCTAACCTCTAACTAGGGACTTTCCACTTCAGCCAGTCAAATATTTTCTTTGTCTTGCTTCCTTGAGCACCTTATAAAAGTTACTTCTCCCCACATTGGCAGAGTGCTGAGCTGCTTGTGGGCTGGTGCTTGTCCATCCCTGATTCCCTGTCTGGTCAAATAAATTCTCTAAAATTTTACTGTGCCTAAGTTTATCCTCTAACAGCCTAATAAGTGAGTATAAAATAACAAACCGATGACAGAGGCAGGTCACAGAGAGTGTCGTTAGAAACATGTGATTTCGCCAACTTAATCTCATCAATTCATTAATGAACTATTTACTGTCAACCCTAACTGGGGAGCTCTTCTAGGCCTTGGGAATGCAAGAGTAAATGGGATCAGCCAGATCCTTCTTCAGGAGATTTCAGGCTAGTGGCAGGTAGGGGCACAGACCGTCATTAAGCAAAGGCAGCCGTGAAGATTATCCCAGGCATCCAGAGTGCCACCAAGTCAATACACTGATGTTGCATGGGGCGCGCGTGTGGAGGCAGCCTGGGCGTGGGCACGTCCTGCTGAACACGAATGTTGAGAAGACAGGGGAGGCTGCTTTTCAGGCAGAAGAATTTGTCAGGGCAAACGTACTGCCATGGTGAAGAACGAGCTTGAAAGAGTTAGAAACAGAAGTGGCTGCAGGCCAGGAGCAGGGGAGGAGGGTGAACTGGGAGAGACAGGAAGAGGACAGGCCCCTTGAGCTTTGAATGCCGTGAGGAATTTGGCCTGGAAGGAGTTAACAGTGGGGAACTGAGGTCCTGAAAACCCTACTGGTGCTCCTTTTCTGAATGAAAGACCAAAGACGCCCAAATTAGTTCAGTGTCAAGGTGATTTTAAAACATGAAGTCTTGAGTGGTGCGTCTGGTAACTCATCCAAAAAACAAAAAGAGGTAGGTGTGCCCATTTTCCAGCCATCTTGGATAAATAAGCACCTATTATAATACTTGTTCAACTGAAAGCTTATGATTTCAGGGAAGAATGTGGTCAACATAATAGGAAAGAATTTTTCCACTCCTTTTTGTGTGTTTGGAATAGGCCACTATACTAGTTTCCATTTCTTTCTCCAACTTTGCATTTTAAATTGCTTGGATCATGATCATGGATTTTTAAAAAAATATATTTGGCCTCACCTAAATGTTGTTTTTTCCCCCAAAAAAGTTTTCAAGGAAACTTCTTTGTGAAGTGATTTGGATACTTCTTACTTCCAGCTCTCAGCTAGAAGAGGGTATGGGTGAGATTTATAGGCATTATTCCAATGCAAAAAAAAATCCATTTTGGCTGTTAAAATTTGCCTTCCAAGTGCCCCATCTTGTTACTGCTTTACCTGACTGTGTCTCCTAGAATGTAGGCTGAAATCTATTCTCCAGCGGCATAGTATTCAGAGGCGGGGACTTTGGGAGGTGGTTAAACCACGAAGGCTCCTCCCTGGGGAATGGGGAGCTCACAGGCATTCAGCGTCTTTTGCTCTTTTCCATCTGAAGCTGGGAGAGCAGCCCTCACCAGATGCCAAACCCTCTGGTTTGGCCTTGACTGTGGGCTTCACAGCCTCCAGAGCCGGAGAAAGAAACCTCGGTTGTTCATTAATTACCCCATCTCAAGTATTTTGTTACAGCAGCACCAACAGAGAAAGATGGGGGCTGGGGGAGTGGGAGAGTGGACCCTTCCAGAAGCTAGCTTCTAGATTGGATTCTTGTAGGAAAGAATAGTGTTTTTATCTATACATGTGGTGGGTCTCCTCTGGACATCATGTTTTCTAGAACAGAGTCTTAATGAAAGTTTTAAGCTACATGAATAGGGTGGCAGGTAAGAGAGTAGCTCCAAGCTGGTTTGAGTTGGAAGCACCCGGATGTGTGCCCATGTGCCTGTCACTCATCTGGTCTTTTGTATGCTTAATTCAGGTCTCTCTTCTGTCAGATAAGAACACTTCCCTCCCATGGTGGTGCGAGATTTCACTGATAATGGATTATTATTTTTAAGTACATGTTCCCAAAGCAAAATTGTACTTGCTTTATGAAAACTAACCTTCAATGGTTTATTTTATATCCATTTACTCCTGTGTTCTTTTTAAAAAAAGATTTATTTTATTTATTTGAAAGTCAGAGTTACAGAGAGAGGCAGAGACACAGAGAGAGGTCTTCCATCCCACTGGTTCACTCCCCAGTTGGCTGCAATGGCCAGAGCTGTGCCGATCTGAAGCCAGGAGCCAAGAGCCAGAAGAAGTTCTGGGTCTCCCACATGGGTGTAGGGACCCAAGGACTTGGGCCATCTTCCACTGCTTTCCAAGGCATTGCAGACAGCTGGATCAGAAAAGGAGCAGCTGGGACTAGAACCGGTGCCCATATAGGATGCTGGAGCTTCAGGCCAGGGCTTTAACCCACTGCCCCACAGTGCCGGCCCCTACTCCTGTGTTCTTTTCTTGGCATGTACAAGGTAATTCACCATTAGCCTTTATCCTATGATTAACCTTGGTGATGTCCAGTCTTCTTTTGTAAAGATGCTAGTCCCATCTTATTGCTGAGATCTGTGGGAGATGGGTTGTGTTTTAGATGTGTTCCTTACTGGTTCCTAACTGAGTGCAAAACTGATGCCCACTTGTTCTTTATCATTTATTTATTTATTTATTTAAAAGATTTATTTTTTTATTTGAAAGGCAGAGTTACAGAGAGGCAGAGAGAGAGAGAGAGCTTCCATCAGCTGATTCACCCCCCAGATGGCCACAACAGCCAGAGCTGTGCCTATCCAAAGCCAGGAGCCAGGAGCTTCTTCTGGGTCTCCCACATGGGTGCAGGGGCCCAAGGACTTGGGATATCTTTTACTGCTATCCCAGGCCATAGCAGAGAGCTGGATTGGAAGAGGAGCAGCCGGGATTTGAACCTGCTACATCACGGTGCCTGCCCGTTCTTTATAATTTAAAAAAGGGAAGTTCTGCCTGTGGAGGACTGCTGGGTCATTTATGTAACCACCCAAAAGACTGGTTAGTATGTAACTTAATAACTCCTTGGCTCCTCCAGATGCAAAACAAAAATACTGTTCCGGTCAGCATCCACAAAGGATGCACAAAGGTTGGCAAACAGTGCTGTAAAACACCACATCTTTTCATACAGCTCATTCATTCTTTCCACATATATCTGCTCTGTGCCAGGTTCTGTTCCTGACTCTCAGGAGATGGCAGCCAGCAAGACAAAATCCATGCCTTGCAAGTCCTGGCTTCCTGGCTTGGGTTTTAACTATCTGAAATGATTTATGATAAGTTAAGGTATTTGTCCTTACACCTTTTTTAAAAAAAAAATTTGAGAGCAGACAGGGACACACACAAAGGAAGAGACAGAGATAGAAAACTCCCATCTGCTGGTTCACTCCCCAGATGCCTGCAATCACCAGGAATGGGCCCAGCCAAAGCCAGGAGCCAGGAACCCAATCTAGGTCTCCTGCAGAGGTGGCAGGGGCCTAGCCACTTGAGCAATTGCTTGGTGCCTCCCAGGTCTGCATTAGCAGGAAGTAGAAATCAGGAGTAAGCCAGGATTCAAACCTAGGCACCCCAAAATGGGACATGGGTACCGCTCTTGACCTCTTAACCACTAGGTTACATGCCTGTCACTTATATCTTTTTTTTAAAGATCTTATTTATTTGAAAGGCAGAGAAACAGAGAGGGAGGGAGGGAGGAAGAGAGATTTTTCCACCCATTGGTTCACTTTCTAATATCTGCAATGGCCCAGGGCTAGGCCAGATCAAAGCCAGGAACCTGGTACTCCATCTGGGTTGCCCATGTGAATGGGAGGGGCCAAGTATTTGGGTCATCTGCCACTGCCTTCCCAGGCGTGTTAGCAGGAAGATGGACTGGAAGTGGAGCAGCCGGGATAGAACTGGTGCTCATAGGGGATGCCAGTGTGACAGATGGGAACTTAACTTGCTGAGCCACAGCGCCAGGTTCCCCACCTCTTACATCCTTTATTTAACCAAAGTCTTTGTACCTAAGGACAGCAGCACAGTCAGCCTTGTGTCAGTGGGACTTGCCTGTGTTCCCGGGAGAGCTCCAAGCATCTCCGAGTTTATAAAGCCCTCTGTGAACATGCCTGCAAAGAAAGGCTTTCTGAGCCTTGTATATTTCTGCTACTTTTTCACCACTCTAGTCAGTGACCTGCTGTGTCCAGCCTGCTTTTCCCCACATGCTCTCTCCTGTGTGGCCTTGCTCGCTCTCACTGAGCTCATCAGTCATCCTGTCTGGGGAGCCTTCCTTGTTCTCCCGATCTGCTTAAACGCCCTCATCAGGGTTTCCATGGCTCTTAATTTTTCACCTGCTATCATAGAACTTGATGCACTATATTATAGCTATCTAACTTGTCTTTTTGCTAGACTGTTTGCCCCTAAACTTAGAAATGAATTCTTTTGCATCTGTGATGACCATGCTTAAAAAAAAGAAAAAAAAAGGACAGAAGAGAGGATGTGTAGTGAAATTGATAAGAATTCTCTCCAGAGTCACTTACTTGGCCCAAACCAATTGTGAGTTATGAGACCCTGGGCAAGACCCTTTTGCAACTCAGCTGGGGCTAATCAAGCATTGATTTAATTAAAGAATATTAGTTAATTTTAGAGGCTTAATTAGTAATGACAGCTAATACACGAGTACATACCACTTACTCTGCACCAGGCCTCATTTTTGCGTGCTTGCCTTGTATCACCTGCCTTAATCCTAACATACCCTGGAAAGTGGGTAACATGTTATCTCCCCTCTACAGGTGAAAATGAAGCAATTGCAGCCCAGAGACGGTGACCTGCCCAGGTTCCTGAAGTTCCTCCACAGTCCATGCATGTGACTATCCGACTTTAGTGCTTATTGCTGGTTACAGGAGAGAATGTGGAAGAGAGACACAGATGAGCACAAAGGATCCCCTGCTGCCATCAAGAAAAACCTTCCTCACTATCGCTAGTCATTTCCTGGGGACGGCCCCACCGATTATCCCGAAGGTGCTGATCTGCAGTCTGACAATCTTCCTATTGTGGACTCAGTGTTTGTGCCCCCTACCCCCTGCCCAAATTCATGTTGGAATTTATTCCCAAGGCAACGGTATTCAGAGGTGGGATCTTTGGGAGGAGATAAGGTCGTGAGTGTGGGTGCAGTTCTTACAAGTGAGATTAGGGCCCTCATAAGAAGAGGCAAGAGAGCTAGCTTGTTCTGTCTGCACCACATGAGGATACGTGAAGGTGGCAGTCCAATATCAGAAAAAGAGGCTCCGTGGACAGTGTACCTGTCAGCACCTTGACCTCGGGCTCCCAAGCCTCAGAGCTGTGAGAAATCAACGTCTCGTGAGCCTCCCAGCTTGTGGTGTTTTGTTATCACACACTGTGCTGAGACAGAAATTGGTACCGAGAGGTGGCATGATGCTATAATAAACAGGTGGAAACTGGGAAGCAGCTTTGTAATTGGGTAAGGAGCAGAGGCTGGGTGAGATTGTCTCAGACGCCAAGACTGTCACAAGGAGACATTCAAAGCCAGTTCTGGTGAGGGCTCATAAAGGAAAGGAAAGAGCTGTAATGAAAGTATCTTCTTTTTTTTTTAAGATTTATTTATTTACTTTTAAAGGCAGAGTTACACAAAGAGGAAAGGCAGAGAGAGAAAGAGAGAGCAAGCGAGCGAGGTCTTTCGTTCACTGATTTTACTCTCCAATTGGCCTCAATGGCCGGAGCTGCTCGGATCCGAAGCCAGGAGCCAGGAGCTTCTTCCAGGTCTCCCACACAGGTGCAGGGGCCCAAGGACTTGGGCCATCTTCTACTGCTTTCCCAGGCCATAGCAGAGAGCTGGATTGGAAGTAGAGCAGCCAGGTCTCAAACCGGCGCCCATATGGGATGCTGGCACTGCAGGCAACGGCTTTATCCACTAGGCCATAGTGCCAGCCCCCTTCTTTGAAATTAAATAATCATATTCAGAGTGTAGGTAGAAATATGAATGGTGAAAGCCGTTCTGACGAGGTTTTGAACAGAAATGAAGAATGTGTTATTGGATGATGGAGAAAAGAGGATTCTGATACAAAGTGGTAAAGAATTTGAGCTGTGTTTGTGTTCTAGTGTTTTGCGGGAGGTTAGGACTTGTGACCAGTGAGGTTGGATATTTAGCTTAGGAGATTTTTTTTTTTTTTTAAGATTTGTTGATTTATTTTAGAGGCAGAATTACAAAGAAAGGGAAAGAGAAATGTCTTCCAACCACTGGTTCACTCCCCTAACTGCTGCAGTTGCCAGAGCTAGGCCAATATGAAGCCAGGAGCCAGGAGCTTACAAGGGTACAGGGGCCCAAGTCCTTGGGCCATCTTCCACTGCTTTCCCAGGCCATTAGAAGGGAGCTGGATTGGAAGAGGAGCAGCTGGGACACAAACCAGCACCTTTATGGGATGCCAGCACTGTAGGTGGTGTCTTAACCTATTTCTAAGCAAAGTGTTGAGGAAACAGCTTGGTTCCTCCAAACCACTAATTCTAAAGAGTGGGAAGAAAAAAATGACTTGAAGATGAAATTATTAAGCAAATGGAACTAGAACTTACAAGATCTGGAAAACTTTTAGCCTATGCATATTAGAAAAAAAACAGAGCAAGAAAGAGAGAAAAAGACAGAGAGAGAAAACATGTTTGGAAGAGGATACTCAGGGTATGCCGAGCAACCATTCAATAAGGAGATTAGGACAGGTGTGAACCATAGATTTAGTCAGCTTTGCAGTGAAAAACTACCAGTTAGAACTGAAGGGAGGAGTTGGGGAGCTGGTATTGTGGTGCAGTGGGTGAACTTGTTACCTACAATGCTGGCATCCTATATGGGTGCCAATTGTGTTGTGGCTGCTCTACTTCGGATCCAGCTCCCTGCTAATGCACCTGGGAAAGCAGCAGAAATTGGCCCATGTGTTTGGGGCCCAGCCACCAATGTGGGAGGCCCAGGAAAAGCTCCTGGCTCCTGGCTTCAGCATGGCCCAGGCCTGGATGTTGGCAGTCATTTGGGAGTGAACCAGCAGATGGAAGATTTCTCTCTGTCTCTCCCTCTTTTTCTGTAACTCTGCCTTTCAAAGAAAGAAAGAAAGAACTGAAGGGGGAGGAGAGGGAAGGAAGAGAGGAAGTTAGTTAGCTAGTTAAGGTTGGTTGTCAGACTCTGGATTTCCCAGGATGGGCCCATAGTGCTATTCGGCTGTGAAATCACACCCTTCTTCAAGACGAGGGGAAAATGACACTGAAGGTGACTCAGAGGTTGTCAGGCTATGTCCTCAATGTCAAAAATGAAGGCCTGTTATCTTGCTCTCAACAGGCCACATGATCTCTGTCCAAAGCTGTTGGGCCTTGAGTCATACCTCAACACCTAAAAGCTTTGTGGAAGACAGTCAACCTGATTTTACCAAGGTACTTCAAATTGTCCATTGAAAAATGGATTAAAAGGTAAATTTGGGGCAGGTATTTGGCCTGGTGGTTAAGACACCTGCATCCTGTTTTAGTGTACCTGGGGTTGGAAGCCCAGCTCTGGCTCCTGACTCCAGATTCCTGCTAATGTAAACCCGGGAAGACAGCAGATGATGGCTGCAGTAACTGGATCTCTCTCGCCCACGTGGGAGACCCAAATTAAGTTCCCTGCTTAATTTGGCCTGGCCGGGCCCCAGTCTTTGCTAGCATTTGGGGAGCGTGAACCAGTAGGGTGGAAATTTGTCTGTCTACCTCTGCCTCTCAAAAAAAAAAAAAAAAAAAAAAAAGAGAGAGAGAGAGAAGTTTGCTTTCTTGCAAAAGCAACCGCTGGCCAGCGCTGCGGCGGCCATTGGAGGGTGAACCAACGGCAAAAAGGAAGACCTTTCTCTCTGTCTCTCTCTCTCACTGTCCACTCTGCCTGAAAAAAAACAAAAAAAAAAACAAAAAAAAACCAAACAAACAAACAAAAAACACAACAGCAACCGCTGCAACCCGTGCCTATCTTTTTCATGGTATGCATTTTTCATGAATTCTTTGAAGACCCCTCATGTGTTCCAGGAGGGTCAGGGCCACAACTTGCTTTTGTAGTCCTCTCCAGGTTTATGCAGTATTGGTGCAGATGAACACTGCTTTGAATTAATGGATTGCTTCCTTTTGCAGCTGGGTTCACTGACTATCTGTCTTCATCATTGTTGCCAGTTATATAATTCTGGCTTCCAAATTGCCTCAAAAAATGGAAAGGGTGGAGTCACAAGGAGATCAGGGAGTGTCTCAATTTGAAACCTGAGGAGGAAAATGACAGTTCCCTGAAATCAGTCGGCACCCAGAGGGAAGGGCCCTCAGCAGCAGCAATGACGCCACAGCAGGGTTCACTGTGCTGCTGCGCCAACCAGGAGGGCTACCGGGCTCGCGTCCTCTCGGGAATGGGCACGTGCTTGCAGGTGAGGGAGGTAAATACCAAGGCAATCAGCTCACCTGCAAATGAAAGCACTCTAGCTCAGCCTTGAAGGGTCTTGTATGAAACCTCTTTTCTTCAGGGCTTTAAATTTAACCAGCTGGAGAGAAGTATCATTTTATTATACCTTTTTGTTTTTAAGGAAAGATTTGCCTTTTTAATGGAAAGTCTGCATTCCATCAAAGGGATGGAAAACAATATTCTTGAATGTTTAATTTAATACAAAGCTCAGTATAACAACACTACTCACCTCCATGGTTTGTTGATCATCTTCAACAGAAAATATAGTATGAGAGGAGGCTGGCCTAACAAGGATTTTTTTAAAAAGATTTATTTATTTACTTGAAAGGCAAAGTTACACACAGAGATAGAAGCAGAGACAGAGAGACATCTTCTATTTGCTGGTTCACTCCTTAGATGGCTGCAATGGCTGCAGGGCTGGGCCAACCTGAAGCTAGGAGATTCGCCTGGGTTTCCCACATGTGTGAGGGGCCCAAGCACTTGGGCCATCTTCCATGGCTTTCCCAGGCACACTAGTAGGGAGCTGGATTGGAAAAGGAGCAGCTGGGACTTGAATTGGTGTGCATATGGATGCCAGTGCTGGTGGTGGCTTAACCTGATGCAACACAGTGCCAGCTCCCTAACAAGGAATTTTTTCAAAAAGATTTATTTATTTATTTGAAAGTCAAAGTTACAGAGAGAGAGAGAGAGAGAGAAAAAGAGAGAGAGAGAGGGAGAGATCTTCTATCTGTTGGGTTACTCCCCAAATTGTTGCATGGGCCAGGGTTGAGCCAGGTAGAAGTGAGGAGCCAGAAGCTTCTTCCAGGTCTCCCACATGGATGGGAGAGGCTCAAGAACTTGGGCCATGTTCTGCTGCTCTCCCAGGCACATTAGCAGGGAGCTAGATTGGAAGTGAAGTAGCTGGGATTCAAACTGGTGCCCATATGAGATGCTGGTGTCATAGGCGGCAGCTTTACCCACTATGCCGCAGCACTGGCCCCCTTACAAGGATTTTTAAAGCTACATTCTGTAGTTCTTATAATAAAAGCTCCAGAACATATGAAACCAAAAAATTTTATGTGACTTCCTGGCATGTAGAAGGTATCCAATTAATTCTTTTTTACCCTAATTAATTCTGGTTGACTAGAGTACGTTTCAAACTGATGCTAAAAGAACGTTTAGACACATTTCTGTTAACTCTCAAAACATACAGGGTTTGTGAGTGAACATCCAAATTTGCTTCCCTTATGCTGGAAAGGAAATCAAGTCTACTGGGGGAACATTGGTGGAGGGGGGCCCGGGGGTTGCAGAGAGCTTTACAAGTGCAGTGACCTAAGCCTTGTAAATTACAGCCTTGCTACCTTCTGCTGGCTGCAGCCCTACAGCGCACTTTCTAGGTTCTGAACATTCCTACCGTCCCTCTAGTCTTAGAGAAGGGTCACTGAGGACGGGCTGCTGCTTGGCAGCATTTTTATCCTTTATTAAGAACATTTTTTTTTAGGTCTTGTGTTTCTTTTTATGAAACTGTGTTCGTTGGAGGCCAGCGTTGTGGCACAGCGGGTTAAGGCGTGGTTTGCAATGCTGGAGTTCCATATCTGCTTCAGAGACATGACCTTGAACACCATGTATTCCTACTGGTTTCTTTTAAGACATGAGTCACCAGCAGCTCTAGGAAGCCACCTTTGAGAATTTAGCCAGCGTTCTCACCCTCACCACGCATCTGCTGGAACCAGCATGGGTGGATACAGAAAAATGGCCTCCATTGGGCCGTCCATGTGTGAAGGACATAGGCTTCATTTGAATTGGAGTAAGCAGTCTTCCTTGAATGGATTATCTAAAACATCTACCCAGTTCAAGAAATCATGTTAGCTCTTCGTACATAAAAGTTTTGAATACTTCAAAAAATAAAACTAAGAGCATGCGTAATTGGAAGTGGTTGGGGCTGGTCTGCCCAGTGTTCCCCAGTTCCCTTTGGAGCTCAACTTCTGCTCAGGTGGGGCCAGACGCTGCCGTCATCCGGCAGGCACAGCCAAACCTGTGGATCTGGTTCATCAGAGAGTTAAGTAGGGCACTCCAGTGCCTTTCCAAGGGCATCCCCTGCTCCAGAGACCTTGCAAAGGGCGCCGATGACCATGTGGATGGTTCTGAAGCTGGCGATACCCTCAAAGCAGACAGGAAAGCACATTTTGACAAAGCTGAGTCGGGAAGCAGGACGCTGCCAGGAAAGTGGAGACCCCAGGAAGCAGGAAGTTTAGGGGGTGATGGTGATCGCCTGCTTCTTTGCATCTGATTCTTTCGGGGCACTATGTGACTGTGATAACAATACCTCACTGTACAATGCTTTAATGGCTTTTTTTTTAATTTTCCAAAATGTTGTCAGTTACATCATATTGTGCCCTCACCATACCAGGCCGGAAGGGAGGCCACTTCTGTATTATTATGCCTATTTTATAGATGAGGCTTAGGCACAAGGATAAGGTAACTTTCCCAATATTTCAGGATTTGTGACTTAGGGCCTTTATAAGCTTGGACAGAGTTTCTCAATCTTTCATGTGCAGATAAACCACCCGGGAATCGGTAGTTTTAGTTTAGGGGTGGGGGTGTTCAAGATTTCTTCATTTCTAAAGGTTTCCAGTGATACTATAAGAAATTGGAATATAGAACGCATTACTTTTTAATTATTTTTTATTATAAAATGAAGCTTACATTTACAAAGAGCATAAAAATCCCATGAATATCCTTAAAAGTTATTATAGGGCAAATGCTGTGTGGCTTCTCCATCTGGGTGAGAATTAAAACCCTACCCATGGATTCTCCCTAATGTTCCATGGCTTCTCTATGCCCTATGCTCTTCCCTCTTCGTTAACCTTTTCCCTTCTCTGCAAGAAAGCACCATCTTGATTTTTTTTTAGGAACCTAATTTTTGGAAGAGATGGTTTGTATTATCCTGGTTCCTAAAACTTGGAGTCATCTGTATTTCATACGTGACAAAGGTATGCAGGCCAAAACGGCAGATCTTATCTTTTGAAATCTTTTTTTTTTTATATAGATTTATTCATTTACTTGAGAGGCAGACTTATATAGAGAGAGAGACAGAGAGAGAGGTCTTCCATCTGCTGGTTCACTCCCCAGATGGTCACAATGGCCGGAGCTGGGCCAATCCGAAGCCAGGAGCTTCTTCTGGGTCTCCCACGTGGGTACAGGGGCCCAAGCACTTGGGCCATCTTCCACTGCTTTCCCAGGCCATTAACAGAGAACTGGATTGGAAGAAGAGCAGCCGGGACATGAACTGGTGCCGATATGGGATGCTGGCACAGCAGGTGGAGGCGTAGCCTACTTCGCAGCAGCACCAGCTCTTGAAATCTTTGATAGGAGAAAAACCCCTTAGAGGAGTCCAGCCAGGACCTGCTCAGTAAAAGCATTCAGAAACACAGGCTATCGCTCACATAAAGCACTGATCGTGGGAATGCGGTGTCCTGGCAAACAATGGATTCTGGACTGTCATGACGGTATCAAGTCAATATTTAACAAATTGGTTACAATCGTTCAAGGTCTTTTATAGATGGCGGGACAGATAAGAGGAGTCAGGATAACAATTGTGCCACAATAACACAGACCAGGAGAGCGTCCTAGATGTTCTGCCTGCGTTTGTGTGGTGTTGCTTACAGATGTTCCAATTCCCTTCACTTGGTGTAATCAGCAGTCCTGATTTTCAGTAAAACACAATTTCCTGAAACAGTCGCCGTATGCTGGCCAGCCCCCTAGTCTGACTAAATACAGAATTGGAGGCATATTCAAAGGGACAAGAGATAGAGCTGCCCGTGCTTATGTTTAGCAACAGGTGACCAGGAAGTGTCTGTGTGGCCAAGAGAACGAGGGAAGTGTACCCGAAGGCAATGTGCCAGCTAGCTTGTGGGTGGGACTGGGAATGCGACAGGGGAAGGCTGAAGGCCCTCTGTTCTCTGCAAATGGACCTTCTGGACTGCATGTGTGTTGGTTGACTATCGCTGTGTAACAAACCATTCCAGAACTTACTGGCTCAAACATAGCCCATTATTTTTTTTCATGATTTCTTGATTTGCCTGGAAATCCTTGTGCTGGTCTCCGCTGGGCACACTTTGGCTGAAGGCCAGCTGAGCTGGAAGGACCAATGAGGTTTCAGGCAGAGAGCTGTCAGAACTGGGCTATGTCTGGGGCACCTTGGATTTCCTCATTCCTAAATGCTTGTCCCCAGGCAGCTACGTTATTATCAGCCAGATGTTAAACCACTGGTAGGTGGAAATCAGCCATGGTGGGAATCATTGCACCACAGACACTGGCAAATGTTATAAATCAAATCTTCTTTTTTCTGGAGTGCTGGTCTACCAGACCATCATGGCCTACATCTGTGTGTGCCCTGTGGAGCCTTGCAGTGTGGGTGCTCAGTATATGTTAAAATGAGTCTTAAATACAGAGGTAGAGAGTTGCAAACAGTGTTGCAGTCTTATTGTCAAAAATGTCAAAACAATTTGTACAACAAGGAGGCTAGATCCAAGATAACTACATTTCTTTAGGGGATATACTGTGACTATTAGACACATATATGCACACTCTCACACACACACACCTTGTATCAGCAGCTCTATTAATTTAAACTCTTATGGGTTTTTGAATGGGGAGTTTCTGGCTCTGGCATAAATATGAAATTATATGCTTGTATCATGGAATACAAAAACAATAATTCAGTTTCGGACAGAACAGCAGTCCATAAAGCTATGCTGATGTCGTTTCTGAGAGAGACACAGACTGGAAGACGGGGTGGGACAGTACAAGACACTTGCTGCTCCTTCCTCATTGTGTTGTCTGCGTTCTGAGTGTTTGGACTTGTGCCTTCCCAGCACTGCCTCCACACATGTCTCTGTGTCTCCTGGCCTTGATTACAGTGCCTGCTTGTCTATTTTTCTCCAAATGTGTTTGGGTTTCTCCCAGACTGTCTGGGTGAAAGAGGAGTGTGGGTGGCAAGGGAGCAGGTTGGGTGCGGCTTCTTCCCATAGTTTTCTGTGTTTCTTAGCCAAGCGTTTTCCCGACGCATCGAAGGCAGTTGTGAACGTGTCATCACGGACCAGAGCGGTTTGCAGCCTGAGAATGATCTATCAGGTCCTTGGGACTTCCTTACGTTACTGTCCCAGATACCTTTTTTGGCTTCTGGTTTTCCTTTTCCTCGTTTGGCCGGAAAAAAAGCAAAGAATGAAAGCAAAGGACATAACCATACTCCATCCCTTTTTATCTGTGTTGCAAAACCCCTTTGCGGGGGGTTCTTCCTTTGCTCATCCTTAAATGATGGTGCTCCCTGTATTTTGTTTTGTGACCTTTGGCTTCTGCTCCTGTCCCACACTGAGTGATCCTGGGTGATTTACTCCACTCCCCACTCCTAGAACGGATGACCCCATCCAGACAGTCCCAGATCCCAAGTGTGCACCTGCCTACTGGACAGCTGTACTGGGATATTCCAAAGTCTCCCAATGCTTGTCACATCCTGATCTCAATTCATTATCCTTCTTGACTTAAACCTTAAACATCAATTAATGTGAGTCATTCCAGATATTTGCTCCTCACCTTTAAACAACTCCTATAGATTCTATTTCAGTTATCTATTACTGCACAACAAACTACTTCAAAACTAGTGGCTTTAAACAATGATGGTGGGGCAGGGCCGGTGCAGTGGCATAGTGGGTAAAGCTGCCACCTGCAGTGCCGGCATCTCATATGGGCACTAGTTCGGGTTCCAGCTGCTCCACTTCAGATCCAGCTCTCTGCTATGGCCTGGGAAAACAGTTGAAGATGGCCCAAGTCCTTGGGTCCCTGCACCCTTGTGGGAGACCCGGAAGATGCTCCTGGCTCCTGGCTTTGGATCAGCACAGCTCTGGTCATTGTGGCCAACTGGGAAGTGAACCAGCAGATGGAAGACCCTCTCTCTCTCTGCCTCTCTTTCTCTCTCTGTGTAACTCTGACTTTCAAATAAATGAATAGCTCTAACAACAACAACAACAACAACAACAAAATGATGGTGGTGCTATGGTGCTGTGGTGCAGCATGTTAAGTGATGGCCTGAAACACTGGCATCCCATATGGGCACCAGTTCGAGTCCCAGCTGCTCCACTTCTGATCTAGCTCCCTGCTAAAGCACCCAGGACAGCAGCAGAGGATGGCCTAAGTCCTTAGGCCCCTGTACCCCCTTAAGACATATAGAAGAAGCTCCTGGATTCTGCCTGGCTCAGCCCCAGCCATTACGACCGTTTGGGGAGTGAACCAGTGGATAGAAGATTTCTCTCTCTGTCTCTCCTTCTCTCTCCATGTAACTCTGCTTTCAAATAAATACATCTTCTTTTTTTTTTTAAATTCAAAGAAAAATGGAATTAAAAGGTGTTTATTAAAAATTAATAAAATTTAAAAAGGTTTTTTTTTTTTCATGACTATGGCTTGGCTGAGTATTACTCTTTTGGGTTTTCCTGGGCTCAAAAATGGGCCTGTTGGGGCCGGCACTGTGGCGCAGTGGGTTAATGCCCTGGGCTGAAGCGCCGGCATCCCATATGGGTACCAGTTCTAGTCCCAGCTGTTCCACTTCTGATCCAGCTCTCTGCTATGGCCTGGGAGAGCAGTTGAGGATCGTTCAAGTCCTTGGGCCCCTACACTCATGTGGGAGACCCGGAGGGAGCTCCTAGCTCCTAGCTTCAGATTGGTACAGCTCCAGCTGTTGCGGCCATCTGGGGAGTGAACCAGCGGATGGAAGATCTCTCTCTCTCTCTCTCTCTCTCTCTCTCTCTCTCTGCATCTCCTCTCTTTGTGTAACTCTGAATTTCAAATAAATAAATAAATGTTTAAAAAAAGGGCCTGCACATAGCTGGACTGGGAGGCCCAAGATGGCCACATTCATGTTTGTATATTTGGCAAGTGGCATTGGGCATTGTCTGCAGGAGGCTGGTGTTGCAAGCAGTGAAAAATTCACAGAGAGATCAGACAGAATGAGCAGAGCCGGACTAGTTGAATATGCTGCAAGGGAGCAGTGGACAGCAGGCTAGAAGCTGAGTAACGCTGCAACTTGGGCTACAATCTAAGCCCTCTACTTTCACCTGCAGTATCTTCCCAGTTAGGGTGGGTTTTTCCCATTATCTAGCAGGTTTTCCTGGGTAGGTGATTTGTGTTTCCGAGTGGAGCTGGGGAGCCTGCAACCACCCTTAGCTTGGGGGCTTTCCCAGTGCAGAGTGCTGACCCTCTACCGGTGTTGGCTGTTGGTTAAAGAGCCTCAGTTCTTCTTCACATGGCCACTCATCCTCTGGTTGGCCAGACTAGCTTCAGAGCAAACACTTTCTAAAAAAGCAAAGGTAGGAGCAGCTGGACCTGTTAGCCCTAAGCTTCTGAAGTCTCATGTTAAGTGAGACTTGTCCAACCAATTCACAAGGCCAGCCCAGATTCAAGGAGAGGGAAAAACAGACCTCTCTCCTTGATGAGAGAAGCAGCAAGGTCATGTTGCAAAGGAACATACCTACTGGGATTGGAGGATTTGTGGACATTAAATAAATACCACACTATCATAGGCAGACCATGGTATGTCTTGTATATCAAGATCTGTTGCAATCTGCTCTGTGTTGTAAGATAGCAACTCTGGCCATTTGTGTATGAGTTACACAGGCCAGAGGTTAGAGACAGGAAGCCTAGTGGGCAGTTTGCTTCAGCAGGCCAAACAGAAGGAAGAGGGCATCGTTCATAGGGCACAGACGGGGAATGTGAATGTAAGATGGACACAAGGTGCTTCTGACCTAGATTATAGAGCAAGTGAGTTTACCATAGGCTCAGTCTAGGAGATGGAGGGAGATGTGATGTTAGCTATTATTAAAATGTAATCCAGCCAATAAAAAGATGTTTGTCTGCCTAATGGAGAATTTACACTCTTTCTGGGACAAAGGAAAACCTGATGCAAAACCACTCGAAGTTACAGTGAGCTCTGCCCCTTTGCTTTGGCAGCAGAATCTCTCTTTCTCATGCCGACTCATTCTGATGGACTGGTTAGCCCCTGCACATTCTCCCCAGTACACCTGTCTTCCTGCCCTGGGGCATAGTGCCTACTGCTGGCCACGGGAGGTTCAAGGAGGCATATATGGCCCCAACCTGGACAATAAGCACCTGCCCCAGGACTTCCCTGTGGACACTCTCTAGGAAGATTCTCTTTCTGCTGTGAGGATGTGAGGCTACAGCTGCCAAGGCCAAGACACCCATTATGGAGAAACACTGTGCAAGCAGAATCAGGCAGAGCTGAGATGGAAAGACCGAATCCTCTAATGGTACATGTGAGTTCCTGGATCTAGCCACGCCGAAAACAGATGGAGCCCAGATTTCTGTTTTACGTAAACCAAGACTCTTTTGGCTTAACCCAGATTGCGTTGTATTTCTTTCATACCCAACTAAAAAAAGTTTTGATTCTTGAGAAAACAACTGCAAGCTTGTAGAAACAGGTCCCGAAGATTCTGTCCTCTGCTTCTGTGTGCTCCCCTCCAAACCAGCCCACGCACTTCCACTGTGCTAGTCTTCTAGAAGATTATTTTTGTCACGCAAAACCCTTTAAAGGATCTCCATTATTAACTTACTATTTTCATATAGGTCAAACCTAGATTGAACTTGCCACTCTCCATTTTTTTCCATAAATATTTGTTTATTATTTAAAAGGCAGAGTGTCAGAGAGAGAAGGACCGGGAAAGAGAGAGAGAGAGAGAATCTTCCATCCACTGGTTCACTCCCCAAAGGGTCACAACAGCCAGGGCTGGGCCAGGCTGAAGCCAGGAGCAGAGACCCCATCCTGGTCTCAGGTGGGTGACAGGGGCCCAAGCACTTGGCCATTACAAGTGCGTTCCCAGATGCATTAGCAGGAAACTGGATCAGAAGCAGCAGAGGAGCAGGATTCACACTGGCACTGTTGAAATGGGATGCTGCTGGTGTAACCCATTGTGCCACCACGCTGCCCTCCTCTGCTTATTAACCAGTATTCTCCCAGCATTCCCTCCAGTCAGATTGGTTCGTTGACTCTACCATCAAAATTACTTTCTCATTCCTGTTTCCTGCTCCTGCCTTCTATTCTCCTACCTTGCAACATCCCATTCTCCTCTCCCCACTGAGATCCCATTTACACTTAGTGTCCCAGTTCAAGTACACTTCTTCCACAAATGCTTTCTCTGGACATAGCAAGCCAAGAGTTCTCTCCCTCTTGGAAACACTGTCTTGTCCCATCTGTCCCGTTCTTCGCACATGCAGTAACATACTGTCTCCTATTATCTAGCTGTTGTGCTAACTTTATTTTCTTGATTAGATTTTAATGAAGCCTGTGAAAAGTCTACTTATGTGAGGTCAGTCACTCAGTGTCTTCATGCATTTTTCTCTGCAATTACAGAACATCATAGACTTGGTAGCTTACAAAGAACAGACATTTCTCCCCACAGTTCTGGTAGCTGTCAAGAGCATGGCGCTAGCATCTAGGGAGGGTTTTGGTGCTTCATCGTCCCACAGAGGGAGGGCACGTGAGCATGAGCAGATGGAGAGCCAGGCAAGAGGGGGCCAAAGGCACAGCAAGCTCTTTCTTTCTTTCTTTCTTTCTTTCTTAGATTTATTTATTATTTTTATTTGAAAGTCAGAGTTAACACAGGAGAGGCAGTGAGAGAAAGAGAGAAAGAGAGAGAGGGAGAGAGAGGGAGGTCTTCCAACTGCTGGTTTACTCCCCAATTGGCTGCAACAGCTGGAGCTGCTCTAATCTGAAGTCAGGAGCCAGGAGCCTCCTCCAGGTCTCCCACGTGGGTGCAGGGGCCCAAGGACTTGGGCCATCTTCTACTGCTTTCCCAGGCCACAGCAGAGAGCTGGATCGGAAGTGGAGCAGCCAGGACTCCAACTGGTGCCCATATGGGATGCCGGCACTACAGGCAGTGGCATTACCGGCTATGCCACAGCGCCGGCCCCCAGGCTCACTCTTGTGATAATCAGTCCATACTTGAGACATTGACATTAGCCTATTCTGCAGAGCAGAGCCCTCACAACCCAATCACCTCTCCTTAGGCCCCTCCCAACACTGTTGCACTGGGGATGACGTTCCTAGCACATAAGCACTAAGGACATAGTCAAATCATATAAATCTTTTTTAAAGAGAGAAAACAAATTCATACCCCAGTCTGGTGTGTGGCACAGGGGGTTAAGTCACTGCTTACGATGCTCACATCCTGTATCACAGGCCAGTTCTGGTCCTGGCTGCTCCGCTTCCGATCCAACTCCCTGCTAATGTACTTGGAAAGGCAATGGAAGATGGCTTGGGAGACGCGGATGGCGTTTCTGTGTCCTGGCTTTGGTCTGGCCCAGCCCTGGCTATTGCAATCATTTGGAGATAAGACTATACTTTCAAGGATCATTTCTATAGTTTGCAATCATTTGGAGAGTGAAACAGCAGATAGATGATCTCACTCTCTCTGTCTCCCCTACCCCAACCCTATGTCACTCTTTCAAGCCAACAAACAAATAAATAAATCTTTGAAAATAAAAAAAAAAAACATGGCACTCAGGAAATTGATGGATGATGCACTGTGTCACATCAGAAGGAAAAAATTTGATGGTAACTTCTGCCAGAGAGAATTACAGTTGAGGTGCATAAGTCTGAAAAATATGCACAAGTGTGGCCGGCATTGTGGCATAGTGGGTAAAGCTGTCACCTGCAACACTGGCATCCCATATGGGTGCCAGTTCCTGTCCTGGCTGTTCCGCTTCTGATTCAGCTCCCTGCTAGTGGCCTGGGAAAACAGCAGAGAACGGTCCAAGTGTTTGGGCCCCTGCCACCCACGTGGAAGACCTGGCCATTGCAGCCATTTGGGGGAGTGAACCAGCAGATGGGAGATCTCTTGTCTCTTCTTCTCTCTAACTAAGTTAATATATCTTTAAAAATACATACAAGAAAAGAGGGTTTGGGGCAGACAAGTGGCACAGTGAGTTACACCCTCACTTCGGATGCCCGCATTCCATTTGAGTCCCTGCTCCTCTGCTTCTCAACCAGCTTCCTGCTAACGCACCCTGGAAGGGAGAAAACGACAGCTCAAGTGTTGGGCCCTTGTCACCCACAGGAGAGACCCGGGTGGAATTCTGGGCTCCTGGCTTTGACGTGTTTTAACTCTAGCTGAGGAGTGTCTGTCTCTTGGTTTCTCTGCATTTCAAATAAAATGAAGGTAAATTTAAAAAAAATGTAAAATGTGTTTATGAAGAAGGCTGTGGTAGTTACCACATTCTTGCCCCCCACACCCTTTTAAGGAAAGTTACAGAGAAATGGGAGAGAGAGAGAGAAAGGTCTTCTATCCTCTGGTTCCCCAAATGCCCGCAATGACTGGAGCTGGGCTGATCTGAAGCCAGGAGCTTCTTCCGGGTCTCCCATGTGGGTTCAGGGGCCCAAAGACTTGGGCCATCTTCTACTGCTTTCCCAGGTGCATTAGCAGAGAGGTGGATCAGAAATGGAGCAGCTGGGACAGTGCCCATATGGGATGCTGGCATCCCAGACAGTGTCTTAACCCACTACGCCACAGCACCATCCCCAACATGTTCTTATGATGGATCAGGGTGGGAGTACCCAGCTTCCCTGTGTACTTGTGTGTGTGTGTGTGTGTGTGTGTGTGTGTTCCCTTGTCCACTTCCCAAGGACCCGTCCCTGACTCCAGGCAGTCAGGGCAGGCAAGGCATGGGGAGGAACCCTATTGACTTGCAAAGAATCTTAGTGAAGGGCCAAGCCATTGTACCCCTGACCACGGGGAAGCATACTGCATGGACAAAGCTTGGCTGGGGTACAGACCCCTGGAACTGCTGGAGAGGAGACCCAAGAGCCAGCTGCACAGCTCTCTGTTCCTCCCGTCCCCACCCCCAACTTGTTCTGGAAGCTCCGTAGTGGCTGGAACTGTGAACCTGGAGCAAATCCTCCTTGTTCCGCAGTGCTGGAGGGACGCCCAGGGTGCCAGCCCACTGGCCCCTGTCAGGCCTCAAAGAGGAGGGAGAAGGTCAGGAGGAGGCATCCTATTGGCCCCATATAGTGGGACTCCTGCGGTATTCATCAAACTGAAGCGTTTGCCTGAACCTCAGGTATTTTTGTTGGGTTGAAACTTCAGTGACTCCTCTGGCTTGGCTGCAGTCCCAACATCCAAGTTCACCCGTCCTTAGTCCCACATTTAACTGCGAAGTTTTTGAGATTTTTTTTTCCCCCAGCTGAATCTCAAAAGGTTGGCCTGGAGAAGCTGGAGGGGGTGGGGTTTCCCCTCTTGTCACATAAACAAGGAAGTGAAGGAGGCCTCTGTGCGCTCAGAACTCCAAGCATGAAATGATGGGAGTCTAAGCATTTAAATCACTTGGCTGGGGCTGAGCATGAGAGCGTTTGTTTGTTTGTTTGTTTTTCTCCCGTACCAATTAGGTTGGGGCCTCCGTGATGCATTTGGAGACTTGTGGTTATCGCTGGAATGACACTGGCAGGCGAGCTCTGGGAAGCTTTACTGAACAGCAGGAACAGCAGCTACCCTTCCTGTCTGTGCTCCTGGCCCTCATACAGGACCTCTAACAAGTCCAGTTTCTCTCGTCTTGCGGTGGAGATAACTGAGACCCAGAAAGAGGAGAAGCAAGAACAACAAGAAGCCCAAATAGAAAATTCGTCCAAGGGCATGCGATAGGACAGAGGCGGAGGCAGGATTCAGGCTCAGTGCTCTTGGTTTCCCAGGGCACTTTTATTCTATGCCCTATCATAAGAAAAAATGATGCCCACGGACCCATGCTCTGGAGCTCCAGAGACTTCCTGGATAAGGGAATCTGGTACACCTCTCTGTAGGCCAATAGTGGAGTCTGTGTGAGTACAGATTTATGGATAAGCTTAGCCTGTTGCAAGTGAGCTGTGGTGTTCCTGTTTGGGAAAGTAAAGACGCCTTAAGGATTTTAAAGAGGGCTTTGTCCGTGCTTTGGATAACCACGTGCCGGGTGTTTCTCCCAGGAGAGCAGTGCCTGTCCTCAGCTCCTGCCTGCCTATAAAGACAACATAAGAGTACTTGTGGCAGCAAAGTCAATCATTTACAAAACTTTCTTTTCTGCTTATCACAGGGATGCATCTCATTATAAAATGAAATACAAAACCCAAACATTACAAGAATATAAATTCTAACAAGTTAGTTTCCTGTATTAACAGCCCAAAGCAACAACCAATTATAGATGGAAAGATCAACCCCTGAAACTCTTTCTCCAGGGGTGGGCATTTGGTTTGGTGGGACACCCGCATCCCCATTGGAGTTCCTGGGTTGGACTCCTGGCTCCTGCTCCCTGTTCCAGCTCCCTGCTAATGAGTATCCTGGGAGGAAGCAGGTGATGGCTCAAGTGATTGGGTCCATACCACCCACACAGGAGACACAGATGGAAATCCCGGCTCCGGCCGTGAACCAATGGATGTGAGCTCTCTTTCTGTCTCTCTGCCTCTCAAATACATTAAAAAAAAATCAAAAACCAAAACCTCCTCCTCTCAAGGAGAAACAGAGGATGCTGGCTATGAATTCCCCTGTCCCGGCTCAGGCAGCCCCTCCAGGTCTTGGAGACGTTTCTTGGTAGCTCCTAACCTTGGGTGACAAGAATCACGGCTGGGGGCCGGCTGTGGCGCAGTTGGCTAATCCTCTGCCTGCTCATGTTCCAGCTGCTCCTCTTCCGATCCAGCTCTCTGCTGTGGCCTGGGAAAGCAGTGGAAGATGACCCAAGTCCTTGGGCCCCTGCACCCGTGTGGGAGACCCGAAGAAGCTCCTGGCTCCTGGCTTCAGATTGATGCAGCTCTGGCTGTGCAGCCAACTGGGGAGTGAACCAGCAGATGGGAGACCTTTCTGTCTCTTCCTCTCTCTGTCTGTAATTCTACCTCTCAAATAAAATAAATAAAATCTTTATTTATTTATTTATTTTTGACAGGCAGAGTGGACAGTGAGAGAGAGACAGAGAGAAAGGTCTTCCTTTTGCCGTTGGTTCACACTCCAATGGCCGCCGCAGCCGGAGCGCTGCGGCCGGCGCACCACGCTGATCCGAAGCCAGGAGCCAGGTGCTTCTCCTGGTCTCCCATGCGGGTGCAGGGACCCAAGGACTTGGGCCATCTTCCACTGCTTTCCCAGGCCACAGCAGAGAGCTGGCCTGGAAGAGGGGCAACCGGGACAGAATCCAGTGCCCCGACCGGGACTAGAACCGGGTGTGCCGGCGCCACAAGGTGGAGGATTAGCCTAGTGAGCCACGGTGCCGGCCTAATAACTTAAAAAAAAAAAAAAAAAAAAAAAAAAGAAACACAACTGAAAGTAACCATGCAACAAAACTGGCTGCAGAATCATGAAAAGCTTCCCCAGCTGCCCTGTTAATTTCCTTGTGAGAAGACACCAAAGCCACTGAAAATTTGGATTGTTCTAGAACTTCCTGAGCCAGTGACCACCAGATGCACTGGGGGTGGGGGTGGGGGGGGGCAGAATCAGGGCACACTGCAGGAGATGCTCCATGATCTTTGCTGAGTAAAGGAACAAGAGCTCTGTACACCAATTTAGAAAATCAAAACCAAAAACCCTTGAAACACGTGATGGACTTTATAGGCTTTCAATCTACCTTCTTTTTTCTTCACACGTGGCAAAGAGAAAAAAAAAAAAAAAAAAAACACCAGCCATGTGTTTCCCGGCTGAATTTTATTTTGCTTTCCGTCTCTGCCACTTGAGTTCCTGTTATCTTGCTCTGAGGTGCACTGAAGTGCAGCAAGCCCAGGGGATCCCAGCTGCTTTGAAAAGCGTCTGCCTGCCATGCAGGCAGCAGCAGAGATTAATAACGTGATGTCAACACGGCCCGTGCTCAGGAAGCTCTTGGAAAAGAGCACGAGAACCCTGGGTCGTGGCGCTGGGCGCTTCTAGCAAAGGCTTTCGTGCAAAAGGGTGGTGAGCATTTTACAAGGGCTATGAAGAAACCTTTCAAGTTCATAAAGCTTTTTATTGAGTGTTTACTGTGTGTTACTGTGAGCTTTACATCTCTTAACTCACTTCATCTTCAAAACAACCCTATAAAGAGGTTACAACTGTGACCCCCACCTTACAAGCCAAACAACTGAGGCACGGAGAACCTCAGTGTCTTGCCTAGGGTGACGGCTAAGACAGGCTCTGGACCCAGGCAGCCTGGCACCAGGGCCCCGCTGTCAAATCTCCTTACTGTGCAGCCTCTCAGACAACAGAGAACTTTGATGAATACTGTGTTGTTGAATTCTAGGTTGTGTGCATTTTTTTTTAACCTACAAGAGTTTAACAAAATACATCTGAAATACTAAAAAATAACATTTTTTAAAAGTGTGCTTTGTTCTCACTAAACCTACCACTTTTTCTTTCTTTTGAGAATCATTTCTCGTTCCCTTCTTATTTGTACAGCAATGATAGCTCTGTTTTAGTGTGAGAAAAACGAGGTGAATGACACGTCATTTTATCCAGGAGTGTTTCCGGTGAGTTTGGCAATCACACGCATGTAAGTTTGACTCTCAGGCCCCCTACCTGGCAGCTGTGAGACTTGATGCAAATTTCCTTTGTGAGTTCAGTTTCCTTATGCAGAAATATATGTGTCATGGTGCTGGCACTGTGGCATAGTGGGTAAAGCCACCACCTGCAATGCTGGCATTCCACATGGGCATGAGTTCAAGACCTGGCTGATCCACTTCCCATTCAGCTTCCTGCTAATGTGCTTGGGAAGGCGGCAGAGGATGCTCCAAGTGTTTGGGTCCCTGCCACCCATGTGGGAGACCTAGAGGAAGTTCCTGGCTCCTGGCTTCAGCCTGGCCCACCTCTGGCTATTGTGGCCATTTGGGGAGTGAACCAGTGGATGAAATATCTCTTTCCATCTGCCTCTAGCTGTCTTTCTCTGTAACTCTGACATTCAAATAAATAAATAAATAAATCTTAAAATATAGAAGTAGTCACTTCTAAAAAAAAAAAGAGAGAAGAAAATAAGGTGTGGTATATGCGGAGTGTCCACCAGAGTGCCTGGAACATTATAGGTACACAGTAACAGCCGGGCACCAGGAGGGAGGTGAGACAAAGACAATGCAGACGGCGACTCTCCTATGGGACAGCCTGACGCCATCGGTGGAAAACCAGCAGGAAGTGGGATGGGGTGACTGACACTCAGCCTCGCTGCGCTGTCAGCATGCAGTCCCTGTGGGTGTTGGAGAAGAATGGGAGGCTGGAGGCTTGGGCATGAGCTCCGCCAGCCTCCTCTGCCAACTCCTGAGATCTGCTTCCTCAAGTACATAGGGTAAGTTGCAGGGCAGCCCAAAAGATGCCCCAAATTTCTTCATTATAAATTCGACTTTAAACAATTTGTTGGTCTCCATTCTCCCTTGGAGAAGCACAAAAGAAAACAACTGAGTTTTTCTTTTCTTTTGAATTCTGTTGACAGGCTAATCATAGAGAATAGTCAACTTCTGGTGTAGACTTGTCCATGAGACCCAGAGCTCAACAAACAAAAACCTCAGGGTGTAGGATCCTTTTTTCTTTCTAAGTAAAATTATACAAAATTGACGATGACTTGATCAGGAAGAAAACTCAAATACACAGAAACTCATACTCAAAAGTTAGAGCTCTTGATTTCCCTAATTTTTGTCTGTACCACAGCAAAAATGTAACTTCAAATGAAGATGATTTTCATGAAGTCAGCTTTAAAAATTGGCTTCTGGCCTAAGACTGGAATGTTAAAGTTTAACCCTAGCTCTGTGTTGTATTCTCACCAGCACTGATCCATTGATAGGCAGTATCTTTTTGGCTTTCACGGCTGTCAAGCCGCTATCTGAGTTCCAGGTACCATAAATGTGTTTTAACAGCGTGTTACATAACAGCGTTGTACGATTACTCCAAAGTCAGTTGTTTTCTCTTTGTTGCTTTGAGTGAGACACAGTGGAAAGTAGGCTGTGAGTTGGGACACCTGAGCATTAACCAGCAACACCTATGTCTTGGAGTGCCCTTGGTCCTCTGTCCTCACCAAATCTTTTTAAAAAGGGGGGATATTCATTTACAAACCTTCCAGCTCTAAGTTCCAGGTTTTCACGTCTGATTTATTAACTTCCCTTGATTGTACTCAAAGAAGAAGAAAAACATCCAATTGAAAAGATTTTTCTTTTGCTGACTGTAAGCAGAATTAGCTCAGTTGTGCTTTGGCAAACTGCTACTCCTCTGGTTCTGTCTTTTGTTGTGACCTAAAAATGGTTTATTTCATATCTCAAACTTATATTCAAATGATTACACTTGATTTACTTCTGCATGTCAGTCTAACCACAAAGCATATGTCATCACATCACTTAATTTATAACAGAACATAAATTTGCTGTGTTAGCTCCTCAAGTTAAAATAGAATCTAGTAATTTACAGTCACCCACAAAAAAATTCACAGTGAGGAATACTAAATAACAATTAACAATAGCCGAGAGACTCAGGAGAGAAATAAAAAAAATTCAAGACAGATTTCTGTTGAAAAAAATCATTTTGAAAGAAAAAAAGTCCCTATTCTGTTTTCTTCTCTTTTGTCTGGCATCCTGTTGCTCTCGGAGACAGCTACACACACAGATTCTATCTCACACACCCACACTCACACACATTCACACACTCACACTGCAGTTTTGAGGAGTGGGGTGATTGAATAGGGCAGGAGGAAAGGAGATAAGAAGGCTGGTGGTTTTTCCACTAAATTTCAAGCCTCCGATTGAAAAACATTTTAAAATAAATAACTCTGCCTTTTATAAGCTTTGGAATCTTTTTGTATTTAGAGGGTTGAGGCAAAGGGGGTTCACAAAGAATCTAATGACAGTTATGGCCTATCTTTCCAAAAATGCACAGGTGGACACAAATTCCAGAAGCTGTAAGGATTTCCAAAGACTGATAGTCCCTGGCTTAGATGTTTGGGGTGAAAAGATGGAAAATGTTGACTGTGTGAGTCCTACATGTATTACTCAGATGTAGCTACCACTGGTGGGTCATACCCTTCGTATTACACACTATTTAATACATAATTTATACATGGGTAAGTTATAAAATTTACTATTTATAAAGTAGTAAATGTATGGAAAAAGTTTTAGACCAATGGACCTCTCTCTATAACAGCAGGGGGGAAGCAAGGAAATCCTTCCATTGTATAACCGACTTGTTTCCTTTTCAGAGCAAGAAATCCCCTTTTAATGTGCAGTGCCTTACGCTTAAATTAATACACTCAGCATTCTGTGTAAGCCAGGACTCATGTGGTAGCCCTTAGATGCTTGAGTTACGTGGCCATTTACCACCTGCAACATGATGGTAGATGATGGAAGAAAAAAGAAATTCATGAGAATCCTGACATCCTACATCAGAATTGTTTCGACTGATACCAAGTTAGAACCTCCACAAAAATCACTGGTGCTCCGGAGATGTCAACGACCGTCCAGCCAATGTTGACACGGAGAACATGTGGGCAGGTCACCCAGGCAGATTGTCTGTTGTTTTTAGGACAGAAATGTGAGACTTATCCTGGCTCTTTATGAACCTGCCAGGAGTTCTCATTGGAGCTCCAGAGAAAGTAGTCTTTCAGGAAGTGTTGGCTTAAAAAACAGTGTGAGGGACAGGAGGCTGTGGTGCTAATTTGTTATGTGGAGTACAGCAAGAGAGACTGCAAGACAAAGAGCGAAGAGATTCCTCATCAGGTTTTATTGCCCCCAAGGCTTTAGGCATGCTGAGAGGCAGACCCCGGCCCTGCATCGGGAATGGAGAGCTTTCTCCATCAGAGAAAGGCTGTCTTGATTACTTTACACAGGCCAGCAAAAAGAGAAACAGTTTCTTTTCAGGATGCATTTTTTTTCCCTGCCTTCCTCTTGGCGCTTTCCTGATTCCTCCTTGGGTCTTAATCAAGACGCTCCACCAAATGGCCAGCTCCTGTTTACCCTGCATACTCTGATGGGAAAAGCATTTGCTGGCCCAGGAGTGGGAATCTCAAGGCTTTGCCATTTTGTCCCCTTTGCCCCTTCTGTTCCCGCCGCGGTCAGTGGGGTTGACACTGGGGAGGGCTGACGGGAGACTGGTGAGGGGAGAGAGGACAGATGAGAAGTGTAGGGGGCGAGAAGGCCTACAGTGTGGGGTAAGTCCAGAAGCTTCTGCTGTGGTGGGAAGAGAAAGCTACTGCTGTCTCTGTACTCTAGCTCTGTGCCTCCTATCTTCAACCCATAACGATTTCTCTTTTCAGGGCAGAGTTCATCAGGCAAGTGCCTGCTTCTTTGCATTGTCTTCATTTGCATATTCCTGTTTCCTCAAATAAATGAAAAACTCTGATGTCAGTGTAGGTGAGGTGTAGGTGAGGCAGCACTGCAGCTACACTGTGCCCTGTCCCCTACTTTCCTAAGCTCCTCTTTTGGTTTCTTTGGCTGATTTCTCCCCTACTCCCTAAGGCACTGATGGAGCTCTCAACCACAGCAGTCCCGTCCCCCATCCCCCCACTCCCCCCCCCCCAACTTTGCAGGCCAAGATGATTGGTTCAGGAGAGTGAGGTGAGGCAGGGCTAGTCAGAGGTGCCCCAGGTATTGTTGAATGAATGTCTGTCCCTCATGGAGGCTGAATTGGGAGGGTGTGAACCTGAGGCACATGGTCTTTCTCACTGCATAGAGAAAGCGTACACAGAATAAAGGCAGAGAGTCATTTCAGCTCTTGAAATTGGACTTGTTAGCCTTTGTTTATGACGCAAAATTCCATTCTAAATTTGAATTAGACTTCTATTATCTTACTACAGAGAATTTTAACATCAGGGCAGGTATCTGGTTCAGTGGTTAGGACACTGGGGTGTCCACGAACTAAACAGGAGTGCCTCTGTTCAAGTCCCGACTCCACTTCTGATTCCAGCTTCCTGCTAGTGTGCACCCTGGAAGGCAGCAGGTGATGGCCCAGGTTCTTGGCTCTCTGCCATGCACGTGGGAGGTCTGGATTGAGTTCTGATTTCCTGGCTTTAACCTGGCCAAGCTCTAGCTGTTGTGGGCATTTGGGGAGTAAGCAAGGGGGATGGAAGAGCTCTCTGTGGTTATCCTTCAGATACAATTAAAATAAATAGTCCACCGACATGAAGTATTAATTGTAACATAAGTAATTTCTGGATATTTGCTGTAGTGCCTGGCAGCGGGGCCGGTGTTGCATGGATGTCATCTGTTGAGAAGAAGGGCAAAACCAGGATCAGATTGCAACACACGTCAACACTTCCAGGGAGAGCGCTTTGGGTGAGGGCACTAGGACTGTGGGGGACAGTGCAGGAGGCACAGATGCTGGAACGCCCAGGGCCTCAAGTCAGGGGCACCTGGCTCCGCATCAGGGCTCGGCCACCCAGCAGCTGTCCAACTTCGGGCAAATCGCTGGTGTCTCTAACTTCATTTTCCTCACTGCGGAAGGGAAATGGTGATGATAGCCATAGTTCCCTGGCTTGTGAAGGTTAAACTTAAGGTAATTAATACAGTGCTCAGGGACACTAGGAGCGCCTAGTAAATGCTGGTTATAATTACTAGCGGTGTCTTTGAAGGAGATGCTGTTAGGAATTTAATTTCATAAAATTATGAAATTATTTAAAAAGAGCTGGGAGATCCTTTGAGAGCAGGAAGTCCCTTGCATTTTAGATATATCACTAAAAAATCATTAGTAATTTAAATCTCCCTCTTTTCCCCTACAGCCTTCCTTTGGCTGGATGCAAATTTAAGAACTGAAGACCAGGGCTGGTGCCGTGGTGCAGAAGGTTAAGCCTCTGACTGTAGCACTGGCAACTTATATGGGCACCGGTTCAAGTCCCAGCTGCTCCACTTTCAATCCAGCTCCCTGCTAATGGCCTGGGAAAGCAATGGAAGACAATGAAAGTGCTTGGGCTCCTGCACCCATGTGGGAGAGCTGGAAGAATCTCCTGCCTCCTGGCTTCAGATTGGCCCAGTTCCAGTCTTTGCATGCTGGGTCTTAGTCCACCCGAACGAGGATGGACTGGGTCTGAAGAAAGGTAAGTGCGCTGCTCGCCCATTCCCCAGCCTCCTGATCCCAGAGACGGTCAGAGGCAGTGGGGAGTCAGCAAGCAAGGACTCGGTTTATTGCACTTGTAGCAAAGCCTTTTAAAGCAGGATTACTGGGGCAGGGCATAAGGACCAACCAATTACTTAAAAGGTCGTTTTACGGGGTGACTTTTTACAGGACCAGCCATATGTCTGTACACTCATCATCAGTTGTCACCTCCCCTGATGCTGCGCAGCCAATCAGCTTTGGTAGTAAATGACTTTGGGTACCGCCCACCTTATTTCCTTTGGGCGCATTCTTTGAATTGCCTCCTGTGCCTAATTTCCCCACATTTGCAGTCATCTGGGGAGTGAACCTGTGGATGGAAGATCTCTCTCTTTCTATCTCCCTGTCTCTCTCTCTTTCTCTCTATAGCTCTGCCTCCCAAATAAATAAAAAAAAAACTTCAAAAAAATCTTATTTTCTCTCATTGTAGAATACACAATCAAAATATAACTAAAAAATTTAAAGAATAAATATATAATTCCTTAACAGATATATTCTTTTTTAAAGTTTTATTTATTTGAAAGGCAGAGTTACAGAGAGACAGAAGCAGAGAGAGAGAGAGAGAGAGAGAGAGAGTCTTCCATCCACTGGTTCACTCCCCAAAATGGCCACAATGGCCAGAGCTGCGCCAATCCGAAGAAGAGCCTCCTCGGGGTCTCCTACGAAGGAGCAGGGGCCCAAGCACTTGGGCCATCTTCCACTGCTTTCCCAGGCCATAGCAGAGAGCTGGATTGGAAGTGGAGCAGCTGGGACTCAAACCGATGTCCAGATAGAATGCTGGCACTGCAGGCGGCAGCTTTACCCACTACGCCACAGCACCAGCCCCGAGATAGTCATTTTTAATATTTTAGATAATTTAGCCCTTTTAAACTTTGCATAGATTTTTAAATTGTGCTCATGATATACATGTGTATCATTTAAAATGTAGCATTTTAAACACTTAAACATTTTTATTTATCTGAAAGACACACACACACACACAGAAAGAGGGAGAGACAGTGCTTCTATTCACTGGTTTGCTCCCCAAATGGCCCCAACAGCCAGATCTGGGCCAGGCAGAAGCCCAGAGCCCAGAACTCAATCCAGGTCTCCCACATGGTGGCAGGGACCCAAGTACTTGAGTCATTATCCCCTACTGCCTCTCAGAGTACGAAGGAAGCTGGAATTGAGAGCCAGAGCAAGGACTTGAACCCAAGCACTCCAAAACTGGGGTCAGGGCATCCCAGCCAGTGTTTTAACTCCTGGACCAAATGTCTATCCCTTAAGCATTTCTTCTAGGCTATTAAATATTCTTTAAGAACTGATTGTTGGGACCAGCATTGTGGCATAGTCGGTTAAGCTGCCACCTGCATCCATATGTGCACCGGTTCAAGTACTGGCTGCTCCACTTCCTTTTTT
Source organism: Oryctolagus cuniculus (assembly GCF_964237555.1). Lineage (NCBI taxonomy): Eukaryota > Metazoa > Chordata > Mammalia > Lagomorpha > Leporidae > Oryctolagus > Oryctolagus cuniculus. The sequence continues at coordinate 75,728,573 of NC_091438.1, read as the reverse complement.
TTTTATTATTTTATTTATTTAAAAGACAGAGTTACAGAGAGAGAGGTAGAGCCAGAGAGAGAGAGAGAGAGAGAGAGAGAGAGATCCTCCATTGTGCTGATTCACTCCCCAAATGACCACATTGGCCAGGGCTGAGCTGATCCAAAGCGAGGAGCCAGGAGCTTCTTCCAGGTCTCCCATCTTCTACTGCTTTCCCAGGTCATAGCAGAGAGCTGGATCGGAAGAGGAGCAGCTAGGACTCGAACCGGTGTCCATATGGGATGCCGGTGCTGCAGGCTGGGGCTTTAACCCACTGCGCCACAGTGCTGTCCCCGTGCTCCACTTCTGATCCAGCTCCCTGCTAATGTGCCTAGAAAAGCAGCAGATGACCCAAGTGCTCGGGCCCCTGCACCCATGTGGGAGACCTGGAACAAGCTCCTGGTTCCTGGCTTCCGTCTGGCTCACCCTTGGCCATTCTGGTCATCTGGGGAGTGAACCTGTGGGCAGAAGATCTTTCTATCTCTCCTTCTCGGTCTTTAACTCTGCCTTTCAAATACATAAATAAATCTTTTTTTTTCTTTTTAAGAGCTGATTGTTAATAGCTGCACAATAGTCCAGTGTACAGACAGATTTATTAAATGCTTTTAAATTTAGGTTGTTTCCAATTTCTATATTATAAATAGGACTTTGGCAAACCTCTTTGGATATAATTTAATTCCAAGCTGCCTCTCCATTTCTTCATCTGTAAAGAAGCAATAGTAATACGAATGCTTCCTAGGGTGGTCGTGAAGACTGAGTTAACAGGAGAGGGTCTTCATAAGCTTCAAGGAAAATATGTTATGAAAGAACCATTCCTGAATTGCAAATGTTTTGCACCAAAATAAACTTTATCTTTTAATTCAATTTCTCCCTGAATGTTCTGAAGAACCTTCATACGTTTATGACTGAGAATTGGGCCTGGGACATCAGTACTCAACACTGTTAGCTACTGTTATTATTACTAACTTCAGATATTTGTGGTTAGGGTCCAACATGCAGCTAAATTGGCTACTTGGTATTAAGCACATCAAAGTATGCCTTCTAAAAATATTGTAATATTTTTATAGCTTTTTTCAGAAATTTGCTTTTCCAAATTACCTATAATTTGCTGGATGGTTCATTACAAATAAAGTTATTGAAAATATGTTTGGCTAATTTTATTTCTGTGCCTCAGGATGTCCTTGGAGGGAAGGCAAGGGTCTTAACATATCAGAACTAATTTCCTGGTCTTAGAAGTTTAAAGGAAATAAACAAAGACCTACTTATATGATTGGCCAAACATTTGTTCAACAAGGTTAAAATCCAGGGAAGTTACCTTCTTGATATTCCACACTTGGAGCAGCAGCTGTAGGTCAGAAGTTCAGAACAAAAAGTGAAATCCTAGGATTAACTGTCGGACTCTGGTACCAGATATTTTTCTCATGAATCAACTTCCCATGGTAAATTTTTCTGGAAGACACTTCGCCATTGCTTCTGTCTGCTGCATCCTCAGTTGGCACCAACAACGTCGTGCCTGGTACAGAGGTCACTTAGCTGTTGGAAGACGGCTTTCCAAGATTCTCTCTGTGTCTTGTGAGAGCCTCAGGTGCTTGCAGCCTTTGTGGGTTTTGTTGTGTGGCAGCATGAAAGCAAACAGCCATGGAAATGTAAGAATGTCACTCTCAGCCCTGGCTGGGCCACTACCTCGCTGTGCAGCTCCAGAAAAATCACTCACGCTTTCTGTATCCTAGAGAGGTGGCAGCAACAGCTACCCCTGAACAGGCCCAGCCCTGGCACCTACAGGTCCCCAGGCAAGAGTGTGAAAAAGCAGCCCACCTCCCCTGCCTTCACGCCCGGCTCTGTCCTGCACTGAGCACCCAGCTGGGCGGTGTCCACGAGGCAATCTCTTCAGCTGCAGAAACAGAGTCTGGGGGCGTTCCTATCCACCGGGGGTGACCTGTCAGTCAGTCTTCTGCCGTGGGGCGGGAAGTGTGTCCTTGGAGAAAGGGGATCCTTTGGTGGGAGCCAGCGCCCTCCCGCCTCTGGAGAGGTCTTTTCGGGTTAATGTTGGAACACCTCAAATATTTACTGAACAAGGAGAAGCACAGCCCTTAAGTGGTTCAACAGTAACGTGACATTCTGTCCTTGATAGCTGTGTACCAAGAGGCCCCGGACACAGCGCTTCAAGCCAGAGAAACCCAGCGCGGCTCAGAAGTCAGATCTGCAGACTGAAGTTTATGTTTCTAGGCGTTCAAGGCCAATACAAGTCACTTAGAAACGTCTTTTCTCATTCTCATTTTACAAGTGCAATTTGTTTGGTTTTATCTATAATCAGGACATTCTTTGTAGAGTTTTCAGCATCGGAAAATGTCCGACATAAAACACAACTCCTGGTTGTGGAAGTGGTGGAACGGAGATGAAAGCAGAGGCGCCCACTGGGTTGCTGTGGTCTGACGACTCCCCGTGGACCCACTGCCCACCCAGTGGCCCTGCTGATCACGCGTGACCAATCCTGTTTCGCCTGTGACTTCTCCTTCCTTCTCCTCCCTGAGCATGGATTTCGAATCCAGCCTCAGCCTGCTAATCCTTTCCTCCGCGATGTTCAGGAGAACAGGTCACGCTCCCCGCGCCCGGCCGCTCTCGCCAGCGTGTTTGACTGGGTTGTCAATGGACCGCAGCCCGGGCCCCCTTCGGATGCCTTCCAGGGTTTCACATCCAGCTAACTCGGGGCAAATCAGTTTGAAAACTGAACCTCTTTTTAATTTGCCTGCCAGACTGGAAACTGAATAGGGGAACATTTGGGATACTTTTTATTCCTTGCTGAATTGCTGCCAACTCTGTATATGGGATTTCCATAAAAGTCTTGTTTTTCTTCCCTTTTCTTTGAAGAGTGAAACTCCTTTCTTGCTTCTTTGAGAGGCGAGAGGAGCCTGTCATCTCCGACTCCTTCCTCCCTCCTGCTGCGGCTGGGTTCTCACTAATCTGCTGCTTCCAGGAGCTGGCCATCCACACAGAGGCCCAGGGATGGGGGAGGCCCTGCTCGTGCCATAGAAAGAAGACTTCGCAGAGTTCTCCTTACAGTTACGGAATCTTACATCATTATCCTACAAAGACTGAGAGGAGGGAAAGAAAAAGCATTCGAAGTTCGACGGAAAAAAAGAATTTGCATCTTCCTGCCAGAAACATTGTTCCTACTTTCAGTGGAGTGGTTTGGGTATTAATTAAATCTCCACACTCAGCTATCTCCTTCTCTACATTCTTGCTGCTACGCGTCATACATGTGACACATGACTTCTGTTTAAATGCTCAAGTTTATTAGAGTGGAAAAAAATTCTCAGTTACACAGGAAAGGAAAAGAGATTAGGAATCAGGTCCAACCATTTGCTTATTCATCTGCATATGGTTAAAAGATTTAAAAGAATCCATTGGTTTCTGTTTCACTGTTACATGCAGGCCAAGGAGCAAGGAGTTGAAAAAAATCCTTTTCCTATCCACCATGCAGAAATTCAGCTCCCTTTGCCTTGGGGGCGAGAAATTGCTTCCCCTTTTAATATTAGGCCAAAGTAACCAACCTTTGCAGAAACTGGCCTCTTTTGAAAGGTTGTTTTTCTAATGACCTATTACTTGTAACAAATTTATCCCAAAACGTGTGGGAGAAAATAAGCCCAGGGACTCTGTGAGCAGCCATTCACAGGCCACAGGAGAAAGGAGGTGGGGGAGAGGCGCTGCTTTTCTTTGCTCCTGGTGTCTGAGCCCCTGCGGGGAGCCTGGGGAGGCTCAGGGAGCCTCCAGTGCCCAGGATGCCATCATCTATAGGCCCCTCCCGCACATGTGTAGAGCCTGGACTGAGATGACTCGGAGTCTGCACTGAGAGGCACTGTCAGCTGGGCCGCCCGCACGCGGCTTCTCCATGTGGCTTGTACTTCTCACAGCATGGTCACTGGTGCTGAGAGGGGTTCTGTCCAGAGAGTGAGCAAGACACCAAGTCAGAATGCCATTCCAGCTGTAGCCAGTGGTTAAGCAAGTTCATGTGTAGGCCAAGTCAGTTCAAATGGAAGGGATGAAAATCCTGCTTCACTTCTTAATGGGGAAGTGGCAAGGTCATCACTGCAGGAGTGCATTGGAAGGTTAACTTTAAAAAAACTATTGGTGGCTGGTGCCGCGGCTCACTAGGCTAATCCTCTGCCTGCGGCGCTGGCACACTGGGTTCTAGTCCCGGTTGGGGTGCCGGATTCTGTCCCGGTTGCCCCTCTTCCAGTCCAGCTCTCTGCTGTGGCCCGGGAGTGCAGTGGAGGATGGCCCAGGTCCTTGGGCCCTGCACCCCATGGGAGACCAGGAAGAACCACCTGGCTCCTGGCTTCAGATTGGCACAGCGCCGGCTGTGGCGGCCATTTTGGGGGTAAACCAACGGAAGGAAGACCTTTCTCTCTCTCTTCTCTCTGTCTAACTCTGCCTGTAAAAACAAACAAACAAACAAACAAAAAAACCTATTGGAGAGGCAGAGAGAGAGAGAGAGCGAGCGAGCAAGCAAGCGAGCTCCTATCTGTTGGTTCCCTCTTCTTAATGTCCACAATGGCTGAGGCCCCTGTAAGACTAAATGAAAAACAAAACACACTCAAATTATCTTAGCTTCTGGTGAGCGCAGGAGGGTGGCGTGAGGCCTTTGGATGAGGCATCTTCATGGGTGGTGAAGCGATCTGTTTCAGGCTGAGACCAGTTCCTACTGAGCCCTGCCCTCAGAGCTCTGCTGTGTCTGAGGCACGTTCATAGACTTTTTTGTCTCTGGCATTGGGCAGAGATGGAATCCCAATAAATAGAAACACTCCCTGTGGTGGCTTCCTGGCTGCTGTGCCAGTTTTTGTTTTGTTTTTGTTTGTCTGTGTACTAACCCACAAATATATAGGTAGATATATGACTATTGGTGATTTTTTTTTTACTGAGATAGAATTCATACACCCTAATTTCACCCAGTGTACAATTCAGTGGTTTGTAGTGTATTCACAGAGTTGCATAACCATCACGAGTAATTCCACAACATTTTCCTCACTTCAGAAAGAAATCCCATACCCACAGGGAGTTGCCCTCCCCTCCTTCTTCCTGCTGACCCTGGCAACCGCTAATGCATGCTGTTTATGGATTTGCCTGCTTTGGACATTTCGTATGAATGGAATCATACAACATGTGGTCTTTCAAGACTGGCTTCTTAGCATAATGCTTTCAAGATTCATCCATATTGTAGCATATATTAGTACTTCAGCTTGTTAAATTTTTTTATTTTTTAGAAAATGTTAACACACATATACAATTGTGCATATTTACGGGTGCCACATAAGTTTTGGTATATCATGTAATAGCCAATCAGGGTAAATACATTTATCCTTTCAAACATTGAGCATTTCTTTAACACTTCATTACTTTTTTGTGACTGAATAATATTTTGTTACATGAGCTGACCACCTTTTGCTCATCCATTCATTAACTGATGGACAGTCGGGTTGTTTCTACCCTTTGATTATGATGAATTTTCATTAATGAGTGTTTGTGTGAACATGTTCCCACCTCTCTGGGGCACACAGCTACAGGTGGAACTGCTGGATGATGTGTGAACTGCACGTCTGGTTTCTGAGGACCTGCCTAACTGCCCTTTGCTGCTGGATTATTCTGCATCCCCACAAGCAGTGTACGAGGTCTCCAACTTCTCCATATCTTAGCAACATGCATTTTCTACTCATTATTTTTTTTAAAATTTTAAGACAGAGAGAGAGAGTGTGCTCTCATCAGCTGATTCACACCCTGCAATAGTTTGGAGCTGTCTGGGCTTGGGCTGGGAGCTGACAACTCAAGCCACGTCTCCCTTCAAGTGAGAGAAACCCAATTACCTGAGCCATCACTGCTGCCCCCGAGGGTCTGCACCAGCAGGAAGCTGGAGCTAGGAGCTAGAAGTGGGCAATGAATCCAGGCACTCCAACATGGGACAAGGGTGGCCCAACCACTAGGCCAGATGCCTGCCCTTTCTGCTCCTTTTTGATTACGGTCATCCTACAGGGTTGGAAGTTGTTGCTCTGCTTAGTTTAAGGACAGCTGTCCTTCAAGACACGTACACACCAAGGAAGCCACCACTGATGAGACATAAGGTCACTGAGGCCTTCCTGTGTGGCAGGCTCTGTGTTAAAATGCATAGGGTTGAAATCTCACAATAACTTTAGCAGAGGTGTGCCTATTTTATAGGGAGGTTAGGTAACTTGCTTGAACAAGGATGGAGCTTGGCAAACACGAACTTCCCCAAATTAAAGAACTGGGGGACGACAGTAGAAATTTGGTGGTGAAGGTGAAAGGTTGGATAAAAAATGTTTGTTTTCCCCAAAACAGAACAGCAGAAGTCTGTGATGGCCCCTAATATTGTACTCCTGGTATCCCTGCCCTGTACAATCACTCATCCCTAGGTATAAGTGGGATCTGTGAATGTCATGGGATAGACTCACACAGTAAGTAGCATTAACATGGCAAAAGACATGTAATCATGGGCCTAATTACTTGACTCTAGTTAATCAACAGGAAGATTATATATGCCAGGTGTGCCTGACCCAATCATACGAGTCCTTATGACCCAAGCAGGAGCAAAATACCTCCAACTGGTCTTTTTTTTTTTTTTAACTTTTATTTAATAAATATAAATTTCCAAAGTACAGCTTATGGATTACAATGGCTTCCCCCCCATAACTTCCCTCCCACCCACAACCCTCCCACTCCCTCTCCCATTCCATTCACATCGATTCATTTTCAATTATCTTTATATACAGAAGATCAATTTAGTATATATTAAGTAAATATTTCAACAGTTTGCACCCACACAGAAACACAAAGTGTAAAGTACTGTTTGAGTACTAGTTATAGCATTAATTTACATTGTACAACACATTAAAGACAGAGATCCTACATGAGGAGTGAGTGTGCAGTGACTCCTGTTGTTGACTTAACAATTGACACTCTTGTTTATGGCATCAGTAATCACCCAAGGCTCTTGTCATGGGTTGCCAAGGCTATGGAAGCCTTTTGAGTTTGCCGACTCTGATCTTATTTAGACAAAGTCATAGTGAAAGTGGAAGTTCTCCCTTCTTTCAGAGAAAGGTACCTCCTTCTTTGATGGCCCGTTCTTTCCACTCACTGGGATCTCACTCACAGAGATCTTTCATTTAGTTGTGTGTTTTTTTTTTTTGTTTTTTTTTTTTTGTTTTTTTTTTTGTTTTTTTTTCCAGAGTCTCTTGGCTTTCCATGCCTGAAATACTCTCATGGGCTTTTTAGCCGGATCCGAATGCCTTCAGGGCTGATTCTGAGGCCAGAGTGCTGTTTAGGACATCTGCCATTCTATGAGTCTGCTGTGTATCTCGCTTCCCATGTTGGATCGTTCTCTCCTTTTTAATTCTTTCACTTAGTATTAGCAGGCACTAGTCTTGTTTATGTGATCCATTTGACTCTTATTCCTATCATTATGATCAATTGTGAACTGAAAATTATCACATGGACTAATGAGATGGCATTGGTACATGCCACCTTGATGGGATTGTATTGGAATCCCCTGGCACGTTTCTAACTCTACCATTTGGGACAAGTCCGATTGAGCATGTCCCAACTTGTACATCTCCTCCCTCTCTTATTCCCACTCTTATATTTAACAGAGATCACTTTTCAGTTAAATTTCAACACCTAAGAATAATTGTGTGTTAATTACAGAGTTCAACCAATAGTATTAACTAGAACAACAAAAAAAAAATACTAAAAGGGATAAAGCATTAAGTTGTTCCTCAATAGTCAGGACAAGGGCTGATCAAGTCACTGTTTCTTAGTGTCCATTTCACTTCAACAGGTTTTCTTTTTGGTGCTCGGTTAGTTGTCACCGATCAGGGAGAACATATGATATTTGTCCCTTTGGGACTTGCTTAATTCACTCAGCATGATGTTTGCCAGATTCCTCCATTTTGTTGCAAATGACCGGATTTCATTTTTTTTTTTACTGCTGTATAGTATTCTATGGAGTACATGTCCCATAATTTCTTTATCCAGTCTACTGTTGATGGGCATTTAGGTTGATTCCAGGTCTTAGCTATTGTGAATTGAGCTGCAATAAACATTACCAACTGGTCTTTAGGAGCCAGGTTCCCATGAGTCCCACAGCTGCAGGGAAATGAACTCTGCCACGTGCCCCTGATTGAGCCTGTACTGAGAGAGGATCCAGAGTTTTGGATCAGAAGTCAGCCCTGGTTGTCACCTGGATTTCAGCCTTGTGCCGTCCTGAGCCCGTCTGGATCTCAGACTCACAGAACTGGGAGACGATGTGCTATTTTAAGCCAGTAAGTTTGTCAGACAGCAATCAAAGGAATACAGAGATCACTGACTACAGGCTTTTAGAGGAGCTAAAATCATTGGTGTGACATTGTGCAGCACAGCAGCTCTCAAAATGTGGCCCAGGGGTCCCTGGGGCCCTCAAGACAGGGAGAGGTCCATGAGGTCAAAATTATTTTCCACGTAGTATTAAGGTGTGGCTTGCTTTCCCCTCTCATTCTCATGATTATAGTTTCCCAGATCCTATAGAACGTGTGAATGGGAGCATTGCTCTGGGGCTAATGGAATATGTCCTGTACATTCTGTTTAAAATTTTCTCCAATTTTTTAATACTGGGATAAAAAAAACAAATATAACTCACATAAACAAATGCTCACTGGGGTCTTCAACAGTTCTAGAGACTAACGAGGTCCCAAGACCAAAAAATGTGAGAACCACATGATAACAGCACCAAAGCAGGCCTAGACAGTCTGAAGCTCTAAGGATTTATGTATTCAGTTATGCCTGTATCTTGTCCAGACCGTGATGTAAGAACTACCAGGAGTGGAACAAGGATCCAGAACTTGCATGAGGTAGAGTCCCCGAGGTAAGGCAGACAAGAAATGATTAGCAGAAGCATGTGTCGTCCCCTTCGCACAGGTGTTTCTAGGAATCAGGCTCTGCAATGTGATAGAGTGTAGCTCAGTGCTAAGCTTCTGTCCAGGGGCTCACTGAAGAAAGCTGCTCAAGCTAGGCTGTGGGAGACCAAGAGGGCTTGGCGGGAGAGGCAGAAGGAGGGGGAAAATGTTTAGGGCACTATCCTTCACACCGGGCTCTCACACACTTTTCTTAGAGAGGCATTTCCTGGCATCCCTACACAGAGCATCCAGCACCGTCCGCTCCATCACAGCTCCCTGTTCACTTCCTTGGCAGCACTTTTTAAAAACCTAACACAGCTGTTAAGGTAAGTGTAGCCTGAGCTCCAGTGCCTGGGTTCAAATTCCAGCTGCCGCTTTCTAGTTATATGATTGCTAAATAGTTACTTTGCTGTGCTCCAACTCCTTCATACAATGTTATCATCAGACAAGGACCTTACATGGAGAGCTGGCTTAGGTTGTGCCCATGGGACTGCGAAACGGAGGGCAGGTCAAAGCCAGAATCAACAGGTGAATTCAGACAACAAGGAGAAAAGATAGTACAAATAACTACATGAGAGAAGAGGGAGAAAAGACAAGGGAAAATTATGGGGACATTAAAAAACAAAAGGCATGGGGCAGGTGTGATGGCACAGGGGGTTAAGCTGCTCACTGGAATGCCCACATCCCATATCGGAGTTCCTGGTTTGAGTCCTGCCTACTCTGCTTCTGATCCAGTGTTCTGCTAATGCATCCTGGGAGGCAGCAGATGGCTCAAGTGCTTGAGCCCCTGCCACGCATGTGGGTGACCGGATAGAGTTTTGGGCTCCTGGCTTCAACATTTGGGAAGTGAATCAACAGATGGAAGAGCTTTCTCTCTGTCACTCTGTCTTGTAAGTAGATTAAAATAAATGAACACATACAAACACACATACACACACACACGCATGCATGTGTGTGCAAATAATTATCTAGGGATAAGGGAAGAGAATGAAAACCGAAGAATGGTTCCAAAGTTTGTTGCTTGAGAGATATGACAGGCTACTAGGACCAGCATCAGTTTACTACTCCAGAGGGAAAGGAGGAGCTGTGTTTACAAGGAGTTGGCAACCAGAATACAATTGTAGATGATTTAATTTTATAGCACTGGAGGCATGATCCCTAACGGAAAGAGCTTGAGGCAGACAAGATTTGCGTGTCTGCTCTTGGTGTGTGCTCTTAGTGTCAGAGCTGAACTGCACAGCGGACAGCCTGCTAATACTTGTGACAGTGTTCTTAGCACTGACCCAAAGTGCTTAATACCTGGATACCTGGCTATCAGACTCCAGTGGGGGACAAGGCTTTGCAGAAAATATAAACCAGTGATCCAGCGCAAGGACCTGCACAGGAAGGGGGTAAGTTTCCTAATTTTAACCTACCCTGTATCTTGGGAGGCTCAAATAAACAACGTGCTCCAAGATGCTTTCCTAAGGGGGAAGTGTGGGTTATCGCCTTCCCAGTGAGGACCTCTTGCTGTTTAATTTAAAACTGTACAACACTGCTTCTGCGGACATGATTTCATAGCACCCCTCGATCCAGGCGGAAGCTTCCTGTCGTGACTTTAGGGAGTCCTGTCGGAAGCAGATGGGTCTTCTGACGTGGCAGCTGCTGAGAGCTTCGAGCACAGCTGAACCGTCGATGAAAACCTTCCCGGGAAGCAGGTGCAGTTTCCCTGCCTCTCATGCGAAGGCTGAATCAGTTAATTTTTCCTGAATGGTCTCTTACGGTAAAAATTGTATTCCAGAGTGTTTTAAAGGAAATTGAAAAGGACAAGTGAGCTACTGCTCTTCTGCAGTTTGGGTTGAGACAGGCGCACTATCTTTCTGGATGTCACAGAGGAGCACAGCAAGGAGGCTGGCCCTGGACTTCAACAACCTCGAACTAGCCCCCTCGACTTAGAGTGACCCTGGAGGCTTGAATCAGCCATAACAATAACACAGAGCAGAGTATGTGCTCACTTACCAGGCCACAACATGCCCCTGGCCTGGCTTAGAACGTGTGGACGGGAGCCTGCACCGAGCGATGAGACTTCTAAGCTCTGAGTGTTGTAGCACATACAGATTCTTTCTCTGACATTCCAGGCTAACCACTGTCTAAGTCAGGCTCTGCAAAACATCTGGGACGTATGTTTCTGGAAAAAATTATGGCATCTTTTCTAGGCCTCCTCCCCGTCTGAGTGTTGCGCGCTCGGGCCCAACAGCAGCTCCTGCGGCGGGATTGCCTGTGGGGCCTGGGCGAGCTGCTCTGCGGCACAGGGCGGCACCAACTGAACTGAACGCAGTGCACTCTCCCTCACAACCGCTTACCTGGTGCTACCTGGGAACAAAACACAGAGCGGAGAGAGATCAGGAATAAAACGTGGATGCTGCTGTCCCTGAGGAAATCATGTTCACTCCAGAAAGTGGAGTTCATTTCATCTCAGGCCCTGGTGGGACCGGTCAAATAGGCCGTCTGATGCTCGAGGCCCGCAGGTCAGTGGGAACACAGCCAGTGCCTGAGATTTGAGGATTGCAATCAAAGCACGATGAACTCCCACTTGACTGCCCCATGGCCGCTGAATCCAGACAGCATAGCACTCTCACTATTAGGAGACTTTGTCTGCCACCTGTATCTCCAGCCAAAACCCAGGAAAATGTCCCAGTGATAGATGTGTCTACATACCTGGTTCAAGGAAAGGTTTCCTCAAAGAACAGGAAAGGCTAGATGAGCCTCAGCGTTTTGGAAAAAAAAATTATTTATTTGAAAGGCAGGAAGAGCGAGCCCCAAATGACTGCAATGGTGGGGGTAGGCCATACTGAGGCCAAGAGCTGGGAGCTCAATCCAGGTCTCCTACCCGGGTGGCAGGAAGCCAGTTACTTGAACCATCACCACTGTCTGCATTAGCAGAAAGCTGGAGTGTGTATGAAACCCAGCTAGTCCAACTTGGGTGTCTCGAGTGGCGCCTTCAACCCTTGCCCCTCAGCACTCTAATCACATCATCTTGGGTGATCATGCTTCTTTTCAGTCAAATTCAATCTCTTCCATTAATCATGTACCATTCCTTTATTAGATTTATGTCATACTTTGCAAACAAAAGGTTTAGGAGGAAAAACATAAACTGAAATACTACAGGAGGACTTCTCACCTTTTGCTTTGTTAAAGGAGCAGAGCTTGGGGGGAAGGGAAAGAATTTTCTGACTGCAGAGGAGCTACTTGGATCAGGCACTGTACCAGGTGTTCTACTTCTGTTGTGGTAGATGTGGCCCCAGTAACACAGGGTCTCATGCAGGACCAGCTCCATAATCTTGGGGGGGGGGGCCTAAAATGTGAGTCCCTTGATAAAATTAGTTATTAAGAAATTCAAAGGAGTGACAATATTAACCTTGGAACCCTATGTAAGTGCACAGGCTATATACCCATGAAACAAGCCCCACTCTCAAGCCCGGCTTGAATCCTGGCTGAGCCACTTAATAATCAAGTCATCTGTAGGATGAGCATTGCAATAGTCCCTATCCCATCAAGGTCTTAAAAGAGGATTAAAAGAGATAATACGGGACTGGTGCTGCGGCACAGTGGCTAGGGCCGCCGCCTGCAGTGCTGGTTTGAGTCCGGACTGTTCCACTTCCGATCCAGCTCTCTGCTATGGCCTGGGAAAGCAGCAGAAGATGGCCCAAGTGCTTGGGTCCCTGTACCAGCGTGGGAGAGTGGGAAGAAATTCCTGGCTCCTGGCTTTGGATTGGTGCAGCTCTGGCTGTTGCAGCCAATTGGGGAGTGAACCAACGGATGGAAGACCTTTCTCTCTCTCTGCCTCTTTTTCTCCGTATAACTCTTTCAAATAAATAAATAAATATTAAAAAAAAAGAGAGATAATACTTCAAAAGTGTTTAGCAGAACACCTGGCATACAGTAAGCACCATATCCACCATGTGTAGTAAGTGCATTAGGATACTTCAGAAAGTTTGTGGAAACGGGGCAGGTGTTTATTGCAGTGGTGGGGATGCTGCCTGCGACGGCAACAGCCTGTGTCAGCCTGGGCTCCGGTCTCAGCTCTGCTTCCTATTCCAGCTTCCTGCTGATGTGCACTCTGGGAAGCAGCAGATGACAGCTCTAGTATTTGTGTTCCTGTCACCTGTGTGGGAGGCCTGGATTGAGTTCTGGGCTCCAGCCTTAGCTACTGCAGGTATTTGGGAAGTGAACCTGTGGGATGGAAGAAATCTCCCTGTCTCTTTTTCTGCTTTTCAAATAAATAAAATAAACATCCATTTTTAAATAGGTTTGCAGAGAAACAAAGTTAAGTAAGTTTAGGGGTGAATGTTTGGTATAGCTGTAAATGGCACTTTAGGGGCCAGCACTGTGGTATAGCAGGTTAAGCTATGGTCTGAGGCACTGGCATCCCATATAAGCACTGGTTAAAGTCCTGGCTGCTCCACTTTCAATCCAGCTCCCTGGTAATGCGCCTAGGAAAGCACTAGAAGATGGCCCAAATGCTTGGGCCCTTGCACTTGTGTGGCTATTTGGGCAGTGAACCAGCAGAAGGAAGATCTGCCTCTCTGCCCTTCTAATAAATATAAATAAATAAAAATTGGAGCAAAAACAAACAACAACAAAAAAACAATGATCTTTAAAAAGATGTTAACTTTGCTGCAAAAAAACTTTTCAGGGACCAGCACTGTGGCATAGTAGGCTGAGCCTCCGCCTGTGGCACTGGCACCCAATGGGTGCTGGTTCGTGTCCCAGCTGTTCCTCTTCCAATCCAGCTCTCTGCTTATAGATTGGGAAAGCAGTGGAAGATGGCCCAAGTGCTTGGACCCTGCACCCACATAGGAGACCCAGAAGAAGCTCCTGGATTCTGGCTTTGGATCGGCCTAGCTCCAGCAGTTAAGGCCATTTAGTTTGTGAACCTGCAGATGGAAGACCTCTCTCTCTGTCTCTCCCTCTCTCTGTAACTCTGCCTCAAATATGTGAATAAAAAATCTTAAAAAAATTTTTTTTGGAATCCATGCAAAGTTTTCTATACTCCACTGTGTGGAGGCCCCTGGCATACACTGGCAATCCTAACCATCTCCCAATGGCAGAGATGGTCATTCACTTGAATTCCTTAATTTTGTCTTTAACAAGGGACTCACGTTCAGGATCCCGAAGATTATGGAGGTGCTCATGCTTGAGACTGTGCTCTCACTGAGGCCACATCTGCTGCAACAAAGCGGAGCACCCGGTGCAGTGTCTGGCCCAGGTAGCTCCTTTGCAACCACAGTCGGGACAGTGCGAATTCACTAGAATGTGCTTTCAATGTTTTGAGAGTTTGGATTCCTCACACATAGAATCATGCTTTTATTATCACCTTTTAATTTATTTTAACACTTGAACAAGAGATTTTAAAAGATATTTTGGATTGAGGCCAATCACTCGAAAAACAAGACTGAACAACAACAACAACAAGAGACACTGGTTTAGGCTCGGGTTCTGGAAGCCTGCAGAATGCAAGTTGTCATGAAGCCAATTTAATATGACTGCTTCCTTTACGCCGCAAGGGTTCACTGGGGACATCACCGCTTCCATACAGGAAATAAAGCCTGTTGTTGTATCCAAACAAAAACGAAGAAATACCTTTCTTTCCTTTTTATAAAGCAGATACTTGGGGAAAAAAAAGCTATGGAGCAGGAAATGTTACTAATCATACAAACTCTATATTTAGGTTAAGAAAAAAACCACTCTGTAAACAGAAGATAACTTGTAGTCAGTGATATTTTTTTTCTAGAGAAGAAATCTGGTAAAAAGAGGCATAAATATTTCATGTCTACAGCGTATCATGTTTGTTTTATGAGCAGTCTCAGTGTCGTCACTGAGTTATCTGCACATTTTGTTTTCAGTCTCCTGACCATCAGTAACTGCCGGGACTTTCAGAAGCCTTCACAGTAAATATGTGGGTTCCCACCCCACCCCCACTTAAATACCATGGTCCACGGCAAGACTCTGAAGACCTAGTACTTTGCCCTTTGTCAAACGATTCGCCCGAGGTACACAGACTTGGGGTACTTCTCCTTCAGAGTCGGCCACTGCACAACGAGGTAATCTGAGAGGTGAAGCAGAATCTTTCCCGACAGGGATAAGGTTTCCACCCGGCAGATGCTTTCCACGTAGACAATGATCACTTTCTTTATCCCTAGAATCCCGAGGAGCAGGGCGGATATGCAGATAGGAACACATGTTCCCGGTCCGTTACACAGCACCTTTAAAAGAGAAAAAAAGCTGAAGGTCACACTGAAATACGGAACAGGCCTCCTGCATCTAGAAGTCTGATCTTGGAGGGGTTGTGTTTGTTATTCTAGTCCGTCTTCCTTTGTCAAGAGCCAGGATGTGGCGCGGGGCATGTGTACGCCTGTGCACTCACAGGGCTGTGTCCTGTGTCACTGTGTCCTCTGGGTGCTCCTGCTTCCAGCTGCGTGGCCTGGGGCAAATCATCTAACGTCCAGCTTTGAGCATTAGCACGGTACCTGGCACTCGGTCGGCACTCACTGGACGGCATGAGCTGTTCTTCTCTGCTTTGTGGATTGCCAGTGTCACACAGACATATGAAAAACAGATGAAATCAGCTAAGATTCACCCCGTTTTCTTTCATGTACCAGCTGGTTTGTTCTTGATGAAGGGCAAAATGACTAATTACCCAGAATATTTTTGTGGGATTGGAATTATTTTAGGAGTGCAGTCCAACAAGTGGGATATTCAAGAGAAGGCTACCACATGAATGAGATTTTCCCTTGAGAGGGTATAATGCATGCCTGTGCTACAAAACAATTTTAATGCTTTTGAATTCTGCTAGTTTTTACAGAAAGGCTACTGGTTAAAAACAACTGTGTTGACTAATTTAAGAAGAGAAATAAACATTCAACTCACACTGCAATCCTAAATAGCTTTCTCAAGTCTTTCAAAAAATTAGAAGAAACTCCATAGAATTTGTGGTAAGAAAATTTATGACTATCTTCAGAGGAAAAAGAATTTTATGCAACATCTTACTCATATGCTCATGTTGACTGAATTAGTAAAACCTAATAAAGCAGTTTATTCTGTAAGCCTTAAAACTAGATCTTTGTGGCTGTCTACTTGAGCCCAGTGGTCATGATCTGCAGTGTTGCATCATTTTTCCAGCTCCAGGTCCACGTCTCTACTAGACGTCAGAGAACCTTAACAGTCAGATCGACTGTCTAACCAGGCTGCATTTCAGAAGTTTTCCAGACAGCCCCACAGGTATCCTGCCTCCATGTGAACATGGACAAGGCTGGAAAGGCTTGACCAGGGTCACCTGGTCCAGGCCCTACCCTTCCTTCAGGCACACTCACTTGGAACATGATTCACAGAGCTTTTGGAAAAGAGTAGCCTGTTTCAAGTGAGTTTGTTATTTTAGTCCGTCTTCGTCAAGAGTTAGGATGTAGCACAGGGCGTGTGTAAGCCTGTGCACTCGAGAGCACTGTGTCCTCTTGGTTCGTTCGCTTTCTTTCTTTCTCTCTCTAAGATTTACTTATTTATTTGAAAGTTAGAATTAGAGAGAAGAGAGAGAGAGAAAGAAAATCTTCCATCCACTGGTTCACTCCCAAACTGGCCGCAATGGCCAGGCCAAAGCCAGGAGCCAGAAGCATCATCTGGGTCTCCCAAGTGGGTGCAGGGGCCCAAACACTTGGGCCATCTTCCACTATTTTCCCATGCCATCAGCAGGGAGCTGGATCACAGGTGGGGCATCCAGGACTTGAACTGGCACTTATATGCGATGTCGGTGCTGCAAAGGGTGGCTTAACCCACTATGCTACAGCACTGCCCCCAGGGGGCAGTCTTTCTTACAGCGTCCAGAAGCTTCACCTACACTCCAAACCCTTCTGCTGTCATTTATGGGGAACATCCATTCAGCCTTTTTCTTCTTACCAGCAACTGAGTGCTCTAGCTCCTTTTTTAAATCTTTAAGAAAGATTTATTTATCTGAAAGGCAGAGTGGTGGGGGTGGGGGAGATGGCAGGGAGGGAGAGTTGCTTTACTCCCCATATGGCTGCACTAATTAGGTCTGGGCCAAGCCAAAGCCAGGAGCCAGGAGCTCCATCATGGTCTTCCACATGAGTGGCAGGAACCAAACCCTTGAGCCATCTTCCACTGCCTCCTCAGGTACATTAGTAGGGAGCTGGATCTGAAGCAGAGAAGTAGGGACTTGAACACTGGCACTCTGATATGGGATGTGAGTGTTGCAAGTGGTGGCTTAACCTGCTTTGCTGTAACACCAGCCCCCTGTGCTCTCTAGATCATATTTCCTTATCTCCACGAAGCTCCTATGATAACCTTTCTTCATCGACCCTCAAGGTGGTGCAATAAAAGAATAGGGCTGAGAGTCAAGGGGACAGGGGCAGAAAAGCAGCAAGCTAGGTGTGGTGAGTCTGGGCCACAGCAGTAAGGTCAGTCCCCACCTTGGCCCTCCCACCACTATTTATTATATTTTGTTAAAGATTTATTTTATTTATTTGAAAGACAGATGTGTGTGGGGGAGAGAGAGAGAGAGAGAGAGAGAGAGAGAGAGAGAGAGAGAGATCTTCCATCTGCTGGTTCACTCCCAAAATGGCTGCAATGGCTGGGGCTGGGCCAGGTTGAAGGAGCTTCATCCAGGTCTCCCACGTGGATGCAGGGACCCAAGCACCACCACTATTTATTAACAACTCACTATGTACTAAAAACGTGACATGCGCTACTTCTTTATTCAGCCTGCCAGCAACCATGTGAGGCAAGTTTTATTCTTCTTTGTGCAGATGAGGAAGCAGGCACAGGGAGACTGGGCAAGTTGCTTGATCACATATTTAGGGGGTGAAGGATTTATACTGCTTCAGGTCACCTTTTTCCTGTGTGACTCATTTGCCTTATCTAGAAAGTAGGGAGACTGGACTACATGACTTTCCCTATCAGCTCCAGGAGTCTATAATCCTATGACTCTAATTTGCCTGTATCTTTATCTTAAGCCTAAATTATGAACTTGCTCAGAACTCTTAAAATCCTCTAAGTGCAAAGTGTTAGAGATAATTTGGACTAGATAATTTTTATTGTGGGGTCCTCTCTTGTGCACCACAAGATGTTTATCAGTGTCCCTGGCCTCTGCCAATGAGATTCCAATAGCCCAGACAATCAAGAAGAATGCCTCTGAGCATTCCAAATGTTGACAATCACTGTATTAATGGGCTCTCTTATCCTCAGATCATGGATGTTGCTTTTCTCAATATTCTCTTCAATAGTATAGAGCAAAATAAAAAACACAGCTAAGAAAATAATGTAAGGATTGCTTGTTGGATTTTGAATGTCATAAAAACATTATCACATTTGTTGCCTTTTAAAGTGTACATAACTACATGATCTGGCTGACTCTCTAAAAAGAAACAATATAAAAGTCTGTGGTACAACAGAACCACAAAACCATAAAGAAAAAAAACTAATCTCATAGAAAACTTAGACTAAGAAAAGCTATTTTTAATTAAACACAGGTTTTAAGTTTTATAGGTTTTGAGTTTTATAGCAGCATAGGCAAAAAAGCTTTTTAAAAATGTGGATTAGGGAGTATTCCTTATTCAAGGAAGCATACCAGAGAGACTTATTCCAAGCACTGAACAAAACAGATGCAACTCAGCCAGCCTGGGTAAACAAGGTGTCAATATAACACAACGGTTGAAGCTATCTTTTTAATTTTATAAAAATCATAGAAATATTCTTCACATTTCCATTTCTTATAATATAAATCCTCAGTGAATACAGGACCATGACCCTGGCCATCTTTCTTTCTCACTGCTCTGTCAGCTCCTACGGGCAGAGCCTACTTCTAGGACAATCTGTATTCTGCACTTGAAATTCAGGCACTGAGTAAATTTTGCTAGAAGGAGAGAGCAAAGAGGTCAGGGAGGAGTGAAGCCTTCTTTGCCTATCCTTTGTGGAGTCAAATGTGTCCCTTGTCAGACTTGACCCCACACACATACCATAAACATGTGATTGGCTAAAACCAAAGCCTTTTTTTAAAATCATCTTACATCCATTCACCTGTTTCCTGGCGAATCTCTGTATCCCTTGCTTTCAATTTAAGTTCTTGTTGACTCCACACCCAGCTTTAAGGAGAGGACAGAAGACTCCCATCCAACTGTCTGACTCAGGTTTGAAAAGCCAGAATATCAGGTTCTACTCATGAAAGTTGCTGGTTCAAAGAAGAGCATGTAATTGAGTGGTTGAGAAACCATGAGACACACAGGGACATGTGCTGGAGCTGCTGAGAGAGCAGTACAAAAGGATGCTAGGAAGATGGGGACCTGGTGTTGTTGACATTTCTCTTGCCACCATATGGAGACGTTGAGAATGAAGCAAACACAAAGGAGAGCAGAGCTGAGAGATGAAGCCAGACCAAGTCCCAAAGGCAGCATTTAAGACCCATGAGCCCAGCCGTGCCTGAAGGAAACCAGATCTATCCCCAGACTTGCCAGGTATGTGAGGGAATACATTCCAGTTTTGCTTAAGCCAGTTTGAATCAGGGTTTCTGTCACAAGCAATAAGAAGCACATGAATTGACACAGCCCTTTATTTTGTCTAACTCCCCGACTGGCCCCTGACCATCTGCAGAGGCAACCAGTGGTACAATATGAGTATGTGTGTTGGATGAATTAACAAATCAATAAGCTTCTCTGAAAGCAGGAAGTTCAAGAGACAGACTAGAGACAATATAAGTTACAGGTCTAGAGAGTAGAAGGAAGCCAGGGCTAATATAAACACGAAGCCAGGAGGGCCCAGGAGCCAGACCAAGGAGCAAGAATAGTTACAACAGGATTTCTCTTTCGTAGATTTAGGTGATCATAGGTCGAGTCCTGCTGGCTGAACCATTACATCTGCATGTAGAAGAAGACATATTTAACTTGACTAGTCTGCACTTGTCTCCTCAGCCCAAGAGGAAACCTCCATACAAAATATGGGCCAAGACCTTTGGGGTCCTGGGTTGGTTTGTAAGCCAGACACCACGAAGTTGAGGTGATCCATGAAAGAGTACGTGAAGGTAAGGATGGAAGCCAGATAAGGAGTCCAACTAAGGCTTCAATCTTAAGAGACCAGACAGAGAAGTGGAGTCCAACTCTGAGGCAGTGGCCTGAAAACCGGGCTTTCTGACAGCTTCTTGGTGGGAGTGGAGGCTGGGGATAAGTCATGAACTACAGGAACATCGCTTCAGGGAAGGTTGCATTGAGCTCTGAGGATCATGGATAAAACCAGAAAACTAGAGCCCACTGTTAAAGTTGGCTCAGGCACGTGACCTGGAAGTCACATGTCCTCTCAAAATCAGCACTTCCGTTTACAGGAGAGCTCCATGCTGCAGACTGATAAATGAATGAGATGAGGAAGGGGGCAAACAGTGACATGCAGGAATAATCAGGAGACACAGGAAGAAGAGAAGCTTCCAGGAAGGCTTCACAGGGAGCAAGGTCAAGTAAGGCACTTTATTTATTTATTTTTTTGACAGGCAGAGTGGACAGTGAGAGAGAGAGACAGAGAGAAAGGTCTTCCTTTGCCATTGGTTCACCTTCCAATGGCCGCCATGGCCGGCGCGCTGTGGCCGGCGCACCGCACTGATCCGAAGGCAGGAGCCAGGTGCTTCTCCTGGTCTCCCAAGGGGTGCAGGGCCCAAGCACTTGGGCCATCCTCCACTGCACTCCCTGGCCACAGCAGAGAGCTGGCCTGGAAGAGGGGCAACTGGGACAGAATCCGGTGCCCCGACCGGGACTAGAACCTGGTGTGCCAGCGCCGCTAGGCGGAGGATTAGCCTAGTGAGCCCCGGCGCCGGCCCAAGTAAGGCACTTTAAGAATGGCTACAGGAAAATCACAAGGCCCCTGCCTACCTTCCAGAGTGTGTCAAAGATGGTGAAGCAATCAATAATGTGTGTGTGTGTGTGTGTGTGTGTGTGTTTGCAGCCAGCAAAGTTACAGAGACAGAGAAGAAATGTTCAGTTGAGAAGAGTAATGGGAGCCTCAGAGATGGCTCTTTCAGCGAGTCACTGGTTTAAACACAGGGCAGGCGAAGAGACAGTTGCTGTGGGAGAGTAGCCTTAGGTAGTAGCTGGAAGAAATCAGCAGGGATGGAGGGGGGTCTTACAGAATGGAATAAATGCCCTACCTGTCAAAATAAGGATCAGCGAGAGCCAAGTGATGGTGGGGGAAGAACTGGTTACACAGATGAAGGTGAGGTTTCAACACAGGGAGAGAAGAGCAAGAATTCAGAGTATTTGCTTTGTGAGGAAAATCATACTTTTATGAGAACACAATAAAGAATAAAAATGGTGGCACAGGAAGTCTACCTTGAATGGACATTCTTTTAAATATTAATAACTTTTCAGCTCAATATGAAAAATACAGAGAAGCACAAATAAGAAAATAGTGCTTCTATTATGACCAATTTGTTAACATTTTGGCATATTTCCTAATTGATGTCTTAAATATACATTTATACGTTAATATAAAATATGTTAATATATGCACATATATAATTGTGACCTTATATATAAAGTCCTTTTTAGTTATACTTTTGTTTATTTTTCCAGAACTTTTAAGAAACCTATTATTTCTGGCCGGCATTGCGGATCACTTGGCTAATCCTCAGCCTGCAGTGCTGGCACCCCGGGTTCTAGTGCTGGTTGAGGCACTGGGTTCTGTCCTGGTTGCTCCTCTTCCATTCCAGCTCTCTGCTGTGGCCTGGGAAGGCAGTGGAGGATGGCCCAAGTGCTTGGGTCTTGCACCTGCATGGGAGAACAGGAGGAAGCACCTGGCTCCTGGCTTCGGATCAGTGCAGCGCGCCGGCCGTAGAGGCCAT
The DNA here is from genome assembly GCF_964237555.1 of Oryctolagus cuniculus. Classification (NCBI taxonomy): domain Eukaryota; kingdom Metazoa; phylum Chordata; class Mammalia; order Lagomorpha; family Leporidae; genus Oryctolagus; species Oryctolagus cuniculus. Next base: position 75,706,754 of record NC_091438.1, on the reverse strand, counting down.
TTGGGGGGTGAACCAATGGAAAGGAAGACCTTTCTCTCTGTCTCTCTCTCTCACTGTCTAAATCTGCCTGTCAAAAAAAAAAAAAAAAAAAAAAAAAGAAAAGAAAAATGAAAAAGAAACCTATTATTTTTAACAGCTGAATATATTTAACCCTATGAATATAATTCTTTTAACCATTCCTTTATTAATGAAAATGTTTCTTTTTTTTAAAGATTTCATTTATTTATTTGAGAGGTAGAGTTACAGAGAGAGGGAGAGACAGAGTGAAAAGTCTTCCATCTACTTGTTCTTTCCCCAAATGGCTGCAACGGCTGGAGCTGGGCCAATCTGAAGCCAGGAGCCAGGAGCTTCTTCACAATCTCCCACATGCGTGCAGGGGCCCAAGCACTTGGGCCCTTCTCCACTGCTTTCCCAGGAATATTAGCAGGGCGCTCAACTGTAAGTAGAGCAGCTGGGGCTCTAACACCTTCAGCAGTGGCTTTACCCTCTATGCCACAACACAGGCCCCTCTCAGCTCTTTCTGAAGAGTTGCCCATCTGGCCTGTCAGATGCACTGCCTCATTAAACTGTGCTACCTTGCTTACCACTACTTTCTGTCTCACATCTGAAATTTTCTTCTACTGCTTTCTCAGGCCTTTAGCAGACAGCTGGATCAGAATAGGAGCAGCAAGACACGAAACAGCGCCCATATGCAATGCTGGCACTGCTGGCAGAGGCTTAACCTGCTACGCCACAGGGCTGGCTCCGAAAATGGTTATTGTTGGAAATTTAAGCTTTTTTTTTTTCCCCCCTATGATGTTACAAACCTCTTTGTATATAAATCTGTGGTGCCTAAAGTTTTAATTTAGCATTGAACTACATTCCAGAGTTCTAGCTGAGTGAGAGGTTAGAAGAAATAGCTTCAAAGACTTAGAAAGTTGTGCAAAGTTTCATGAAACGATTGTTAGGGATCAGGAATGGGCCATGTGGTCCTTTTGTTCGGTTTCATCCCTGCCTAGAATCCCCCTGAGCGATGCTCCACTGTGAGAGCTGTGGTAGTAGGCAGCCCCATCTCTCAAGGCAGAAGTGAGCCAGCCCTTTACACCGCTCTTTACAAAACAGCCAGCCCGTGATCTGACCAGATGTCTGCCTACAGAGGCAGGGATGCGGGGGAATCGTTTCTGGTGGCAAAGGTGCCCTGGGCAGGCTCCAGCATCCAGTGCCAGTGGTGCCGGCTGCAGTGCTGTGGCCGTGGAATGTTGGCTGTGGTTCTAGCTGTGTGGCTCCCACTTTATTCCTCTGTTTTCTAAGTCTACTTTACTAACATTCCTGGTAATTCTGAGAGTTCTCAATAGCCTTTCACTAAAATTCTTTTTCTGCTTCAGTAAGCCAGAGTGGATTCCTATGGCGTGCCACCAAGAACGCTAACTAGCATGGGAGGAACACAGATTTTCTGAGAGCAGCAGATGCAGCGCTGGAGAAGGCACAGATCCTGTCAGAGCAGCCACAGGATTTCCTCAGGCAGGGCTAAAAGCACGGGGCCACCAGGCAGGGCTAAAAGCACGGGGCCACGCACACAGGAAGCAGACGCAGTGAACACGGAAGAGGAGTACCCAGCAGATGGAGACCAGTGAGAGCCCAGGGTAGGGAAAAACAAAGCAAAAGGCGTCGACCAAGAAAGGAAGGAAGAGGGCAAGAGCAGTGGGATGAAGGCCTCAGAAAACCGTAGAAAAGCATCTGAGAGCCATCCAGGGAGTGACGCAGAAAATGCAGTCGGAGGGCAGGTGGTCTTTCACGCGCACAGGACCGGAAGGCTGGGGTGAAGTCTGAGGAAAGGCAGAGCTGAATGGCAGCCTTCAGCGGAGGTGGACAGCAGGAAGGAAGAGGATGTGCGACAGATGGCACAGAGTGTTCGCTTGGCTCACACCACGGTACACTGGCTCTCTTCTTTTTTATGAATATTTAATCATTTGAGTAGTAACACTTAAATGGAAACATCCAAATACCAAAACCAACATGAAACAACCAAATAAATCCTAAACACTCGAATCATCCATCAGTTGAGAATGTTCAAGGTCTCTCAAATTCTGTTGCCTACACGGTGTTCCCAGAGTCCTTAGCATCGTGCAGATTGCTTTGCGAGGTCCACTTTGCCACTGCTGCAACGACTTGTAGTCTGTGTTTCTGGACAGGTCTGAGTCGCTCTGCTGCATGAGCATGCCAGGTCATCCAGCCCTGCTTCTCTCTCTCTTTAGCCAGGCACAGTCAGAAAGGGAAGTTACAAATTGCTTTTTATTAGGCTAACGTACTAAAAACAACGTTTTAAGGATACCAAATTTATTTCTGGTTCCTCAAATATCAGTTGCTTGAACTTTGCTTGGTGACAACTAGAAACAAAAAAACAAAATTGTTCTCAAGTTAATAACTGGGAAGAACAGTAAAACTTGGGTCGTGTAGGCTCCTGACCAATTGATAAGTTCCCTGTATTGACACTGGTTTACTTGGGTCTATTCAGAATGTGTCTGTTCTTTGTGTACTCATATTACCTGCCGAGAGGCTGAATAACATAGTATGTAGGGACCAGGTTTTTTTAAGATTTATTTATTTATTAATTCCACATCTCAGTTTGCCCATTCGTGAAGTCACCCACTCCAGAAATATATTTTTAAAAATTTATTTATTTATTTATTTGAAAGTCAGAGTTATAGAAGGAAAGAGGGAGGGACAGAGAGAGAGAGGTCTGACATCCACTGGTTCACTCCCTAAGTGGCCACAACAGATGGGGCTGAGCCAGGCTAAAGACAGGAGCCAGGAGGTTTGTCCGGGTCTCCCATGTGGGTGGCAGGGTTCCAAGGACTCGGGACATTCTCCACTGCCTTCCCCAAGCCATTAGCAGGGAGCTGGATCAGAAGTGGAGCAGCTGGGACATGAATCGGTGCCTATAGGGATGCTAGCATCACAGGAGGCAGCTTTACCCTTTATGCCACAAAGCCACCACACCCCAGAAACATTTTACTGAACAAAGATAATATGCCAGGTACTGTTCTGGGCATTTGGGATGTATTTGTGAACAAAAGTTTCTGCCCTACAAAGTTTTCAGGCCAGGAGGTGGGCAGCAAGCAAGGCACACAGAGGAACACGTAGCATAAAGCAAGGAAAGGGAATGGTGATTTAGAGATCTCTGAGGAGGTGATGTATGAACTTGTGTTGGTGCAATGGAATGTTATTCCAGGCAGGAGCAGAGATGATCTGGAGTACGAGGAAGGAGAGAGGATGCTATAGATTTGTGGACTGTGAGCTACCAAGGGCCATGAAGAGGGCTTGAGGAGCAGGAGCAGGGGAGGAGTAGGAACTTGAGATAGATTTTAGTCAAACAGTGCTAAGGCCCAGGTGAAAGTACACCTCAGGGCCTTCAACCTCCTGCACTGAGCAATGCAATGAAAGATGCAGGGTAAGATGGTTTTGTCCTACCGGTTCTTAGGGGAAGGTGGATTAACATTTTCTCTTCTTAGGAGTCTGTAACCGTAAGGTAGAGACAGCTAGGGATGGGAGTTGTAATCCAACCAGAAGCAGACAGAGGAGGGGAAAACAGCATCTCCAACAGTGTTGCTGCTGAGACTAAATGAGACATGTAAAGCATTTAACACAGTGCCTGACCACGGCAGAACGTCAATCCAGGGTAGCCATGACGACAGAAGTAAAGTCAATGCTGATGGCCATTTCCCAGCTTTCAGAGTACCCTGTGAAACAAAGGCCCGCGTCTTATGAAAGACAAGAGATTACGTGGCTTGTTCCAGCCTTGTCCTGAAGGCCTGCTGTTCTGTCAGGGCATGGCACTGACCAAGCACATCTGTCCTTCTAGTATACCTAACAGTAACTCAACCCTTCATTTTGGTGTCTTTATCTTCCCAGTGATATTGTTTGCCCTGCCTCATCCACTCCATGTTGACACTTGTAGGAAAGGGCTTGATTTTTACAGCAGTACTTTCTGGATTTTCACAGATGGGGATGGCTGGAGGATTCTAGAGTTTGCCTGGCTCTGGATCCACAGTGCCTGGATAGTGTACTTTTCAGACTATAGCCAAATGGCCTTGGAGGTCTATGGTCATAACCTGTTGAACTGGCCTGCTGACATGATGGATAACCCTGCCCTTGTTCATTTCAAGACAAGTGTTAGCTATTTTTACCCTTGTCTTTGAAATAACACTTCCCAACCTACTTGTGATTACCTTGATTTTCTGGGGGGAGGGGAGAATTTGGAAATGCAGAGTTACAGGATGGAAGATACACAGGTGGCACAGGCATCCAGACATTGGGCTCCGATGGCCCTCCCACAGGTCTGGGACACCAAACTGTGACTCTGATGCATGTTAGGAAAATCCTGCAGACCCAAGACTACACAGCTTGGACAAAAACACTCTGCTGGATTCTGCTTCACCTTAAATGCAAGGCAGGCCAAAGAGCTCCAACATTGTCAGGGCTGGTATTCCAGTTCCTTGCCTTGATGTTCCACCATGAAAGACAGATACATAAATAAAATAAAAATTTAAAATGTTTTGTCTGAGTGGTCAGGCCCTGCTGGCTTAGCACCATCACTAGAGATCCCTGGCAGGTGAACCAAACATTGTTTTCCCAGCTTTTCTGGCTCTTCCTACTTTTAGTTGAGGAAACAAAATCTTTCAGGTTTCCTGTTCTCTGAATCAAATGGTCAAGGGGACAATTTCCTGACTTCCTACTCTTATTGGTTGTTTGCTTTGAATGTATTTTCACCCTCTGAAATGATGTCCCCAAGGTCTCTGAACCCTACAAATACTGTATTTCCCCTAATGAAACAGAGCTCTCAAAAGTACAGATAGGTGGAGCTGGATGCAGCCTGGCACATCATTTGGTTCAGTGCCCCCCTTCAGCTGGAGGAAGAGGGGGAACATACTGACGGTTACCAGGCACCTGCTACTGGCTAGGCACAGAGCCTACAGTGGCATTCTGCACCCTGTTAACTTTCTGTACCCCTTAGCTGTGGGACACGGGTTTCAAGACTCCTAGTGGGTGTCTGGAACTGTGGCTAGTACTGAGCCCTGTATACACTATTATAAAGTGTACTTTGTAAATTAGGTACAGTAAATTTACAGTTATGATAACATACTGTGGACCTTAGCAACTCAGTTATGGATTTTTTTTCCCTTTCCTTATTAAGTCAAGAACATTCACTTAAAGGAAACATTCTATGGTTTCTTTTTGGTATATTCAAATTGCCAGCATCACTATTCTTGCATTTTGTGGCAATTATTAAGTAAAATACAGGCTACTTGAACACAAGCACTGCTGGATGGTGACCATCGATCTGATAACCAAGGAGGCTACCCAGTGACTAACAGGCAGGTAGGGCACACAGTGCCAATAGAGTGGACAGAGAGGATTTGGCAGCAGGCATCTGGCTCAGCCCACAGTCATGAAGATACAGGCGTGCCTGGATTCAAGTCCTCTTCCCATGCAGTTTCTTACTAATGGGCACTGTAGGGGGCAGCATGTGATGGCTCAAGTACTTGTCTCCTTGCCACCCATGTGGGAGACCCGGACTGAGTTCTTGGTTTCTGGCTTCAGCCTAGTCCATCCCTGGCTGCTGTGGACATTTGGGGAATGAACCAGTGGATGGAACAGCTCTCTCCTCTGTCACTCTGCCCTTGAAATAAATAAAACTGAATGGATAAAGCTTAAAAAATAAAAGGGAGGATTCGTATCCTGGGCAAGACAGAGTGATACGGTATGAAATCTCAGCACACTACTCAGAATGGCGAGCAATTTAAAACTTACGAATTGTTTAATTTTGGAATTTTCCATTTTATATTTTTAGATATTTACCCGTGGTTCTGAAAATACAGATGTGAAACTACAGACAAGGGTTGGGGTGGGGGGAAGAGCCATACCTCATTTAAACTTTACAATAGCCCTGTGGGGTAGGAGTTGCTATCCTCATTTTTCTAAACAAGGAGATGAAGGCACAGAGAAATTAAGTGAATTTTGTGAGATTACATAGCTATTTGGTTATTCAGCTGAGGCTCAACAAAACCCTAGTTCCTTGAAGACTTATCTTGTGCTTTTCTTCCCAACATACTGATCTGCTTTAGGCTTGCCAATCAGATCCAGTATTAGTTGGAAGTAGACTTAAGATAAGGAGGCTCCAGGGCAGATGGTGACACAGAAAATTTAATATTATGGGAATCATTATGAAAATTTTAATAGTTTTAATAGACCAGTTGGCATACTGTAACATGTAACTGGACTAGGATGGATCAGGAAAGCTTTTCTGTATACAAATAGTGAAATGGTTAACATTTTCAGAAGAGAATACCCTTTCTAAACAGGAAGAATTGGCTTGAATTGTACACCTGACTTCTGACAAGGTGCTCTCTGAAGTAGGTAAGTGATATTTTCCCATTGACCCTTCCCTAATTTTTGTTCATGTACCTAAGCATTACATATTACCGTGTTGAACTGAAAGAAAGGTCAGCAGTTTTCCTTAAATATCTTACATGCAAACTATTCTTATAGTATAAATAGCTTAAACATTTTTTATAAAGGTCTATCTAGTTCCTTAGTTCTGAGTCAAAAGAATACATGAGAACACTTGTTTATGAGATTCTGCCTGCATGTGTGTGAGCATGTGTGTGTGTGTTTGTGTGTGTAAGAGAGCGAGAGAGAGAGCGCGCACGTGAGAGAGAGAAGCAAACAGAAAAAGACACAGATACATACATACACTTGAAGACAATGAAACAGATGCAGGATGACAGAATATGACAAATTGAGATGCATTAAGTAGCTGTACTCTTGGTGTGGTTAAAGAACATGGGTCTTTGGAGCCAAGTTTAGATTCCTTGAAGAAGCTGTCAAGGTCTGCCAAAGAAAACATGCCTCACTCTGTGCACTCAGGTTTTCAGAGGTAATTTTCTCCTTAATTGTCCACCACCTATTTTCCACAATCCTAGCAAGGTTGTACCTTGACACCATCAATACCTTGCAGAAGCAGAATGATACTGCTCGTCAAAATCAGGAGATATTCTGAGGTTTTTCACCGACCTCAAGTTTAGTTACGTTAAGAATGCTTGGCTACACTAAGAACTTCCTTCTACTATTGACCCAAAAGATAGGAGGATTGAGGGAAGCCATGAGTTTATCCTGGTTGTATTCAGGGAGGTCCCCCCCCCCCCCCAAATCTACCAAGAGTGAAGCAACTTTATGCTAGTGTGTTTCTCAGGTGTCCACATCACACTCACTCAGTAATACCTCCCAGAAGTGTAGATCCTTTTGAAATCAAAATCTCGGGGGCTAGGGCCCAGGAACACACACCTTCTAATTTAATTTTAATTTATTTGATAGGTGGAGAGACAGAGAGAGAGAGAGCACCTCCATTCACTAGTTTGCTCTCTGAATGCCTACAACAACCAGGACTGGGCTGGGTCAAAGCTGAGAGCTGGGAACACAGTCCAGGTCCCCCACACTGGTGGCAGGAACCCAACCACTTGAGCCGTTGCTACTGAGTCCCAGGTAACTTGAGCCATCACTACTGAGTCCCATTACTACTGCTAAGTGGAATGGAAGCCAGAGATGGGTGTCAAACACATGTATGCTGACATGGAATGTGAGTATCTTAACTGCTAGGCTAGATACCCACCCTGAGAATATTTAGGTTCAAGAAACTCCCTGGGGATTCTGGTGTACACTAAGGCTTGGAAACCTTTGCTCTCCACCATAGGAAAGGGGCTGGCAATCTTGAGGCATGGCAGCCCCATTTACATTCATTCTTCAAAAGGGGTCCATACACTACAGGGAGAGCAGCAGGGGATGAGATGTGGCTACTGGTGATCCATCAAAGGCCATTTTGACTATTGTCTTGCTCCATGATTCTGGGGGCAGGCAACCCAGCTGAACTCATCTTGAGATAGGGCTTGGCAGAGATCCTGAAGTCCCCAACAATAGGGAGAACTGTTAGATACTGGGGAAGCTCTGTCAGGATGCTCCCACCTTGTTGGACTTACAGAGCATGTTAGAAAGTAAGTATTGGGGTCGACACTGTGGTGCAGCAGGTTAAAGCCCCGGCCTGCAGTGCCAATATCCTATATAGTGCTGGTTTGAGTGCCAGCTGCTCCACTTCCCATCCAACTCCCTGCTAATGTGTCTGGGAGAGCAGTGGAAGATGGCCCAAGTCCTTGGGACCCTGCACCCATATGGGAGACCCGGAAGAAGTTCCTGGCTCCCAGCTTCGGATCAGTGCAGCTCCGGCCACTGCAGCCATTTGGGGACTGAACCAGCGGATGGAAGACCTCTCTCTCCCAACCCCCCTGCCTCTACCTCTCTTTGTAACTGCCTTTCAAATAAATAAAATAAATCTTAAAATAAAACAAAAAAAGAAAGTAAGTATTCCCAGGATGAGTGGCATTTGAAGGACTAGATGTTGGCTCTTTAGTCAACTGTTAATGCTTTATAAAGCAGCAGTGGACAGCATTCTGATGGTATGGACAGGATATGGAGTGGAAAGACAGAAAGTCATCAACAGAAAGGTGGCAGGGCAGGGGCAAAGCATCAGATCCCCTGCCACTCAAAGCCATCTTAGCGGCCAAGGTGTCCCATCCCACCCATGCCAAAAGAGCACGTGGGGAACAGTTTGCAGCGTACTTGGCATTACAACCCGATTGCGTGGACGGTGAGGAATGGAAATCCAGGGCTTCAGTGGTGGTGCTCAGTCTGTCAGTGGCACCAGAGTGATGGCTCTAGCAGGGCAGTCATCAGGGCAAGGGCAGAAGGTCTCAACCCAGCGACTAATCTGGGAAACCTCTTGCCTAACCAAAAGCTGAATTTTCTTAAGGGAGAAATTACCAGCCACTTAGATGAGAAGATCAAGCCTCCAGATTTTCTTGTTCAAATACTGAGCATCCTCTTTCTTGAAGTGATAGTTCATGCCTAACTACAAATAAGGGATGTCTGAGGCACTGATGATCCAGGAAAAGGACAGGGCTGACGGCAGGGACTCTGGAGCCAGACTGCCTGGGGCTGAATCCTGGCTCTATCACTTCCTACCTGTGTGGTCTTTGAGCTCATGATGTCACCTCCCTGTGTCCCAGTTTCCTTATCTGTAGGATGGGGTTTAGTGGTGTTTCCTTCATGGGGTTGCAGTGGGGATTCAGTGAGAGGTGTCTTGCAAAACTCTTAGATCACAGCAAGTCCCACATGAGTGTCTGATGCTTTTATGATGCCCAGTTTCCCCACCAGGGCAGCCTCACAACAAAAAGCCCCGGGAGCTGCAGGAGAAAAGGGAGTCAGTGCATCTGTGTGGCTGATGTTTTTTGAGATCAGCAGAGGCTCTTCTGACTGAAGTACACTTTTCCCCCCTCCAAATCCTGCTGAGGGCATTGCTGGGCCACAGTCCAGGCATTCTGTTTCAGGGCAGCAGGTTCTCAGGTTCTCTTTAAGGGGAAAAAGAGGTGGGGAAGGCAGAAGAATAAATCCCTTTTTTGTGTAGCTCAGCTAACAGGACAAATACTGAACACTAAGTGATTACTGCTGGGGTTTATTTTAAAATAAAATTCTGTTAAAGAATCGAGACTGCCCATTGTAGGGTGTAAATGGAGTAATCTTAACCTGGATTAAATGGTACTTCCTGAGTCTGACGGAGCGTTTCCAGGGAGAGTGAGTGTCATGCAGCCTTCAATGCCACTCACCCATTGTTGTTCTTGACCCTGACTGTCACCAGCTGTCTAACCCCATTCAGCCATCCCCACTGGCCCACCACGATGTGAGTCCTTGAGACCTAGAGCTGGTCTGAAAACAAAACCAGGCTCACTTTGGTTGGGAGAAGTGTTGGCAGTTGGAAGGCATGTGTGAGACTTGCTAACTTTAAATCTGATGTTCACTGTAAGAGCATGCTAAAACAATGCTTTAATTTTAATAACTAACCAGGCTGTTTCATCTGTATAACTTTATGGAGAAATTTATTCATGAACGCAGTAGGTATGTACTAGGCAGAAGGGCAGAACGATATCATGATTGGAGCTCTCATGTTGCTATCTCAAGCTGTCTGGGTTTCAATCTTGTCTACCATTTAGCTGCTGGCCTATGGGAAAAGGCAATTTTCTTTCTCATATCTGAGTTTTATTTGTCAAGTGTGGGTAAAAATTGCAGGCAACAAACTCTTTGTGTTGCTATGAAGATGAAATGAGTTAATTTTGGGATGAGGTTTGGTGCAGCAATTAAGGTGCTGCTTGGGATGCCTGCATCCTGTATCAGAGTACCTTGGTTCAAGTCCTGGCTGTGCTAGACATCCCAGCTTCCTGCTGATGTGCACCCTGGGAAGAAGCAGGTGGCGGCCCCAGTATCTGGGCCCTTGCCACCCACATGGGAGACCAGGATCGAGCTCCAGGCTCCTGGCTTTGTCCTGGCCTGGCCCTGACTGTTGTAGTCAATTGGAGAATGAACCAGAAGGTAAGAGACCTCTTTCTATCTCTGTCTGCTCTCTTTCTGTCTGTCTTTCAAATAAATTAAATGAATAAATTACTTATTTTTAAAAAAGATTCAAGGATAGGCATTTGACCTAGCAGTTAAGATGTGTGCCACCAATATCAAGGGTGCCTGAGGTTGATTTCTGAGCCTGGCTCCTGACTTCAGCTTCCTGTTTAATGTACACACTGGAAGGCAGCAGGTAATGGCTCAAGTACTTGGGTCCCCATCATCCACATGGAAGACCCAGAAGGAGTTCCTGGCTCCTGACTTTGGCCAGGTCCAGCCCTGGCTGTTGTAGAAATTTAGGAAGTAAACTAGCAGGGGGGGATGTCTCTCTGCCCATCTCTACCTGTCTGCCTTTCAAACAGATAGATAGATAAGTTTAAATGAGTCAATTTGAGCAAGGTTATCTTTCGTGGCCAAGCGGCCTAGGCAGATGAGGAAGACGTAAGGGAGCTTACAATTTGAAAACATAGTTCTGCATTCAGCCCCCATCACATGCTTTACATAACAGGTGCATAGCAAAAGTCTCATGAGAAGGCTGCAGAAATTGCTTATTCACTATTGGCTTTCTAGAGATTCTGGCCAGTTTAATATCACTAAAAAATGATTTTATACAATACCCCTACAAATATGAATAAAGACCTTTCATAACATGTCATTAGTTTAAAACTCCATGCTCCAATATTGAGAATCTTTAAAAACTATGAAAAGGCTGGTAAAAGCTTTAATCTTCAGAGACAAGTGTTTCAATCTTTAGGTAATCACTAATACATACCTGAAGTGTGTGCTCACTGTTGACAAGCTCAGTGACGCTCCGCTGTGAGAGGCAGAGCACTGAGTCCAAACAACACAAACTTTCAGACAAAATATACAGCATGGTGAAAAGCAGCAGCCTAGAATGTTCTACGGCTATAAAATTGCTCCCCTTCCCACCCCCATGCACTTCGCAAGAATGAATATTTACCAATCTGTCCTTGCTCACTGCTTTCAGATCTATGTTTTAAAATCTGAGAGTCCTTATAACATCCTTTAAAGACAGAACACAAGGAGAAAGCCCACCTCAGGGGTCAAATTCCCTCCCTACCAGGCAATTTAAGGCAAAAGAAGAATAATACTTTAAAAGCCTAAAGAAAATAAAGATAATATAAAAAGTCTCTGGCTAAGTAACTGACTGATTACACACCGCTCTAGGTCTGTGTTTTGGAGAAGCTGAGATGGGCTTCATCTGTTTGATTTCAATGGGCGAATGCAATTATGCAGGAGGCAGGAAGGTCCCCAACATGCTGGCATTTTTCAGAGTGTACGGCCCCCAAATGTCCCCAACACACTGCGACTTCTTTGCCCACCTGCTTTTCTCTCTCTCCAATCACTGAAAGACTCATCTCAGAGTTTTACCCAGCCTCGCAGCTTCAACCTGCTAAAAGGTTCTCTCTCCTGCTGCCTCCTAGGGGGACGGATTCAGCTGTTCTTACAGGCCAAGTCCGTCTTTTCTTTGGCTCCGACTGCCTTGCCCAGCCTGGATTCCCCAGGGTAACCACCTAATCCTGCTGGGGAAGGGCCTCTGGCAGCACTCTCATGTGAAATATTATTTTAACTTTAGGAACCAGCCCTCCTATCTGATACATTTCTCTCTTTCCTTTCTCATCTAAGCCCTGTGAATACTGCCCTGAAAGCCTCAAATCAGGGATCTTCTCTTGATCTCCGTTGCATATACCTGGGGTGGGCCAGATCCCCTCTCACCAGGGCCACCCAAGCCACCTACCTGCTTTCTTAGCCCTGCCCCCTCCCCTCTGATGCACCGTCCACTGTGGCGCTACATGACTTCATCCTAAAGAAAACGTGGTCACATCATCTTCAATGGCTTCTTGCTGCTTCAAAATAAAGTCCAGATACCCTGACTTAAACGTTGTTCCCTCAAACTCTCTATACTGCTGTTCTTTATCACAGTGGGTTCAAGGTACACCTGACTTATCTCTATGGGGACAGCAAATTGCGTAAACACCATTCCAGATACTAGAACAATTGATGTGAGGAACTGAGAACTGTACTTTTGTTTGTAGCCATGCGTTGTACTTTGCTGACAATTCAGGTATGACCAGTTTGTAGCTCTAAAGCCAACCTAATTGTTCCAAATGTTTTCTTCATCCAAATTAATGAGTTTTATAACACATAAGCCAGGATTATCATAGATTTGGTCAATGTGAGTTAATTCAAACAATGCTTACTAAAATCAAAAGTTTAGGACCAGTATAACCACATTTAAAAACCAAACAAAAAGCCTGGGGTGAGGAGGGGGAAACATGACCAAACAGGGGTTCAGAAAGAGAAGAGAAAGAAGGCAAGGAGGATATGTCAGCCCTACTGACTGATCAAGTCTACCCCAGGTTGGTCTTGGACAGAGAGTGGCAGTTAATACAGGCTAGTGCTCTCTGTTAAAGGTGCCTCATTTCATTTTAATTTTCACAGCCACACAATAAGGTAGCCAGGATTGTTCATATTTCACAGGTGAGGAAATAGACCAGCAATACTGATTTTGCTTAGCACAGCAATCACTAGTGAGGTATGTTTGGTGTTGGAGGTGAACACTCAACCTTCCTGTCTCCCTGGAGAGAAGGCAATTTCCAGGTCCTAGGGGGGAAGTGTGGAGCTCCTTCCTGCTCAGTCCCTCCCTAGGGCAAGTGGCTTGCTGACCAGTGAGTGAGCTCAAGAGAGCACCCTAACTCAGCCAGCCACCCTGTGTGTCCTCATGTTCCTTTTTTCCAGCTTTTCTGTCTTCAGCATGTGTCCATCCTCCCTGGCTGGCATGCTGAATTGGAGAAGAATGCAGGAAGACCTGCAGTCTAACTGTAGGACAGCAGCATTAGCAAACACACAGTGGCTTCGTATATTACAAGCTCATCCTTCAGTCTGGCTTCCATCAGTTAAGAAAGCTAGGAATGGGCCGGCGCCACGGCTCACTAGGCTAATCCTCTGCCTTGCGGCGCCGGCACACCGGGTTCTAGTCCCGGTCGGGGCGCCGAATTCTGTCCCAGTTGCCCCTCTTCCAGGCCAGCTCTCTGCTGTGGCCAGGGAGTGCAGTGGAGGATGGCCCAAGTGCTTGGGCCCTGCACCCCATGGGAGACCAGGAGAAGTACCTGGCTCCTGCCATTGGATCAGCGCGGTGCGCCAGCCACAGCGCACTGGCCACGGCGGCCATTGGAGTGTGAACCAACGGCAAAAGGAAGACCTTTCTCTCTGTCTCTCTCTCACTGTCCACTCTGCCTGTCAAAAAAAAAAAAAAAAAAAAAAAAAACTTAAAAAAAAAAGAAAGCGAGGAATGAACGTTCTATGTCTTATTTCTCAATTGGTTGTGAATATAACAGGGGAACACAGAGGGCTATTCACTGGCTTCCTAGGAGGCAATGACAAACTACACATACAGGTATTTAGTAAATTACTGTCAAATGAGTGAATTAATTTGCCCAAGGCCACTTAGCTAATAAGCAACAGAGCCTTGAATCCATATGACAGAAAAGTCTGTGGTTTTCTCAAGCTCCACTTAGTGCTTCTTGAAGGATGCTTTATTTCCAGGCTTTAAGCCACACTTCAGTGTGACTGCCAGGAAACGGGAAACACTGATGGACATGAGCATTGCCTGCCTAAAAAATACTTGAATAAGAGGGGCAGGCATTCGATGCGGCGCTGAAGATGCCACTTGGGACACGGGTTCGATTCCAGGCTCTACTCCGATTCCAGCTTCCTGCCAATGTGCAACCTAGGAGGCACCAGGTGATGACTTAAGTAATTGGGTCCCTGCCACTGATGGGAGACTTGGACTCAGTTCCAGGCTCCTGGTTTTGGCCTGGCCTAGCCACGGATGCTGTGGGCATTTGGGGGAGTGAACTAACAAATGGGAGTGTAAATAAATAAGTCACAGTCTTAAATAAACACAGCCACACCTATGTTAAGAACTGTCTTGATGATCTATTTGTTTACAACAGTGGCGAGGGAGGAGTTCTGCTTGCTGTCAGCTATGTCCTGGCCCAAAGCTGCCTGAGCCCTCTAGGAACATGAGGAGGGACCTGGAAGATGTGGAGAGCAGGGAGGGGCCCAGCAGCCTGTAACAGATGGGGGAGGAAAGAGGGAACCGGCCAACCGTGAAGCCGAGTGAGCCCAAAAGGGGTGGGGCAAGGGACTCAGGATGAATGAAAGGAAGCGGAGGGCCCCAGAGGGACTCAGGGGGTTGGGGAATGGGGAAAAGCAAGGGGGAAGAAAGAACAGACAAGAAAACATCCTAGGAGGACACGAAGCTAAAGAGAGTAATATTTCCAAGCAAAGAATATAAAGGAGGGAGAGAGAAAAGAACAGGAATAAATCACTTGCTGTGAAATAGTCACAAACTGATTTCCTGTTTCATGTGTAAGTGGTGAAAAGTGAGAGGTAGCCTGTGTGCCAGCAGCCTTTAGAAACTGAGAAATGAATACCCTGGTGGAAAAGTTTGGGGAGGCAGAGACAAGATTCCTCCCGCAGGTAAAAGTGAATGAATTGTGGTTTCATGGTAATGACAGTGTCCACACCCCCTTCCCTAGCCCCGGTCACAAACAGGGCAGGGAGGGAGGCTGTTTGGCCAGCAACTGTGGGTGAGCTCAGCGGGTCCCTGTCCTGAGCCAATACGGTCGCTTTGTAAGCGTATCTGGGAGAACTCAGGATTGTGTGTTCACAAACACCACATAAAAACAGCAGCGTCTTTGCCTTCTAAGCCGTGTTTTTCACTCTGTTAAAAGGCTGGGCTTGGACTTTTTCCCCCCCTCACTGGAGTGGCACACAAAGAATTCTCTGACATGCTGCACCCACTGCACATGAAAGCGCTTAAGTGTGAGTGAAAGCAACAATGTTTAGAGTGACATTTACTAGCTGAAAACAGTGAAATCAGAGCGTTCCAGTTCACGGAGATCAAATGTCAGGCTTTAAACATTTAGCACAGTATTAACTATGGAAGTTTTTAAAATTTAGGATCCAGTTTTATATGGCAAACAGCACCGAAGACGTATAAAAGAAAGATCTTTTAAAGTACAGAGACCACTGAGCTGAGCCCCAGTCTGAGTAGAATTTGGGATGCAAACTCTGGAGCTGTAGGACAGTTGCTGTGTTGAGCTCAGCAGGACCAGCGGCGCTCACTGCCGGGCACCACCACCCGGATCCAGGAGCAAGAGCTAACGTTCCCCACACTTCAGGTTTTGGAAGATACAAGTTGAAACTGCAGATGCAGGGATTTCCAGGCTCACAACTTTCCACAGTGTGCGAAGGCTTGGAGGTCAAGAGTTCTTACAGTATTATTTCACAGTGAATGCCTTTTAGGGCACCAAAAGATCTGTTAGAGGGGAAAGTAGATCACATTTTTTTCCCATGAGTATTTTTCATAGATAAATTTATTTATAACAAAATCAATGGCAATTTCCAAAATAAGATCCATTATTGTGACTAAATCATAAAACCTCGGAATCTCACAGTATGAGCAGTCCTTCCATCCTTCATTCAAAATCAACAGTAAGTACTTCCTCTATTATGCCAATGATAATGGCTCATATTTCAGGTGGGTGTAAACACTTTATAAACATTCTGTGAGGGTACTTTAAAAAGTTCATGGAAAAGTGGAATTAAAAGGTAAGTTTACTTTGGCGCAAAAATAATTTTGAAATCCATGCACAGTTTTTGCACAATACTCATTTTCCATGGATTTTTAGAAAACTGCAAGATTAGGTTATGTGGGATGCCAACTGTGGCCACTACTCCAAAGCTGGAGTAATTAACTTCCACTCAAGGAACATTCAGTTTAGCAGGGACCACAAAGGCATCAGAACAAGTAAAATTGCCACACAGGTGTATGCACAGACACACTGAGCAATCCAGGTCAGGGAAGATGTCACAAACGAAGAGACATTTAAGCCACATTGTGATACAGGAGTTCTCCATTTGGAAAAGGCCACTGAACTAAGATTACTCTGGGCCTGGAGCCAGAAGTATGTACTGACGTTTGTAGTGCTTGACATGTTCATGGGACACTCAGTGTTCAATGTACATCTGAAGGCAGGTGGTGGTGTGGTCTGGTGGTGGGGAGTGTGGAAGCAGGGAAGCAGTGCAGTTATGAGAGCCCGGGTGGAGGTGAAAAGGGAGGGGGGAAATGGAGGCAGCCAGACCCAAAGCCAGGAGCAAAATGGTCTGATGTCCCACTGTACGCCAGCCATAATGAATCCAGTTGCTAGCTTCTTAGACTACCTTTCCCGCAACCCCCCGCCCCCCCACCCCGGAAACCTTTTACTTAAGGAATACAAACTTCATAGGTACAACTTTAGGAATATAGTGATGCTTCCCACCATATCTGACCTCCCACCCACACTTCCACCCTTCTTCCTCCTCCGTCTCCCATTCCCAGTTTCATTCTCCACTAAGATTCTTACTACTACTTTTAAGACAGATATAAGGAGGGAAGAGATTGTGAGTGGGAGAAGGGAACAGCAAGAAGACATCTTACTTCAGTTTTGAAAAACTGAATTTGAGATACTCCAAGGACCACTGGGCATCCTCCCTACTAAATAAACACACAATATCTCATGCACCAGTACTAAGGAAATTAAAAGAAAAACAAAGCTGGGGTCCACCCTTAGACTCAAGTATTGTGTAGTTTGATTCTGGAAATAGCATCCCTCAGTCACTGTAACAACCAGAAATGCTGCTGTGAGTTCCCCTACACATTTTTTGCCACCACTGAGATAAGTAGGTGGGTATGGACACTCTGCAGTACTTGGGACATCCAGGTCAACAAAATACCGTCCTGTATCCCTCTTGCCTTTCAAATGTCCCACTGAACATTCATGTGGGTGGTAATCCACTTATAACTGAGCCTGAATTTACTGTTTTTACATAGACAATTTTTTGCATGTTTTATATATAAACTAAAGTGTCCCAAATAGATCCACCATGGAAATTGAGGGAAGACTTTTGTTAGGAACTTTAATCAGAGCTGTTCGCTATTTAAGACAATTATGCCATGGATGGCAAAGCTGTTGACCGTGTTTGAATTATCAACACAATGCACCTGGATTGATCTGACGTGTATCAGTACTACTCTAGGGATTCTACATTCAGAATCTATCTGCTTGATTACTTCTCTTGGGATGGTTATGCCTTGGCACTCACATGTTGCAAAACATGTCATTTGATTAAAATATTACTTTAATTTCTCCTTTTTATTACAATTAAGATAATATGCTGCATTTTTGGAATTATGTGCATAGGCATGTTAAATGAACTATGAATTTCATTTCAGGACAGGAAAGGGCATGTTATAAAAAGGACACATGAGTGTTTGAAAGGTTTAAGAACCACTAGTGAGAGACTGACATACATAAATAGAATACAGGGAACCCATGGAAGCACTTCAGAGAAATAACAAGTACAAGGGGAGAACAAGGAAGAGACAGTATTGGCCATGGGAGATGCAGGAAGGCCCATGCAGGAAGTGTGATAGGATTAGTATACGCACAGGTGCTGACTGATACTCTCTGTAGGAATAACTCCAGGTATGTGGTATGTAGTACCCAGCTCCAACGATTTCCATTCATTTTGGCATGGCTTTTATTTGTACCAAGCTCTCTGCCATGTTCTTTCTGTATCTGCCCCACAAAGGCCCTTGTTCTGGGAAGTTCCAATGGACAGAGCATGATGAATCCCTAACCTCTGTGATGTCTATTCCAGGATTTGAAAACCGTGGTCTTTGTAATCCTTTCTGGTTAATCTTCTCTTCTGTGGGCTAAATCTCCCTACTTCCTCCAACTGTTTCACATTTAACTGGTTTCATATTCCCTCACCATCTGGGTCATTTTCCTCTGAATATGCTCCAATTTGTCAATGGCTCTTTAATAGTGTGGTACCCAGAACCAAATGTTGTTTCCAGAGCAGAAATATTTAACTTACATTTCGAACACTGGGGAAAATGTTATCCTTCCACACAGTAAGATCAGGATGCAGTGGGGGTGGAAGAACTGTCTTAAAAACATTGTATCTCGAGTACTGAAACTTTCTTTTTTGTTTCAGCAAGTTCTACTTGAAAAAAAATTTTTAATACTTGCAACTAGACTTCTAATCTCGAAGAGGTTTGTTCCTTGTTTTGAGCATTAAATGGAAAATGTGGGCCTGGTTAACATATACTAACAAATATTTGCTTTGCTAATAGCATCTATTTGCTGGCATCCTATAGTCATTTCCTATCTGAAGACATGTTTCTCTAAAAACCTCTGTCCTGCCCATGACCAGAGTCAACTAAGACTGGCAGGAAGACCACTCTTCCCAGGGTCTTGGTCTATAAAATGAAACTCATATTTCTGCCTTGAACTTGCATTCTGCATTTCTGTGTGTCTAGGGAACTTTGGCTTTCACACCAAAATGCAAAATTATACTGAACCTCCTGAATTTTCATCCCATTTGGTTTGAAACAGAAATCCTGAAGTTACTTAACAGGCTCTTGGCAACGTGTTTTCTACAGGCGCTAACACAGTACTAGTTCATCTCTTCATTTTAGATGCTGTAGGCCACTTAAACCAGTGACACCACCTACTGTTCTGAATCCTTTGGAAACTGCAGCAGATCTCTGCCAAAGAATGTCACTTTGGCATGAATACTAGCTTGCTGCTCACTTTGAATGCAATGACAACGGCAAGGATGGACAGCATGCCTGGAAGTCTAAATACTTAGTCACATCAGCTGGCACCCAGGCTTCAACACTCTTTTGTAGTTGAACAGACCAGCTCCAAGGCAAACTGCATGAGACAGGTATCTGAGGGAATCTTCAAAAAGATCATGGAAAGACAGAATTGCAAGATGATGCAAATTTTCCATGAGTTCTTTGAAAACCCTCTTATTTGTTTCATTAACTGATGTATCCCTAACCCTTAGGATAATACCTGGCACATAACAGGTGCCTTAATCACATTCACGAAATGACCTGACATGGTAGACAATGCTCTTTGTCTTACCCAGCATCACCTTCTTTTGAGAATTGTCCCTTCCTCATTTCCTGCTATTCTGGTGATCCTGACACTATACTAGCTAGCAAATGATGTTGTGAGTTGGGGGCAGAGTGGGGGTGGGGAGACTCATGAATATGCAAGTCCCCAAACCCTGGCCTCTCTATAATAAGTAGGTATCTGCACTCTATCCTAGAGGCAGAAGAACAGGAGTTCTGATGAATGTGGGTGCTACATTCTGCAGGTAGATCATTCAGAGGCTAAAATTGATGTGAATATCCATCACAATACCCAAGCCAACAAGATAAAATGAACTTCTAGCGGGATGAAAGCTTACCTTTCTATCACTGACTTTCCTAACTAATCAAACATGAGGATACTTTAAAAAGTCTGTGAGAAAATGGAATCAAAAGATAAGTTTATTTTTGTGCCACAAAATTGGAAAATCATGCATAATTCTTTCATAATATGTATTTCTATGCACTTTTTGAAAGCTCTTAAGTATCATAAATTATCTTATTCTTCTCATTTGAGATGAAATTTTTTCAAATTTCTTAGGAAACACAAATTTCATAAGGCCAGCTTTAGTGGTGGAGACCTAGAGAGGCAGACAGAGAGTATTCCAATCTGCTGGTTCATTCTTTAAATGCCCACATGGCTGGGCCGGGCTGAAGCCATGACCAGGAGCTCAATCCAGTTCTCTCACTATATCAACAGGGACCCAATTACTTGAGGAATCACTTTTGTCCCCTAGGTCAACAGGGAACCTGTTTATAATGTAAGTGTGTAAGTTTAGAATGATTTTATGCAAATATATAATGATTACAAAATAAAAAGATTTTAAGTCTCTAGACTTTGATACCTGAAATTATTAACCCAAATATTATAAATGGCTCTACTAAATCTGAAGTGGTAAGTCTAATCCTTGATTGTTCACAGAGGAAAATATATAATATTTTTAGTTAGTGCCTTGGATAACCAATTCTGTCCTATACCCTCATTGTCACATTGGCCCTGTATTTCTTCTTCCTGGATAGATACAGTAGCCCCCCCCCCCAAAAAAAAAAAAAAAAAAAAAACCAATTCTTCCAGCCTTATATTCTGGAATAGACTTTACCTAGGAAGCCTCTTCCTAACATTTATCCCTTCTCAAGTAATTACCTTCTTCAACTGTTGCCAAATCAATGTTTATAGTCTAGATTGCTCTCCAATTTCTGACAGCATATCAGTAGCATATCTACTGCATATTCCTACTTCTAAGAAGCAGCTGAAGGCCGGCGCCGCGGCTCAACAGGCTAATCCTCCACCTTGCGGCGCCGGCACACCGGGTTCTAGTCCTGGTTGGGGCGCCGGATTCTGTCCCAGTTGCCCCTCTTCCAGGCCAGCTCTCTGCTGTGGCCTGGGAGGGCAGTGGAGGATGGCCCAAGTCCTTGGGCCCTGCACCTCATAGGAGACCAGGAGAAGCACCTGGCTCCTGCCTTCGGATCAGCGCGGTGCGCCGGCCGCAGTGCGCCGCCCACGGCTGCCACTGGAGGATGAACCAATGGCAAAGGAAGACCTTTCTCTATGTCTCTCTCTCTCTCACTGTCCACTCTGCCTGTAAAAAAAAAAAAAAAAAAAAAAAAGAAGCAGCTGAAGTCTGACTCACTGGTGTGTACAAGTCAAAAACAGGAGACTGAGCCTAACCCTGTTCTTAACCACCAACCCTCTCTGCTCCAAAGCAGTAACTGGTGCTGTACTGTAGCATAAAAATAGAATGCATTTGCTAATGTATAACATTGAAATTCAGCCATCTTTATCAGTGATAGACCCAGAGAAGTTCTCTGTCAATGAAAAAGATAAAAAATATCCTGTTTTGGCCTAAATTCCAAAAAACAATGTAGAAATTGGTTTTAGATGAATTCAGGATGTTTTCCATGGAGAAATGTCCTTATTTAGTATTAAAAGAGAAACAACAGTCTAATGCACTTGTGTATTTTTATTTCTGTTAGCCATGTGACTACCCACGTGTAGATTGTGGACTTAGAAAATACCACAGGTTTGAGTTAGTGCTCACCATTCCTAAGTTCTACAAAGAAAAGAGAGTTCTTCTTGACTGGAAGGGGGGGAAAAAAAACAAGATATCATTCCATATTTAGTAAAAAGTTCTACAAATCTGGAAGATAAAATTCCTATTCCAAGAGGGCCCAGCAGAAATAAAAACAAGCAAAGCTCTCCATTATATAAACAAAGATATTGAATAAAGTCAAAAGAAATGGTTCTGACTGTATATTTAGAATACTATGTGCTGACCTGGTCACACTATGATCAGAAAATCAACTCGGAAAAGAATGAGGGATGGAGGAGCATCTGGGTTAGCCAAGAAAGCTGAAGATGCCAGTTACATCCTGTGTGGACTGAATATTTATGTCCCCAGAATATTCACATGCTGCAACTCTAACCTTCAAGGAGATGGTATTAGGAAGTAGGGCTTTTGAGATGTGATTAGATCCTAAGAGCAGGACCCTTATAAAAGACTCCGGGGTGGGCATTTGGCCTAGGGGTTAAGATAGCAGCTGAGATGCCCACATCCCATTTTGGAGGGCCTGTGTTCAGGTCGTGGCTCTGTTCCTGATTCCAGCTTCCTGCTAATGTGCAACCTGGGAGGCAGAGGTGATAGCTCAAATGGTTGAGTTTCTGCCAGCTATGCGGGAGACCTGGTTGGAGCCCCCAGCTACAGCTTCAACCTGGCCCAGTCCTGGCTCTTATGAGCACGTAGGGAATGAATCAGTGGATAAAAGCTCTGTCTGTCTGTCTGACTGGTCAATCTCTTTCTCTGTCTTGAAAAAAAAAAAAAGACTCCACAAAGTTTCCTTGACTCTTCCACCACATGAAGTTATAGTGAGCTATGCATATACTAGGAAGCCTGCTCTTACCAGACACTAAACTGGCCAGCATCTTGATCTTAACTTCTCAGCCTCTAGAACTGTGAGAAATAAATTTCAGTTGTTTATAAGAACCCAATTTATGGTATTTTGTTACAGTGGCCTTAACAGACTAAGACATTTTCCTATAAACAGGGTTAAGCGGCAGCCATTGTGGCACAGCAGGTTAAGCTGCTACTTAGGATGCCAGAATCCCATATCAGAGAGCAGGTTTGTGTACTGGCTACTCCGCTTCCAGTCCAGCTTCCTGCTAAGGCATCCTTGGAGGCAGCAAATGAAGGTCCAAGTGCTTGGCTCTGCCACTCGTGTGGGAGACCCAGAGGGAATGCCATTTTCTTGGCTTCAGCCTGGTCCAGGCCTTGAAGTCACAAGCATTTGTCAGTAAACCAGCAGATGAAAGATTTCTCTCTCTCTCTGCCTTTCAAGCAGATGAAAAACAAACATGAAAAGAAAAACAGGATTAAGATTCTTCATTAGCCTTTATTATTGAAATTCATAATGTAAATTTGACTGATAATTGCTTTAATATTAATTTTTAATGACTAAAAGTGATGAAATGTGAATATTAAAAGATTTAACAAAACTTTATTGGATATTTTGGTGAATGTGACAGTAACCTATAGTTTAGGGAAATAATACTGATATGGTTTACCTTAAGCCAAAATTTAATATTTTGGGTTCTTGCTGTTTATTTAGATAAGAATTCTAAGCACCAGCCCATGCAAAACAGACAGCATGGTAAAGTTCAGGATTTATTTGAAAAGTGCGAGAAATACACAGAAACGTGAGGCTTTATCAAGGGAAAACAGGTCCTAAAGATCAACGGGGAGTTCCATACCAATCTTTTCCAGAGAGCAGCCCAGAGACTGCGAGAGAGAGGGCACAGGGGGCCGGCTCAGTGGGCTCCAGCCTCCTGTCCACTTTCAAAAGGGGAGTAGTTACATAGTCTGATTGACAGGTGGGTAGACATAGGTGAGAACATGAAGGGGGCAGGCGGCCGCAGCCTCTAGCTCATGAGTCTAATTCTGTCTCCTTGATTAGTTCCATATCAATTCCATCCAACTTAGTCAGAAGTGGAGTTGGAACTAAACTTTCTCCAACTATTTTATTAGTCAAGCTATTATTTCATTGTAGTGGAACCCAGTTAAGATTTTGCTGCTTATTAAATAGTCATTTGCCACTAAGAAATGCAAATGCTGGATGTGGCAGTCGCAAAGGCTATGCTGGCTGGGTGAAGGTCCTGAGGTACCCCAATCAGGCCACCCTCTGCAGGCTAGTCACAACCACGTCAGCAAACACGGGGAACATCTATGTTTCACGGTCAACAGGGCCGGCTGCTAGGCCATCACTTTAGAATCACTAAATCAAAGACCATTGAAGCTGCAAAGGACCTTAATGACCAATACTACTACCACCAGAAGAAGTATAATTTGATGAGATGTTATTCAACTCTTTCTTGGATTTGCTCTGTTGGTGAGATAACCAAACAACAACAACAATCCAAAAGAACTTTTCCCTCTCATCACAAGTATTACGTTGCTGTGTATGTTTAAATGCAGAATGGCCTCATTTTTCTAGGGCAGGATAAATAATAGGCCATATCTGAATGTGACCAAAAGCTATCATTTATCCTCAATTTATCCTAACCCTCCACCTCTTTTTTAGCTTCCTGTTCTTTACAGTAAAAACACAGCAATTCTAGAATCTGGATATTTATAGGGTTTTGCTAACAACTAAAACAAACAACCCCTCAAATCTGCACTGGCAATGTAGAGAAAAAAGTTAATTACTTAGACTAATTATTAGCCTAGTGAGGACTAGACTCCAGCTTGGATATTTTACTGCTCTCAGAGCCCCACTGAGATAAAACACTTCAACATATATTTTTAGTTTGGGATTATTTTTAATTTTATTAGCACTGCCTTTAAATCACTTTTCCTTAAAAAACAAAAAACCCTCCAGTACTTCCAAATTTATGACCTCCAACTGAATTACACAATTTCATTTTGAAGCAATGACCTATAGTTTATCTTTTGCCCAACTTTTATCATTTTATGTTTTAAGAATTATTCTCAGAAATACAAACTGGCGATGACTGAACAAGTTCTAATTACTCCCCAGAGACTGTGGGAGCCTGGGCTTTCAGTATTGTTCACAGTTTGGCTGTGAAACAGGCCTCCTCTTCTGGTGCCTGATCTGTTACTGGTTTAAAAGCCGACCTAAAGGGCTATTTGTTTCAGGCCCTTTGAAGTGCAATTGCTGATCCTCTTTTCTGAACTGGTCTGTCAGACATCTTGAAGTTTCAGGACATATTTTTAAAAGAGAAAATTTAAAAGGTTTTATTTCTTTTATTTGAAAGGCAGAGTAGGAGGGTGTGGGCAGAGTTGGGGGTATCTTCTGTCTATCTGTTGGTTCATTCCCCAAATACCTGCAACAGCTGGGGCTAAGCTAACCCAAAGCCAGGAGGCTAAATCTCAGTCTAGGACTCCAAAGTGCGTGGCAGGGACCCAACTACTTGAGCCATCACCTGCGGCCTCCCAGGGTGTGCCTTATTAGCAGGAAACTGGAAGCAGAAATGGAGCCAAGATAAGAACCTGATGCATCCCAAGTAGCATCATAACTTCTGCACATAATGCAGATCCCCATGCCATATCCTTTTCTCTATTGTGCAGCCTGTGATAATCGGATGATGGCACACTAACCCCTTGTCATCTTCAAAGAGGGACTGGGATTAAAAAGACCTCCAAAGAATCATGCAAATGTTTCGGTCCAGAACTCTGAGGCATGCAAGTTCCATTCCTTGTCCACATCCACCAATCCTTTGCAGCCTTAGACTGGGGTCCATGCCTGTACGCCAGATTGCAAACTCTTCTGAATAAAAACCTCATCTCTGTTTTCCATGATGTCCAATATTGGTCTCATCTTGTCTCAGTTACTCAATGCAAGATAATTGGCAAATTTCTTTTTATAATTGTTCACAAATTTACTTATAAATTTATTTTCTTTTTCTTATAAATAAAACATCTGTAAAGTAAGAATAAATTGTGGACTAAGTGACTCCAAAGGCTAGCTCTGACATTTAGGTTTTGTGATGCTAGAGAAATAGCATCTACATTTATAGTTTCAGGTCATCTTAAAAATAAAAAATAGGGTAAGTGTTTGGCATAGCAGTTAAGACTCCCCTCGGAACACCTACATCCCATATTGGAGTGCCTGAGTTTGGGTCCTGGCTCTGCTCTTATTCCAACTTCCCACTAACGCACACACTGGAAGGTAGCAGGTGATAACTCAAGTACTTGGGTCCTTGCCACCCATCCGGGAGACCAGGACAGAGTTCTGGGCTCCTGGCTTTGGCCTGGCGCAGTGCTAGCCTGTGTGGGCACCTGGGGAGTGAATCAGCAGATGGAAGATCTGTCTCTGTCCCTGTATTTCAAATAAATAAAAAATAACTTTTAAAAAGTAATTCATTGGATGGCATTTTCTTTACGAATTAAGTGTAAGTAGGAAGTGTAAGTTGGAAGACCTGAGTTGCTAAGGCTTGGTTATGCTTCCCAATCTTTTTCGACCAGAAAAGAGCTTCGTACACTTTCAAATTTGCCTTGTCAGTCAGAGAAAGGAAGGCCCTAGTCCCCACTCTGATAATAAAGAGGGCAAGGCCCATTCAGCTGGCAGAGAGGGAGGGAGGGGGTCCAAGTAATAAAGGCGATGTGGGAGGCAGTCTGAGGGTCCAACTCCACTTATCCCTCAGGGGGTCCAGGAGGGACCAGAGGGCCTCAGCTGAAGAGATATTCCTCAGAGAGCAGAATCAGCACCCCGTGTTCTTGCAGGGAGCTGGGACCGGAGGCTGCTAATTTCCTTCATGACGTGTTCCAGTTCCTTACAATTCATCATTAATCAAAGGCCTCTCCAAACACCTGAAACATCCTCCATAGGGGATAATAATAAAGCCAGAAATCTTGGGTTTTGGCCCTTAAAGTGCTCACAAGCTAATTTGGGGAGGGAGAAAATGAACAGAAATTAAATGATCAGAGAGCAATTGAATGTTAAACTGCAAGTTCAAGAGGAGCTCAGAGGAGGGGGAAGATTTGGCTGGAGAGATGGTGTAAGACAAAGTCTCAAGAAGATGAGAATCTGAACTGTGGCACTACGGTTGTCTGTGAACCAGGCACATTTCCATCAGCCCTTCTCGAGATGGCCAGAATCGGCAGGATGTCCTTGAATGGTGGCCCAGCAGGAGAGAGCTGGGATTCACTGCTAAGTCCTGACACACTGCATTTAGAAGGGCTGCAGTCTGTGATGAAAACACAAGAAGGGGGCCAAAAAAGAAAGAACAGAGAAGCAAATAATCCTTGGTTGTTTTCATGCCTGAAGGGGATCACTGTGGCATGAAAATCAACATGAAAACAATCAGACATACCACATCATCCAAGCTGGGCACCGTGCACACATTCCTTGGTCTAAATTTTCAAATATTTATTAACTCCTTGTTAGCCTCTCAATTTTTGGAAGAGAATATTGAACTCTTGACAAAGGAGATGGAAAGACACAGTAACTTACTGTGGACTGTGGAGACTCCGTACACATATATTGTTATGTTCACAAGGACTATGAAGTAGGTATTGTAGTCCCTGTACAGAAAAGGAAGGTTGTACAGAGGAAGTATCTCACTGAAGCTTGTACAAATATTAGAATGGCAGATCTAGACTTTTTAAAAGTTATTTATTCAAAAGGCAGAGTGACAGAGGGACACACACACACACACACACACACAGATCTTCCATCTGCTGGTTCACTCCCCAAATTCCCCCAATAGCCAGAGCTGGACCAGGCTGAAGCCAGGAGTCTGGAACTCAATCCAGGTTTCCTACATGGGTAGACAGGTATCAGGGGCCTAAGCACTTGGGCCACCATCTGCTGCCTTCCCAGGATTATCAGCAGGAAGCTGGATCAGAAATGGAGCAGCTGGGATTTGAACTGGCACTTTGATATGAGATGCTGGAGTCACAAATGGTTGCCTAATCCTTGTGCCACAATGCTAGCCCCCAGACATAGATTTTGCACAGTGGTATGCATATTGCCCAAGCCCATTTCCTCTGTTCCATGTAGAGAGTATATACCTGATTACCCTTAGAGGAAAAAAAAAATCTATGATATCTCATTTGTGATGTGGTCTACAGCTGATCCTGGAGGTGGGATTCAGAAGAACTGAGTTTTCATTCATATTTTTCTATAGTTCTAAGAAACTGAACAAGGGACTCTTCTCTCTTGGTTCTATTATCTAAATTCTAAAACAGAAGGTATAGGATCAAATTACTGCTAAGGTATCATCTGTATAAGTGTATGATTCTGGGTATATGAATGGAGTTTCCATCAAGGAATGATCTAATAAAGCAGGGAGGGGGATGTGAAGGTACTCACTGATTTTCATATCCAGAAATCTAGCAAGATTCAAATAATCTAATAAATATTAATTTTTCTGTCACAACGGCAGTAGCAGCTCCGAGACTTTAAAGAAGAAGGGTTCAGTGACTGTGACAATAAGCCCACTGCCTTTGCTTACATGGCATGCATTTAGTCCCCAGATCATGGATGAGGCCTCCAAGCCACCCCTTTGTACTGCTACTGTCTAATAAGGTCCAGGGGAAGAGTCTTGAAGGCTCGACACAGCAGTGGTCTGGACAGGGAATGAAGCAGTCATACGTAAGCAATCACAGAGAGTGAGTCACAGACAGGGTAGTCAGTACTCTGGCTGATATCTGACCAGCAGTCAGAAACCCATACAGTTTTGCAAAAGGAGTCAGAAATCTGGGTTTCTGTGTAGTTGTGAAACACCTTGAACTGAAGATGGACTCCAAATTCAGACCAACTATGTGACTCAGACAAAACATGTCTGCATCCACTGTTACCCAAGGTTGGTCAGTTTGTTTCAAAACTGATAAGAAAGAGAAGGCAGGAGGCCTGGTGAGTGTTGTCTTTAAGAATAAAAATGGGCTCACTGATGTAGACAAAGAAAGGGTATTGATGGAAGCCCCTGTCCAATTCACTTTGAAATAAAGTCCATCCAAATTGAAATAAAGTAACCCATAAGCTCTTGTACATCTAACACCCATAAAGCTTACAGTTTTTGTCAACACCTGTATGCTCCCTATAGTCTGCAGCAAGAAAGCCCTCAAAGAGATACTGTGCTGGCAAAACAAAAGAAAGCAAGAAAGGAAAAGGGAGTGCAGAAAAGGAACAGGGGATTCAACACAGATCGCAAGGGGGCCACGGGTGCCAGAGAAGAGAGAATGGTCAGGGTATGAACAGAGAAGAGAGAATGGTCAGGGTCTGAACAGAGAAGAGAGAAGCAGGCCACTTAGCATGGGCAGGGCAGGGCAGGGCAGGGGAAGGGCCACCAAGCGCCTGAAGGCTCCTTAGTATGCATGTGGGTGTTAGGTGCTCCTTAGGTAAGACACGAGGAGCCCCAGCATGCCTCTGAGAGCTAAGTCACCATTATCATCCAAGCAAACGTGTTTTCTTCACACCCACACTATCTGAGACACAATACGCTATAGGTGCTCCAAGGAGCAGACGTCATTTTGGCCGACAGTGAGCAGCAGTTTGTGGTTTTGGGTGGCAGGGAATGACCTTGCCAGAGGATGGAGGGGTCTGTTTAAAAGCAGGTGGCCTTGACCTCTCTGCTGCTTCTACTGCAGCTTCTCACGGCTCCCATTTGCTAGGGAGCAGAAACTGTGCTCAGAGATGCTAACTGATTCGCTTTGAGTTACCATGCCTAATTATGGACAAAACAGGGTAAAACCAAAATCTCTTGATTCCCAGGATGACTTTTTTCCCCCTCCTGCGTCAGAAATGAGGTATAACAGATGTAAAACAGAGAAAAGAAATAATTTGGAAATTAAGAGAACGAAGGTGAAATGAATACTCAGGATCAATTCTCAATGAAACCTATGTAACAAAGGTAACTGGGAATTCCTCTGGGACCAGAAAGCTGTAAGCCTGCCTCCCCTAAGCCTCACCTGGTCCCTACGGAGAGAGGAGGCAATCCACTCCCTACTTACTCCCATCCCCCACCCACCTCCCCCCAACCCTGTCCACACTCTGCTCTCCAATAGGAGTGACCGCTGAGGAGTATGTATGTATGTATGTATGTATTGCCTGTGTGAATTCAGAAAGAAAAATCATGGCTCTTGAAAACTAACAAGAGTTGGCTTAGGAATAATGAAACAACAGACCAAGTCCCATGAGCTCTGGGCACTGCCTTCAACAGCACCACTTACCTATGAATACCTATTATATACGCAAACCTTTTGAAAAATAGCATCTGGAGTTTTGAAGATGTGGACACAACTGGTTGAAGCCTGTGACACCTGTCCTTAGAGAAAAGTGATTATTTAGCTCCCAGAAAACAAACCTGTTTTCACAAACTGTCAGCTGTAGACACATTTAAAAAACTGCTTGAGTCAAGGATTTGTTTAAGTGGCTTAAATGGGAATTCAGGAAGACCAAGAATGCAAAATGGTATTTTGCTAACAAATGGAATTTGCTGCCCTTTGCAATTCTACAGCTGATTCCACGGCAGGCTTTCACTCTCCGCAACAGAATATGGAAATTTTGACACTGTAAACATATGAAACCTATAAATCTGGTACTCAACATTTCTTAAAAGGAATGATCAGTCCCACGTTCTTTCTATAATTCAAGGGTCTTATCAGCAGGGAATTTCTTGCTATTTTTCAGAGTGTGTAGCACCAGTTCAAGCTCTGTAACCTGTTTCTAATCAGACCCTTTCCATCCCTCTATACAATAAGGCTTCTTCTGTAAGCCACAATGAAATTGAACTCTGTAAGATGTTTGCTCACTCCTCAGTAAATTCATGGTAATCAGAGTTTCCTCTTCCCTGACTGCAAGGTACTTCTGAATATTTTTTTCTTTTTTCTTTCTTAGAAAGCTTTTATTTAATACATATAAATTTCATAAGTACAGCTTTTGGAATATAGCGATTCTTCCCCCCATAACCACCCCCACCCCTACGCCTGTCCCACTTCCTACTCTCTCTCCCATCTCATTCTTCATTAAGATTTATTTTTAATTACCTTTATATACAGAAGATCAACTCTATACTAAGTAAAGTTTTCAACAGTTCGCACCCACACACAGACACACAAAGTATAAAGTATAGTTTGAAGACAAGTTTTACTATTAATTCTCATAGTATAACTCGTTAAGGACAGAGGTCCTACATGGGGAGCAAGTGCACAGTGACTCTTTTTGTTGATTTAACAATTGACACTCTTATTTATGACATCAGTGATCACTAGGGGCTCTTGTCAAGAGCTGCCAAAGCTATGGAAGCCTTTTGAGTCCACAAACTCCGACAAGGCCATATTCAAAGTGGAAGTTCTCTCCTCCCTTCAGAGAAAGGTACCTCCTTCTTTGATGGTCTTGAAGAATATTTTTTTAAATTTATTTTTATTGACAGGCAGAGTGGACAGTGAGAGAGAGAGACAGAAAGAAAGGTCTTCCTTTGCTGTTGGTTCACCCTCCAATGGCCGCTGCGGCCGGCGCACCGCGCTGATCCGAAGGCAGGAGCCAGGTGCTTCTCCTGGTCTCCCATGGGGTGCAGGGCCCAAGCACTTGGGCCATCCTCCACTGCACTCCTGGGCCACAGCAGAGAGCTGGCCTGGAAGAGGGGCAACCGGGACAGAATCCGGTGCCCTGACCGGGACTAGAACCCGTGTGCCAGCGCCACAAGGTGGAGGATTAGCCTATTGAGCCACGGTGCCGGCCCTGAAGAATATTTTTATACTTATTTGTTCGTGTATCTCAGGGAAGGTCTGTTTACCTTTCTGGCCACATGGAATAGACTATGTAAGGTGACAGGCAGCATGACTTACATTTCCTGTAAGAGGTGGTCCTGGCATAAGAGGAGTCTCAAATCACTCACTAACAAGTAGAGGAATGGTAAACTTTCTATAGTGATTTGACTACACTAAAAAG
This sequence comes from Oryctolagus cuniculus, assembly GCF_964237555.1. Lineage (NCBI taxonomy): Eukaryota > Metazoa > Chordata > Mammalia > Lagomorpha > Leporidae > Oryctolagus > Oryctolagus cuniculus. Next base: position 75,675,358 of record NC_091438.1, on the reverse strand, counting down.
GTTACTGGTGACTTCACACTACTCCGGTTATAAAAGATAAAAAACTAATACCAGGAAGTGAAAAGAAAAGAAATCACCAAGTAACAAACTATCAAAGAATAAATGCTAAACTAAAAATGTATGTTTGGGGACAGGCATTGTAGCACACATCCCATATTGGAGTGCCTGGCTCGAGTCTTTGGAGCCAGCTCCCAATTAATGCACCTGAAAGGCACTAGATGATGACCCAAGTACTTGCCACCCACTTGGAAGACCTGGATGGAACTCCTGGTTGCTGGCTTTAGTCTTGCCAACTCTTGGCTGTAACAGCCATTTGAGGAGTGAACCAGTGAATGGAAGATACCCCCTCCCCCTCTCACTCAGCCTTTCAAGTATATGAAAATAAATAACCTTTTTTTTTTTTTTTTTAAAAAGGAACACCTGGGCTCCAATTTTTTTCTTAACAAACTGAAAAAAATCTGAAGTGGTTCCACTGCACTAAGACAGTAAAGCCAAGAAACTACTGATGAAAATGTTTTGGAAACTAATAGAGGTAGGGGTACATGACAGTGTGAAATGCACTAAATGCCATGGAATCATACACTTTTTTTTTTTTTTTTGACAGGCAGAGTGGACAGTGAGAGAGAGAGACAGAGAGAGAAAGGTCTTCCTTTGCCGTTGGATCACCCTCCAATGGCCGCCGCTGCAGCCGGCGCACCGCGCTGATCCGATGGCAGGAGCCAGGATCCAGGTGCTTTTCCTGGTCTCCCATGGGGTGCAGGGCCCAAGCACCTGGGCCATCCTCCACTGCACTCCCTGGCCATAGCAGAGAGCTGGCCTGGAAGAGGGGCAACCGGGACAGAATCCGGCGCCCCAACCGGGACTAGAACCCGGTGTGCCGGCGCCGCAAGGTGGAGGATTAGCCTATTGAGCCACGGCGCCGGCTCCCATGGAATCATACACTTTAAAATGGTTAATACTCTATGAATCTCATCACAATTCAAAAATTAAAGAACTGTATTCTGATTGAGGTGAATGAGAAACTTTACCTTTTTTGTTTTTTTTTTTTTTTAAAGATTTATTTATTTACTTGAAAGGCAGAGTTACAGAGAGGCAGAGGCAGAGGCAGAGAGAAAGAGGTCTTCATTCGCTGGTTCACACCCCAGATGGCTGCAATGGCCAGAGCTGCACCCATCTGAAGCCAGGAGCCAGTAGCTTCTTCCAGGTCTCCCATGTGGGTGCTGAGGCCCAAGGACTTGGGCCATCTTTCACTGCTTTCCCAGGCCATTGCAGAGAGCTGGATCGGAAGTGGAGCAGCCAGGACCCGAACTGGCACCCATATGGGATGCTGGCACTGTGGGCAGTGGCTTTAACCACTATGCCACAGTGCCACCCCCTCCCCCCACCATATCTTCTTTTGATTGCTTTGACAAAGAAAAACTTAACACTTCAGAAACATGTAATAAAAAAAAGTCCTCAAATGAATTCCAGAGATTAATTCAGAGGACATGAAAGTTAACCAAGGAGCAGTTATGCAATGTTTTTTTCCTAATCTAATTTTTCCACTTTACCTAAAAGCTATCAGCAGTCACCACTATGTTTTTGTAGCTTCTCTGACTCCTTTCATATCCTTCCTATACAACTTTTCCCCTTCAATATTTATTGAACTGCTACAAGTATTTAATAGGTGCTAGGACAGCCAAGATGAGTATTACACCTTACCTTTCTGCAGTGAGTTCATGGGCTGTGTGCAGATTTTTAAAACTACCCATGCTACTTGTGTATCAACTCTAGCTATACAATCTCCAAATCGTTAATGATCTCACCTACCCTGGACTACTACAGCCCTTCTTAAATTCTCCCATTACATAATCAACTACTTGAGGTGCTTGTATCCCCCTTTCTCTTTAGATCAAAGGGCAATTTAAAAAATTCTAAACAAACATTGCTGTTGATTTTTAAATACTATACAAATAGCACCACTGCTTCACGCGAACCCTTTACAACGTATACAGAAAGCCAGTGAGGCTGGAATTGGCTCTAGAAATAATTTACACATTCAAGGCTGTTTTAAAGGTTCCCCTTCTCTCTACCCACTGTATATTTTCACCTACCCACCAAAATCTCTCACCACCTTTGTCCACAAGACCAAGTCTCACCAAGTTTACTGTCTCTGACCACACATCAGTCCCTCTGTTTCCATCACACTTCCGTTATTCTTATCTACTCTCAACTGAATTCCTTTCTGTTCAGCTTTCACTTTTGTTTCCACTGCAGCCACACTGTTATCCTTAAGGAATCACACTAGCTTTCGCCTCACAAGGACGAAGTTTTGCCAGGCTCAGATCTAACATGTGCCTATAATGGGCTAGCGCAGGGACAACTCAGAGAGTGACAAACCAGAGGGCAAAAATCCATGGCAGCCTCTGCAAAGAGGAAAAGCGTAATGTTTGCCAAATGGAAAAAAGATAATTTTAGAAAGAAAGACAATTTTCGAGGCTCTGAGAGCCCCCAACATGAAGAAGAATCAAAACAACTCAATGCGATCTCTCACTGGGAATACACAGCCTAATTTTGACAGTTTGTTCTGAGCTCACTCAAAATGTGAAACAGAAGCAACATGTTTAAATTAAATACCTCATTTGTGGATGGGAACAGCTACAGGCTATCACCCCGCCAGTGTCAGTGGCACAGCTGGTAATTCCACCATGCAGCTGGGAAACGCAGTTTGCTCGGAGGATTTTCACATCAAATCACTTCTCACAGAGGACTCTGACCATCATCAGGCTTGCTAAATGCACATACAATATGGAGCTGGTTCTTTTCTCTCTTTGCAAAGGGTGCTAAGTTTTTGGCATGCTTATGGTACATATGCAGAGGGGAAACACAAGCTGGGAAGGGGTAATCCTGGCAACATTTTAATGCATGATGGATGACTGGGCAACAGAAGAACAGAAATGAAGCAATCTACACAAATGGCTCCTGAGTATGATTTCACCAATCTTGGAAAACATGAAACAGTAGACAAATGCGATCTAATTATTTTGCATTTGACTTGGCTTGAAAAACCTCATTCTTACTTAACTGCATTTATAGATATGCATCTTGGGACAGCTGATCTTTTCTTTGTTGAGCAAAATTTCCTTTGATCATGTTATAAAGGTTCTGGATCACCAAAAAATGTAATACCAGATGAAGGTCATTATATAAAGAGAATCAAACCAACAGCAGTTAAGAGGAAAAACAAAGTTCCTGTAAGGGTTCTGGCATATCAACAAAAAGTTAATTGACTCTTGGTAATGTTTCAAACACATGTTAATTAGTAGGCCAATAAAAAATTTATATACTATGCAAACAGTGATAATCTTATTGCTATCTAGTTTATGGCTCACCACAGAAAATACCTAATTATAAAAAAGAGATCACAGTATCTACTTAAGGACAATAACCTACTATGAAAGTCATCTTCTTGCTACTGCTATGAACTTAGACATTTTGTAGCTTAAACTGGATATGCAACATGGGGAAAAATGACTAAGTAAAATAATGGCCTTCCTTCATACAAAGCATGAGTGTAGATGTAATAAATACATCTAAATTTGTCATGGTGAATTAAATCAGCTTCAGTGTCAGGCAAAGGGACAGAGTGTTAGCCTGAAATGGCCCATTTCTTTCCAATTTGTTGTACATAAAGAATCTAAAATTTATTTTCTACTTGATAAAAAAAAACTAAATTAGCTTTCATGTTTACATGTAAAACTCCTTCCTTCAGTATTTCATTTAACAACAGTAAGGCTGGAAAAAAGCCAGTAATCAAACTCTGCAGACTTTGGAAACCTCCTGGTTTTGCAGACTCTTAATAAAACCCGAAAAAAGCACCACTGTAGGGAGTGGGTGTCTTTATTTCCGTGATGACTCAAAGCATCTAGTATTCATTCATTTATTTTCAAGTCATCCCACAAATATGCAAAAGCATTTTTCAAGGAAGGGACCATGGGAAATGCAAAAATACTTTCTATCCTCAAGAACTTTACTGATCACCACCACCTCCCAACATAAGCAGTCCTCTTTTAGTTTAACGATCAGCGACCTCATGGATCAAACTTTCTTTTCCTCTCCTTGAAACAAACTAAGTTCTCTTCAGGAGTACGTTTTCAAAAGAATATGAGATCAGACTAGTGATTCAAAGATGGGGAAACTGAAAAAGACATGAGAAGAAATCTTTGGGCTTTGAGATACAAAACAGTACACTCATATGGAGTATTTAAAATTCATTTCAATGTGGAATCAGTGTATACTTTATATGAGCAGAATAATAGCATAGAAGGAATTATGAAGGGCCAAGGAGTATGGAACTATTTAGACATTGTTTAGAAGGATTAATGAAGTGTTCCACGCCCCTCTCAGCAATCAAAAGGACTAGAAAATCAGCCAAGATATAGAAGAACTCAACAATATTATCAATCAACAGGATCTAATAAAGAATTACAGAAAATTACACACAACAACAGCAGAATACACAATTCTATTCAGGCACCCAAGGATTACAATTCATCAAAAGAGACTATATCTGGGTTCATAAAAGAAAACTCCTATATGTTTAAAAACAGAGAATGATCCTTAACCATAATGGAATCAAACTCAAAATCAGTACAGATAACAGAAAAAAAATTCTCAATATTTGAAAATCAAACAAACACTAGGTCAAAGTCGAAGTATCAAAAGGTATAAGAGATACTTAGAACTGAATGAAAATGAAAGTATAACATACCAACATTTGTAGGATGAAACCAAAGCAGTTCCAAGAGGGAAATTTATAGTGCTAGCATTAAATGCTTACATTAGAAAACAGGAGAAGGGGAAGGCATTTGGCCTAATAGTTATAATGTCAGTCAGGACAACCATATCTTACTGTGGAGTACCTGGGTCTTGTCAAGAAAACATAGCATACAAATATACAATGTCTAAATTTGATGTGCATGTGACAAAATGTTAAGTAAAATGTAAGGAAGTGAAAGACTTCTACATGAAAATTACATAGCATTAATGAAAGAAATAGAAGACACCAAAAAAAGGGAAAAATCTTCCATGTTCATAGATTAGAATAATTAATATCACCAAAATGCCCATATTACTCAAAACAATTTACAGATTCAATGTGATCCTAATCAAAATGTCAAGGACATTCTTCACAGAACTAGAAAAAACAATACTAAAATTCATATAGAAACACAGAAGACCCCCAATAGCCAAAGCAATCTTAAACAATCAAAACAATGCTAGAGGGGCTGGTGCTGTGGCATAGTGGGTAAAGCTGCCACCTGCAGTGCCAGCATCCCATATGGGCACTGATTCAAGTTCCAGCTGCTCCACTTCCAATCCAGCTCTCTGCTATGGCCTGGGAAAGCAATAGCAGATGGCCCAAGTGCTTGGGCCCCTGCACCCATGTGGTAAACCCGGAAGAAGCTCCTGGATCCTGGCTTGGATTGGTCAGCTCCAGCTGTTGCGGCCATTTGGGCAGTGAACCAGCAGATGGCAGCCCTCTTTCTCTGTCTCTCTCTCTCTGCCTTTCAAATAAATAAATAAATCTTTAAAAAGTTATGGCAACTCAGTTTTTTTTTTTTATTTAGTAAATATAAATTTCCAAAGTACAGCTTATGGATTACAATGGCTTTTTCCCCCCATAACTTCCCTCCCACCCGCAACCCTCCCAACTCCCACTCCCTCTCCCATTCCATTCACATCAAGATTCATTTTCAATTCTCTTTATATACAGAAGACTGATTTAGTATATATTAAGTAATGATTTCATCAGTTTGCACCCACACAGAAACACAAAGTGTAAAATACTGTTTCAGTACTAGTTATAGCATTACTTCACATTGGACAACACATTAAGGACAGATCCCACATGAGAAGTAAGTACACAGTGACTCCTGTTGTTGACTTAACAATTTGCCTCAGGCACATTGTTTATGGCGTCAGTAATCTCCCTAGGCTCTAGTCATGAGTTGCCAAGATTATGGAAGCCTTTTGAGATTGCCAACTTCGATCTTATTCTGACAGGGTTATAGTCAAAGTGGAAGTTCTCTTCTCCCTTCAGAGAAAGGTACCTCCTTCTTTGATGGCCCATTCTTTCCACTGGGATCTCACTCGCAGAGATCTTTCATTTAGGTTGGTTTTTTTTTTTTTTTTTTTTTTTTTGCCAGAGTGTCTTGGCTTTCCATGCCTAAAATACTCTCATGGGCTCTTCGGCCAGATCCAAATGCCTTAAGGGCTGATTCTGAGGCCAGGGTGCTATTTAGGACATCTGCCATTCTGTGAGTCTGCTGTGTATCCTGCTTCCCATGATGGATCATTCTCCCCCTTTTTATCATTCTCCCCCTAATTCTATCAGTTAGTATTAGCAGACACTAGTCTTGTTTGTGTGATCCCTTTGACTCTTAGATCTATCAGTGTGATCAATTGTGAACTGAGATTGATCACTTGGACTAGTGAGATGGCATTGGTACATGCCACCTTGATGGGATTGTATTGGAATCCCCTGGTATGTTTCTAACTCCACCATTTGGGGCAAGTCCGATTGAGCATGTCCCAAATTGTACATCTCCTCCCTCTCTTATTCCCACTCTTATATATAACAGGGGTCACTTTTCAGTTAAAATTTAAACACCTAAGAATAATTGTGTGTTAATTACAGAGTTCAACCAATAGTACTAGAACAAAAAAAAAAAATACTAGAACAACAACAACAACAACAACAACAAAACAACTAAAAAATACTAAAATGGATAAAGGCAACTCAGTTTTGTTTTTTTTTTTTTTAAAGAAAAAACAGTGCTGAGGTATCACAATACCAGATCTCAGACATAAGACAGAGCTGTTACAATCAAAACAGCCTACTGTTGGTACAAAAATAAACATGTAGAACAATGGAACAGAATTGAATCCCAGAAATTAACCCACATATTTACAACCAACTAATCTTTGACAAACCAGTTGAAATCATTCATTGGAATAAGGATTGTCTCTTCAACAAATGATGTTGGGAAAATTGGATTTTCATACGCAAAAGTTTGAAACAAGACCCCTACTTTATACCCTACACAAATATCAAAACAAAATGGTTCAAGGATATAAACTTCAGACTTGAAAACATCACATTGCTAGAGGAAAACACTGTAAGACTTTGGCCTAGGTAAAAACTTCTTGGATAATACCCCAGAAACATAGATAATAAAAGCAAAAATAGATAAATGGGATAATATCAAGCTAAATCTCTTGCACAGCAAAGGAAGCACTGTACAAAGTAAAGAGTAAACCCACAGAATAGGACAAATATTTGCAAACTATGCATCTGGTAAAGGATTATGTCCAGAATATACAAGGAGCTCAAGAAACTCAACAACAAGACAATCTGGTTAAGAAATGGGCAAAGGATATGAATAGACATTTTGCAAAAGATGCAATACAAAAGGCCAACAGATACATGAAAAAATGCTTAGGATCACTAGCCACCAAGGAAATGCAAATAGAAACCACAATGAGGCCCTTTCTGGCCTTTTGCCATTGCAGGCCGTGCTGCCCTGTGCTTCCTGTGCTGCCCATGCTTCCTGGCCTACATGCTCCTCCACGTGCCTGGCTCCTGGCACTCGGTATGAATCCAGATTCCTTTCTCTTTTAGATAGGGCCTCACTCTCCTATGCATTTCTCTCACTAAATAAAAAGCTTAAAAACTTAAAAAAAAAAAAAAAACACAATGAGGTATTACCTCATTCCAGCTAGAATGGCTTTTCCAAAAATTAAAAAACATAACAAATGCTGTTGAAGGTATGAAGCAAAAGGTACAATATCCTTGGTGGGAATGCAAATTGGTACAACCATTATGGAAAACAGTATAGAGGGTCCTCAGAAAACTAAAAATAGATCTACCATATAACCTAGCTATCCCACTCCTGGGAATAAGTAAAATCAGCATATGAAAGAGTTATCTGCAATTCTATGTTTATAGCAGCTCACTTCACAATAGCAAAGATAGGGAATCAACCTGGATGTCCATCGACAATAGAATCCCTGTCATTTGCCACAGAACTGATGCAACTGGAGATGATTATGCTAAGTGAAATAAACCAGACACAGGAAGACAAATATCAATGTCTTCTCTTTTTGAGGAAGTTAACATATAAAGAGTATAAAACTGGGTAGATGTCATAGCATTTGGCATTTAGTTACAAATCTTGCTTCATGTAAATTACAATATACTTTTCTTTTCCCATAAATCTGTGATATTAATATTAATATCTGTCTTCAATAAAATAGTATATATGTATATAAGCCTAAATTAAAAGTGTGACAAAATGTTAAAAAAATTTTAATTTTTAAAAATGTAAAAACAGATTTTAAAAAAGTGCTTATAAAAATTAGAATATGGTACTTTCTAACAATAAGGTTTTCTTGGAATATTTGCCTCTTCTTTTAATAAGAAATAATGAAAGGCCTTTAGGCTTAGGTTATATTTTACCAAAATAATTTCTAGTGCTTCAAGTTACTTTATTAAGATCTTTGTTTAGAAAAAACTGAGTTATTTGTTTATAAGAAAAAAGGGTTCGTGCTGGTGCTATGGTAGTAGGTTAAGCCTCCACCTGTGGTGCCGGCATCCCATATGGGTGCCAGTTCAAGTCCCAGCTGCTCCACTTCCAATCTAGCTCCCTGCTGATGGCCTGGGAAAGCATTGGAGGACAGGCCAAGTGCTTGGACCTCTGCACCCATATAGGAGACTTGAATGAAGCTCCTGGCTCCTGACTTTGGATAGGTCCAGCTCCAGCAGTTGCGGCCATTTTGGGAGTGAACCAGCAGATGGAAGACCTCTCTGTCTCTCCCTCCCTCTCTCTCTCTCTCTTTTTTTTTTTTTTTTAAAGAAGAGAAAAAGGGTATTTTCCTTCAACTGATTTTTTCTATATTTGTCTTTAAACTTTTTTGGCACTTTGGTTAAATAGATAACTATTGTTTCACAGTTAAATGTTAAAAAAATTTTTTTTGAGATACAGAGATGGGGCAGGGGTGGGGGAAGACAGAGGGGGAGAGGGAGATGGAGGGTGAGAGGGATGGAGGGGAAGGGGTAGAGAGAGAGAGAGAAGAGAGAGACAGAGAGACTCTTATCCATTGGTTCACTCCTCAAAGGCTTACAACAGCTGGGCTGAGCCAGGCCAAATCCAGGAACTGGAAATTCTCTCTGGGTCTCCTACATGAATGGCAGGAACTCAAGTATTTGAGCCATCACCTGCTGCCTCCCAGGGTTTGCATCGGCAAGGCTTGGAGTCAGAAGCCAGAGCTGGTAACTGAACCAAAGTACGCTGATGTGGAACAAGAGCATGTTAACCAATACCTTAACCACTAGTCTAAATGCCTGTACCTAAGTGGCCATTTCCTTTTGTTTCTTATTGGTAGACTGTTAGCAGGGTTTGTGGAGAAAAAGGCTCAATATGCTATCTTAATAGTATCTATAACATTTAGTCTTATAAAACTGACTACTACTGCACTGAGATAACAGGTTCCATTAATTTCTAAAACAATAAAATATTTTATGTGAAATGCCAATTAGTAAAGGGGAAGTTTATTTAATGTGCATTATGTGACTCTTTTGCTCAGTTGATTTATTAATCTTCTTAGTCTGTTTTGTGTTGCAGTAACAACATATCTGAGATTGGGTATTTTATAAAGGAAAGGGATTTATCTGACTCATGATTCTAGGACCTAGAAAGTCCAAAAGCATGGCACCACTGTCTGGCAAGAGCCCCTGATTGCATCAAAGTGAGACAGAGAAGCACAGGGGAAGCAGCATTGTGCATAAGGGACCGAGCACCTAAAGTGGCACTGCTTTATAATCACCTGCACCCAAGAGAGGGTGGCTCCCCAGTCCCATGTAACACTCTTAAAGACCCCACCACCTCAATACTGTTGTTTTTGGGAATTAAGCATCAACATAAACTTTCACAGGAACAAACCACATTCAAATCATGGCTTTAACCTTTCACTCTTTCTAAAATGATCTTTTTTGGTTTACTCTAGTCCACTTTTACTTAAATTTAAAGATTCTCTCTACCCTGAAGCCTTACTCAACTCCCCAAGAAGACCACACTCTTAACTACTCAGCTGCCACAGGCAAGACTGTTGTCTATTGTGCTTACATTAGGTCCTAGACAAATATTTGTCTTTTTGAGACTGGCTTATTTCAGTAAACATAATGGCTTCCTGTTGCATCCATTTGTTGCAAAAGACAGACTTCATTCTTTTTTGTGTGTTGAAACACCACATTTTCTTTATCCAGTTATCAGTTGATAGCAGGATTGATTTCCTATCTTAGCTACTGTGAACTGAACTGCAATAACTATGGGGTACAAATAATTCTTTCATATGCTGATTTCACTTTGTTTCAGTAAATTCCCAGGAGTAGGATGGCTGGGTCATATGGTAGATCTATTTTCAGATTTCTGAGGCATCTCCACACTGTCTTTCATAATGGTTGTACTAGTTTACATTCCTACCAACAGTGAGTTAGGGTACCTTATCCTCCCTATTATCACTAGTATTTATTATTTATTTATTTTTGGATGACAGCCATCCTAACTGGGGTGAGGTGATAAATCATTATAGTTTTTATTTGAATTTCCCTGATGGCTACTGATTTTCTAACACTCCCATAGCTACTTTCACCCTTAAGGCTTGACATATTGCATACAATCATAACTCCGCTCCCATTAATCTACTCCACTAGAGCACAAACTCTTAAAGAATACTCATGTTTCTACTCTGAGTAACTGGTACAGTATAGTGACTCCATGAAGCATGCAGGTGAAGCTGAGAAATTTAGACAGAAGAGCACAAGAAGACTTGGAGTATTTTAAATGTGTAATAAGAGAATCTGATAAATCACTTTGGTTGTTAATAGTAAGAAAATGGGGATATGAATGTCATTCTACAGGTAGACAAGTTAGGATATTGTACAATTAGGGGTGGGAGGTTGGATGGCAAAGTGGCAGGGAAGAGGGACAGAAGGAGACACACTGGGGGATACATTTTGAAGAAATGGGTGGCAGGACTTAATATTGAACATAGGCAGGAGGGTATGGCACAGGGGAATCATGGATGCCTCCTGTGTATTTGCTGTGAATAAATTTACCCAGATATGAAAGAGTAAGAGATATCTACTATTTTAGATAGAATGCATTTCCGCTGCCTATCAGATATCCAAGTGGAAAAGCGGCACATAGCAGCCATGTGATATATACTTTTAATAACTACCACTTTAAAGACAGTTGACTCACATATAAATAAATCATATGATAGTGCCTTTCAAACTTGACCAGCTCTATTTAATTCTTCCAAGGTTATAGCAAGACAAACACAAAATAATAAGTAATTGAAATGACCAGATCGCTCAGCTCATTTGATAAAATCAATCATTTTTTGACTGCCACTTCTGCTCTCTGACACAGATTTTTAATATAAGTATGCTAAATTCATTGTCAGAAATTGTAGACAAATAGTGACTACTCAATTCAAGTACTTGACTCCATTTCCATAGGCTGTTTAAACAGTGGGGTGGATGGGAGGAAGAACCACTGTATTCCTAAAAGCTGTACATAAGAAATTTGTATTCATTAAATAAAAACCTTCTAAAAAAATAAAACAGTGGGGTGGAGGTAATGAAATTGGCAATGGTTCACCAAATTACTTTCACTTATAGTTCAATGCCATATTCAAGGCTACTGGAAGCTAAATGCTTGTATGTTTTTGGCAATAGTACACATTTTAATTCACCTTATTTTTTTGTAATTTATATTTATTTAGATCTAATTTACATATGGTAAAATTCACCCTTTTTAAGTCTAAATGACTTGTCTGAGTTTTGACCATCACATACAGTTAAGTAAACACCATCACAATCAAGAACTTCCTTCTCAAAGCAGTTTTACTACTCTCCCCACCTCTAAATTCCTCGAAGTCCTTTTGTAGTCAACTCCTCCCCTACTATGAGGCATGGCTTTCTAAACTCAAGCATAATCTTATGAATTTAAGACTTTTCTTTACAAATGCCTGGTGAAGTACTGTAACAAAATAAAGCTTTCTTCAAAAATATGATGTATGAAATATCAGAACCACTTAAAAACTATTTAATGACCTTGTAAAAGAAATCATCCATTCCGATCACTGCTGAGGGTGAGATTTGAGTCTCCAAAACAAGGCTTATAATTTTCTTCTAACAAAGATGTCTCATTTAAAAATTGTCTTGTACAAGACAAGAATGACTTTTAATATACAACCCATAAACAGATTTACACATTTTTCTTCAAAATGTCCTGAGGTTTTAGGGTTATCACCTCATACAAAAAGTCAAAGCATATTTCTCACAATGGCTTTAACATATGATTTATAGTATAATATGAAGCAGGTAAATTTGAATTCAGTTATTTTTCCAACTCAATTACATTTGTAGAATTTCTGAAATGACACATAATTTAATAATTCTGTAATAACACAATTCCTTCTCATTTTTATATTTTTTTAAAAAAGATTTAGTTTATTTATTTGAAAGGCAGACTTACAGAGTAAGAAGGCAAGATAGGGATGGGGAGAAGAGAGAGAGAGAGAAAGACAGAGATAGAGATAAAGATAGATATCTTCTATCTGCTGGTTTACACCTCAAAGGCCAGACCTGGACCAGGCTGAAGCCAAAATCCTGGAACTCCAACAGGGTCTCTCACATGGGTGGCACGGACCCAAGTACTTGGGCCATCTTCTGCTGCCTTCCCAGGTACATTAGTAGGGAGCTGGATCTGAGGCAGAGCAGCCAGGATTTGAACTGGCTACTTAACTTGCTATGCTACAATATTGGCTTTACTATCCATTTTGAATTTTGAAAATATCTTATTTTGACAAACATGACATATAACTCTGAAATCTGTACAATTATTATTATTCAGGGAGGTCAATCTTTATTAAATCTACTATGAAACAGATACTTAACTAGAGTTGCTGGGGATATGTTTTCTTTTTAAAAATTTTATTACTATAAACAGAACAAATTTTATGAATTCTATAAGTATAGTTCCAAGAAGACAACCACACTTCTTTCACTCCCCAGATCGCCCTTCTTCCCTCCTCTCTCTTCACCTGTTTTTGCAAAGCCATAGTTTTAATCCACTCTATATTCTCAGGCATAATTTGCCACTAATTATAACATTCAACAAGTAAAAAGTAGAAGACCACAATTCCACAGGAGTATAAACAATGGCTAAAAATGATAATCATATCTCAACATGACCACTGTATTCCTATACATTTTTGGTATTCTATATTAACTGCCATATATCAGAGAAAACAAATGATACTTGTCTTTTTGAGACTGGCTTATTTCAGTAAACATAATGGCTTCCTGCTGAATCCATTTTGTTGCAAAAGACAAGACTTCATTCTTTTTTATGTGTCGAAACACCATATTTTCTTTATCCTGTTATCAGTTGATAGACAGCAGGATTGATTTCCTATCTTAGCTACTGTGAACTGAACTGCAATAACTATGGGGGTACAAATAATTCTTTCATATGCTGATTTCACTTTGTTTCAGTAAATTCCCAGGAGTAGGATGGCTGGGTCATATGGTAGATCTATTTTCAGATTTCTGAGGCATCTCCACACTGTCTTTCATAATGGTTGTACTAGTTTACATTCCTACCAACAGTGAGTTAGGGTATCTTATCCTCCCTATCATCACTAGCATTTATTTATTTATTTATTTTTGGATGACAGTCATCCTAACTGGGGTGAGGTGATAAATCATTATAGTTTTTATTTGAATTTCCCTGATGACTAGTGATCTTGAACATTTTTTCATGTGTCTGTTGGCCACTTGTATTTCATCCTTTGAAAATTACCTGTTTATGCTCTTTGCCTACTTCTTAACTGGATTGTATGTTTTGTGTTGTTGAGTTTCCTGAGCTCTTTATAGATCCTGGTAATTAATCCTTTATCAGTAACATAGTTTGCAAATATTTTCTCCCATTTTACTGGTTGCCTCTTCACTTTGCTGAGTGCTTCCTTTGCAGTTCAGAAGCTTCATAGCTTGATACAGTCCCCTTTGTCTATTTTTTTTCTTCACTGTTTGTGTTTCTGGGATCTTTTCTAAGAAGTCTTTTCCTTTGCCAATGCCTTGAAGAGTTCCCCTGATGTTTTCCTCTAATAATTTGATGGTATCAGGTCATAGATTTAAATACCTGATCAATTCTGATTTTTGTATAAAGTGTAAGGTAGGGGTCTTTTTTCATATTTCTGCATGTGTAGAACCAATTTTCCCAGCATCATTTGTTGAAGAGACTGTCCTTTTTCCAGGGATTGATTTCAGCTCATTTGTTAGTTAGATTAGTCGGTTGTAGATGAGTGGATTAATTTCTTGGGTTTCCATACTGTTTGACCATTGGTCTACATGTCTATTTTTGTGCTAGTAACAGGCTGTTTTGATTATAACTGCCCTGATATATGTCTTGAAATCTGGTATTGTGATGCCTCTGGCTTTGTTTTTGTTCTTTAAAATTAATTTAGCTATTCAGAATCCCTTATGTCTCCACATGAATTTTAGCATCATTTTTTCTAGATCTGAGAAGAATGCTGATGGTATTTTGATTGAGATTGCACTGAATATATAAATTGCTTTTCTGAATATGGACATTTTGATATTAACTCTTTCAGTCCACAAACATGGAATATTTTTCCATTTTTTTGGTGTGTCTTCTATTTCTTTAATGTTTCATAATTTTCATTGTAGAAGTCTTTCATATCACCTGTTAACTTATTCCAAGGTATTTAGGGATTTTATAACTATTACAAATAGGACTGATCTTACAAGTTCTTTCTCAGGCATGGTATTATCAGACTATTGATTTTTGTGTGTTGATTTTATACCTTCTTATGAGTTCCAGTAGTCTGTTAGTGGAGTCTTTTGTTACCCCTTTATATAGAATCAAGTCATCTGCAAACAGGGATAATTTGACTTCCTCCTTTCCAATTTTATCCCTTTGATATCCTTTTCTTTCCTAAGGCTCTGGCTAAAACATCCAGAACTATACTGAACAGTAATGGCGAAAGTGGGCATACTTGTTCCAGATCTTAGTAGGAATGTTTCCAACTTCTTCACATTCAATATAATGCTGGCAGTGGGTTTGTCATATATTATCTTGATTGTGTTGAGGGATATTCCTTCTATACCAAATTCATTTAAGGTTTTTATCAGTGAAAGGATGCTATATTTTATCAAATGCTTTCTTTGCATCTATTGAGATAATCATGTGACTTTTATTCTTCAGTTTGTTAATGTGATATATCACATTTATTGATTTGCATATGTTGAGCCATTTCTGCATACCAGGGATAAATTCCATATTGTTCTGGTGAATGATCTTTCTGTTGTGTTGTTGGATTTGATTAGTTAGTAAAGATTTTTGCATCTAAGTTCATCAGGGATATTGGTTCTACAGTTCTCTTTCTCTGTTATTGATTTTCTGACTAGTTAATCTGTCTATTGATGAAAGTGGGGTGCTGAACAGTATTCTGGGTTGACAGTTTATTTCTTTTAGCACTTGGACTAAGTCTCTCCATGCTCTCTTAGCCGGTAGGGTTTCTGATGAAAATCAGCTGTTAGTCTAAAGTGGGCATCCTTTTAAGGTAATCTGTTGCACACTATTGCATTTTTTCTTCATTGTTTACTGTTGAACGTTTCACTATAATGTGTTGTGGTGAAGATATTTTCTGATCATGTATATTAGGAATTCTATATGTTCCCTGTATTTGGATGTCCCTTTCTTTCTTAAATTAGCAAGGTTTTCTGCTATTATTTCACTGAATAGGCTTTTTTTTTTAACTTTTATTTAATGAATATAAATTTCCAAAGTACAGCTTATGGATTACAATGGCTCCCCCCCCCCATAACTTCCCTCCCACCCGCAACCCTCCCCTTTCACTCTCCCTCCCCCTTTCCATTCACATCAAGATTCATTTTCGATTCTCTTTATATACAGAAGATCAGTTTAGCATATATTAAGTAAAGATTTCAACAGTTTGCACCCACATAGAAACACAAAGTGAAAAATACTGTTTGAGTACTAGTTATAGCATTAAATCTCAATGTACAGCACATTAAGGACAGAGATCCTACATGAGGAGTAAGTGCACAGTGACTCCTGTTGTTGACTTAACAAATTGACATTCTTGTTTATGGCATCAGTAATCACCCTAGGCTCTTGTCATGAGCTGCCAAGGTTATGGAAGCCTTTGAGTTCACCAACTCTGATCATATTTAGACAAGGTCATAGTCAAAGTGGAAGTTCTCTCCTCCCTTCAGAGAAAGGTACCTCCTTCTTTGATGACCTGTTCTTTTCACTGGGATCTCACTTGCGGAGATCTTTCATTTAGGTGTTTGTTTGTTTGTTTTTGCCAGAGTGTTTTGCTTTCCATGCCTGTAATACTCTCATGAGCTTTTCAGCCAGATCCGCGTGCCTTAAGGGCTGATTCTGAGGCCAGAGTGCTGTTTAGGACATCTGCCATTCTATGGGTCTGCTGTGTATCTCACTTCCCATGTTGGATCGTTCTCTCCCTTTTTTATTCTATCAGCTAGTATTTGCAGACACTATTCTTGTTTATGTGATCCCTTTGGCTCTTAGTCCTATCATTATGATCAATTGTGAACAGAAACTGATCACCGGGACTAATGAGATGGCATTGGTACATGCCACCTTGATGGGATTGAATTGGAATCCCCTGGTATGTTTCTAACTCTACCATTTGAGGTAAGTCAACTTGAGCATGTCCCGAATTGCACATCTCTTCCCTCTCTTATTCCCACTCTTATATTTAACAGCGATCACTTTTCAGTTAAGTTTCAACACTTGAGAATAACTGTATTGATTACAGTACTGAATAGGCTTTCTAATGCATTCTCTCTTTCCACACATTCAGAAACTCCTAACAGTTTAATATTTATTTATTTATTTGAAAGTCAGAGTTACACAGAGAGAGGAGAGGCAGAGAGAGAGAGAGAGAGAGAGAGAGGTCTTCCATCTGCTGGTTCACTTCCCAATTGGCTACGCAGCTGGAGCTGAGCTGATCCAAAGCCAGGAGCCAGGAGCTTCTTCTGGGTCCCGCTGCAGGTGCAGGGGCCCAAGGACGTGGGCCATCTTCTACAGCTTTCTCAGGCCATAGCAGAGAGCTGGATTGGAAGCGGAGCAGCTGGGTCTCGAGCTGGTGCCCATATGATATGCCTGCGCTTCAGGTTAGGGCGTTAACCCACTGTGCCACAGTGCTGGCCCCTGGCTCTGTTTTTTATTGGTTGTACAAACTCTTCACATCTTATAGCCTCAGTTTCCAATTCCATTAAATGGGAGTAGCATTACTATCTTTCTCATTTGACATGCATACAAAGTGCTTAGTACCAGGTCTGATGCATATCACTGCTTAATACATGTTAGCTATTAGTACCAGGCAGAATCTCCATTTCAAAACCCTAAAACATTCAAGAAATAAGGAAGTGTTTTTATGTTTTGTAGATGACAAAGTGAGGGCTAGAGACAACTGAATGGATCAGCAGACTTAGGAATTCAGGTGTAAGGTTAAAGCTGTTTGGACAACTGTGGTAATTTTCATTATAAAGACTGTTGCAGCTATTGTTTCTAAAAGGGCTTTTCCCTAGACTTTTTTTTTTTTTTTTAAAGAAGGAACGATGCTCTGTGATGAAAGTCATAAAAAAGCTAACAATGACATTCTAGTCCATTTTGGTTATTGTAACAAAATATCATAAGCTGAGGGGCTTGCAAACCAGATATTTACTTCTCACAGGTCTGGAGCCCAGGAAGCCCAAGTTCAAGGTGCCTGCTGATTCAGCTGCTGGTGTGGGCCTGCTTCCTCGCAGACAGACTTCTCACTGCAACTGCACACAGTGGCAGGCGCAAGAGATCATTCCTGGACCTCCTTCATAAAGGCACTAACCCCACTTCTTAGGGCTCTGCCCCTGTGACCTGATCACCTTCCAAAGGTGCTACCTTCTAACACTCTCACCTGGCAGTTAGGATTTTGAGGAGGCACAAACGTTCAATGCACTGCAGATGAATATGGGAGAGATCTGCATGTTATAGTTCTCTTTTCAATACAGCAAAAATAAATAAAATGAAATAAATGAAAAAGACAACCTAACTCTCTTTTCTGTAAAAGGGAATCCACTAACTGGGAGCTCACTTGGAAATGCCAACAATACTACAGTAGCTGATTGGATAATTTTCAGGTTTCAGATAATTTTTTTAACTAACTCAGTTTAAAATGGAAATACGTATTTTACCTTTACCCCTTTCTCCTCTTGTTCCTTAGTAACATCATAATCTTTTTCCCCCTTCCACTTTTTACAAGCAAATTTATGGTGCTCATACAAATTTAGTCTAGTTTAGAAGAAAGCTGACATGGATTTAGTTCAATTCTTTCATTTTAAGGTGCAGAATGAGGGCCAAAAGGGAACTGACTAAAACAAAATAAAAGCCACAGTGGGACTGGAACAAGGATGTGTCCCACATCCCTCAAGCTATCTCAGTGCAAGAGGATCAGAAACGTAGGCCAGACAGTCCCCGGAGCTGCTCTGAACTCACTGTATGACACCCACCACGCACGGTTTTCTCCTAAGCATTAACAGCTCTGAGTCCTGATGAATGAGCCCTGAAGCTCACTGTTGCCAATGGAAATGGCCACACCTCTCTTGTGAGTTAGTAAATGTGAACCTAAAATTTCCAGTTTAAAATACTGAAGCCATTTTCTTCCCTTTCGCTTATCTCTCGAGTTTTAGAAATAAATTAAGGGGCTGGTGTTGTGGTGTAGTGGGTAAAGCCATCACCTGCAGTGCTGGCATCCTATATGGGTGCCGGTTAAAGTCCACGCTGCTCCACTTCTGATCCAGCTCTCTACTCTGGCCCCGGAAAGCAGAAGATGGCCCAAGTCCTTGGGACCCCGGCTTTGGATCAGCCCGCATCCAACAATTGTGGCCATCTGGGGAGTGAACCAATGGAGGGAAGACTTTTCTTTCCTTCTCTGCCTCTGACTCTGTAACTCTGCTTTTCAACTAAATATATAAATAAATAAATCTTTAAAAAAAGATAAATAAATTAAACTTTTTGGGACAATAATAATCTTTTAGGGAAATATAATTCCACTTACTAGACATGTGGTTGGAGACTGAGATAAACTCATTTTGTCAAGTATTTGAAAAGAAATATTAAAAAATTATAGTGATAGGTATAAGAACAGTGGTTATTTAGGGGCAGGGATTGGTTGAGAAGAAATGGAGAAAATATTCCAGGGTGATGAAAAATGTTCTGTATCTTGAAAGGGGTGTGGTCAAACTACACACTTAAAGTCTCTGTGTTTCACTGTACAAATGATATCTTTTTAAAAACAATCTCACGAGTCATGCAGGAAACTCAGCTTTTAGCTTTTAAAATTCTCATCCTAAAGAAGGACTTGCACTACAAGCTAGCTGAAGAAAGGTGATGACCAAATTCATAGAGACTTTTCCAAATCATGGCAGCTAAATGCATGTCTGTTGAACCATTCACAAGAATAACATAAACTGTGCCAGAACTTGTGTATCCACAAAGCAAGTAAAGACTTTCCTTTCAGGTTATGCCAGTTAAAGGATTCTGCCTTCTACAGGAATGGGAGTATTATTATTCACAAACTGTGTACACCACTGTGATATCCTATCCACTGACCTGCATTGTCCACTGAAATACATTTGGAATTCAATAATAGAACTTCAGGGGGCCAGTGCTGTGGCATAATGGGTAAAGCTGTCGCCTGCAGTGCTGGCATCCCATACAGGTGCCGGTTCAAGTCCCAGCTGTTCCACTTCCAATCCAGCTCCCTGCGATGGCTTGGAAAAGCAGTGGAAGATGTCCCAAGTCCTTGGGCCCATGAACCCACGTGGGAGATCTGAAAGAAGCTCCCGGATGCTGGCTTCAGATAAGCTCAGCTCCGGACACTGAAGCCATCTGGGGAGTGAACCAGCAGATGGAAGATATCTCTCTCTCTGCCTCTGCTTCTCTGTAACTGCCTTTCAAATAAAATAAGTAACTCTTAAAAAAATTAATAATAGGAATTCATTCTAAAGACCACAGAGAACTCAAGACTTCCACAGATGAGGAAAGTAAGTTTGAACATAGACTGCACTAATGAAATTTTCACCTTTCTAACTCCCATATTCTTTTCCCATAAAACTTGAGTCTGTATGACATTCTGCCTACTGTATGCCATATCTGGTAACAGAGCTGTGACAAAAACAAAAATGGCAATTGAAAATGAGCAGGGGCCAGTGCTGCGGCTTAGCCGGTAAAGCCACTGCCTGCAGTACTGGCATCCCGTATAGACACCAGTTTGAGTCTTGGCTGTTCCACTTCCATTCCAGCTCTCTGCTCTGGTCTGGGAAAGTGGCGGAAGATGGCCCAAGTCCTTGGGCCCCTGCAACTGCGTGGGAGATCTGAAAGAAGCTCCTGGCTCCTGGCTTTGGATTGGCACAGCTCCAGTCATTGTGGCCATCTGGGGTATGAACCACTAGATGGAAGACCTCTCTCCCTCTCTGCCTCTACCTCTCTGTAACTTTTTCAAATAAAGTAAATAAATCTTAAAAAAAAAAAAAAAGAAAGAAAAGGAGTAAATGATTGGCCCTTTTTGGCTTGACAAGCACATGATGCCAGCTAGGAAACACAGGTGAATACATGTAAAAATTGGTTAAAGATATTTATATGCTAGTGGTAATCACTGGGGACAAGGAAGACAAAAGGCCAAACTTAGAGATCAAGGTATAGCTAGAAAGGGAAAGTGTATTTCTTATCTGTTACAGCAAAGTGCAATTTAATGGCTAAGTTTTTAATATTCATTAATATAAAGGCTAGTACTCCATTGGTACACTAATAAAT
Source organism: Oryctolagus cuniculus (assembly GCF_964237555.1). NCBI lineage: Eukaryota > Metazoa > Chordata > Mammalia > Lagomorpha > Leporidae > Oryctolagus > Oryctolagus cuniculus. The sequence continues at coordinate 75,654,380 of NC_091438.1, read as the reverse complement.
GGCAGCTGTTTAAGAAAACAATATATCTTGTTAACTAATGAAAGATTCCCAGGAGATTTAAGATCCCTCTCCCTATGATGGTCTTACATACCAGATCAGGCTTCACTCGGTAGATCAGGGGGAAGGACACCCACATGGAATGCAAAGTGCTGATCACCGTGGAGAGCCAGGACTGCTGAACCTCACGGCTTCTGGGAATTCGGTGCAGGTAGTACCTGGTACGCTAGAAGGAAACAGAAATCCAAACCAACTGGGTCACTGATACCAAAGTTAAACACAGAAGTAGGAGATGCTTTCTGGCTTATTTATCATTTTCATTCTAGCTACTTTTCAATCAGAGTTGGGAAGTCTAATTCAATCTTCACATAACGCATCATTCAGTTATGATGAAAAAGTCCAAAATATGATTCAAAAAATGTTACAGTATCAACAATAAGTTGGGGGAAATGGTCAATAAGATATTTTAGGAAAAGAGCTTAATATATAAAAACACAGAATTTTTACCAATCAATATATAAGATACATAACCTAGTATTTGGGCTGGCATTGTGGAGTAGAGGGTTAAAGCCACCACCTGTGATGCTGGCATCCCATATTTGGGCCAGTTCAAGTCCCAGCTACTCTGCTTCTGATCCAGCTCCCTGCTGGTAGCCTGGGGAAGGCAGCAGAGGACGGCCCAAGTGCTTGGACCCCTGTCATCCACATGGGAAACCTGGAAGAAGCTCCTGGCTCTTGGCTTTGGCCTGGCCTGGCCCTGGCCATATGGCCATCTGGGAAGTACACCGGTGATGGGAGAATCTGTCTCTCCCTCTCTCTGTAACTCTGACTTTCAAATAAATAAATAAAAACCAAACCAACAAAAACACTCCTAGCATCGTGATGGGCAAAGATAGATAAATAATTCTAAACAGAATAAATATCAGTAACCAAGAAACCAAAAAAGACTATCAACACAAGAACAAAAGAAAACAATCAGTTTTTACCAACCTGCCTCGCAATGATTGTGGATACTTTGTGTTGCTGAAGGTATAAGGAAACAGATACATTCTCTGAGCAAATACACTGGCACTTTTGGAGAGGGTAAGTGGGAAGTATTTTAAATATGTCAACCTTTCATCCAGTATTTCTTCTTCTGGAAATACATCCCACAGGTTTATCCATAGGTTTGTCCACTGTATTATTATCTGTACTGTTGGAAATTTGCAACAGATCAAAAATTCTCCAATAGTCCATACATATGTCCATAAAATATATGGGGATTTATGATGGTACTCTTCCAATTTTGTGGAAAACTGAATCAAAAGATGTTTATGTTGGTACAGCATTTTTATGCATACTTGTTTAACAAATGACATGGAAGATGTACAGAGATAATTGGCTTATTCAAGCTGTAGGACAGTATGCTGAATATAACCCAGTATCTCTGAACAAAGCACCCACATACACTAACACATGTTTGTATATACATACACATACTAGCATCTGCACATAGACAATCTGGAATTACATGTAATAAATTACAAAAAAGATGACATTTTAGTATATATTCATTTTCCCAATCATATATATATACACACATATATATCTGTTTTAAATTTATAGTAAGAATATTATTATTTTCATAAACAGAAAAATCAACATATTTTCTCTGAGTCAGAGTTCCAGGTATTTTGGTTATCTATTACTATGTAATAAATTACTCAAAATCTAGTGGCTTCCAACAAATATTATTTGCTTCTCTCAGCTACTAGGGATTGGGATTCCAGGAGTGGTGCAGTTTGGTTATTCTTGCTTAGAGTATCTGATGAACTTGAAGTTGTTGCTTGGGGCCGCAATCATTTAAAGGCTTGACAGGTACCAGTGAAGTCTGGCGATTCAGTGCTGGTTGCTAGCTGATGGCCTTAGTTTCTTGCCACACGAACCTTTCCATAAGGCTATTTGAACATTGTCATTATATAGCAACTAGTTTCCCCAAAGTGCATGCTCCAAGAGAGATCGAGGCAGAAACCACAATGCCTTTTATGACCTAACCCTGCAAGTCATGCTTTATCACGTCCGCAAGATCCTGCTGGTAACACAGGTCAGCCCCACTCATTATGAAAGGGACTACCCAAGGATTGAGTACAGGAAGCAAGAATCACCAGCAGTTTTCTTGCAGCCTGGCTGCCATACAGTTAAAGTCAGAGAGTAAAAAAACAAATATTTAACACTTCCCCCTTCACATTTGGCTGTGAGGAACAATATGCTCCTCTAGAAAAATAGAAAAGCCTTTTTCTAAACCAATAAAAAACACGTAACTACTTGTCCTAAGGTTTTTGTTTGTTTGTTTGTTTGTTTTTTTTTTGTTTGTTTTCACTCAGAAAAAAGGTGTGAAATTGTGTTTGCAGGCTTTGGTTATGCTCCATGAGGGCATGAGTGTGTGTATCACACACTCAGCACGAAGTGAAAATGGAGGGCGCGTGTGACCACTCTGTGCCCCTGCATGAAGGTGATGGGTGTGGCCTCTTCTTTCCACAGCACAATAGTGGGGAATGGAGTGCTGGGCTCTCTAGGTTCTTCATTATTTTTATTTACTTATCTATTATCTGTCAAATCACTGTTATTTTTTTTCCTTCCAAAGGCTTAGGATACTAAATCTTCAACTAGAAACTAATAATAAGCTGTTCCCAAACTAATGACCATTCAGGGAACAGCAACCAAGCCGGAGACAAATTTGTTTTGAGATCTGTGCTTGCCTAATTTGTGGACTTATAAACTGAAAATGAGTAATAGATTACTAAATCTATGGAGTCTAAATCTCTTCTCAGGAATCTTCTGTGTCAGAAGTGTTGAGACAGATAATGTGGTACATCCATCAGGTATTATATAATATCTTCCTTTGGAGTTTGGGCAAGTAATAAACATTAATTTTTCTGCAGCAAAACATGAATATTTACATCAACTAAAATAAATAGAGTATATAAGCCTCATACCAATTCAAATAAGACTTTTCTGTTAAATAAGTTTCTGAAACACTTAAAAATTTTCCCCCAGTTTTTATAGGATTTCAGATAACAGACTGTACTACAAAATACATTTGAATCAAATATAAACTCAAGCTATTGTTATTATTATTGTCATAGCTTAAGTGGGGGTCTATTATAATTTTTTTTTTTTTTTCGATTTTGTGGCCTGATCTCAACATCTCTATATTTTCTTTAAAAAAAATCAGGGTGTGTCTCATGTTCCTTTAATAATTTTTAGAGCTGTAATCACATGACTTTGTAAAGGGGCAATGAAGAGCATTCCTATTATATTCTAAGCCTAGGGACTAGAAGGGTGAGGATTTGACTCTAGCTCCTCTGATTCCATCTTGGATCCAGAGAGGCAAATACACAAGGCTGGTAAGGCCTGGACAAGGGTATCAGGGCTGGAAAGCACTTTCCTGGACCTCAACATGGAAGACGAGACTACATCTCACCCCTGGAGCAGCCCAAAGCAACCTAGCAAATGGGTTTAAGAAGTCCCAGTCCACTCTCTGAAGAAGCAGAAACACTAGCAGAGGCATGCTGTGGGATGGGACCTGGCGGACCTCTAGGAAGTAAACTGGAAAAGCAGGCCTAAGGTACGATAATAAAATTAGTAACTAAATTTTTTTGACTTTTTTTTTTTACTTATTTTTTTGACTTTTGGATGTGACATATATGACCTTTTCACCTCATTCCACCACAACATGCAAGTGCCAACATTTCAGCTTGCAGACCAAATGCTTAGCTGGGGTGCGGTGGGGGGAATCTTGGTTTTCCTTGTGTGCTAGAGCTAATGGCCACCACATACCTACAGTGACCAGTCAGCCAGTTTGCAGAGGATGCTTCCAGTTTACACCTGTTGTCTCGGCAGAATTATTAACAGGGACACATTCTGCTCTCAGAATGTCCCAGTTAAAACAAACAAAATGTGTGTTTAACAATGGGTCCAGCAAGGCGTCACTTCTTCCAAGTTCTGGGAATGATATCTACTCAGGACAGCCTAGGTAGTCAGTGTGATGGCAGAATCTGCATTAAAGTCAAGGATGAGGGTTAAAGTGGCAGCTAGGAAGAAAACCAAGCTTAAAGTCCTATCTGTGAGAAACAGATGACTAATGAGGAGAGTCCATACAGTGCCACTTTTCTGGCCTATGACTTTATCCTAGAAAAGTTTCCACCTCCTCATCCCATCCACATTATTATTTTTTGGTAAGCTGAGGTTACTGGAAATCCTACCAGAGATTTCTCTCTAAATCCACACGTACCCCCACCATCTTGCCAGGCCAGTTCTCCTCAGAGGCACCTTTCTGACTAGCCTTTCTAAAATAACCTTCTCTCTCATCACCACCACCCTCCAGCACCCACATGTAAACATATGGTTCCCTTCCCCACCACCTAGCTTGCTGAATGTTTTAAAGCAGCATTTACTATACTAGAATATAATATATTGTTTTTTATTGTCCATCTCCTACATTAGAATATGATTTACCCAAAGAGGCCAGGAATTGTAATCACAGCAATCTCAGTACTGATATTAGTACCTGGTTATAGCTGGTGCTCAATACTTATTGGAAAATGATTCACTATGTCATTAGACATTCGTATAAATTAACTCAATCATCTTATTACCCAGCTGAGATAAACTGATAATATAAAAAGGACATGAAAGAGGTAATTTGAGAGTTCTTAGGCTCTTATTTCCAAGGACCACTCAACAAATTGAACTGAAAGGAATTCCTGGGATTAAAGGAACAAAGTAAGGAATTAGGATTTATTATTTATTTAGATTTATTTTATTTACTTTAAAGAGTTACAGAGAGAGCTAGGGACAGAGAGAGAGGTCTTTCATCCACTGGTTCACTCTCCAAATGGCCCCAACAGCCAGAGCTGAGCCAATCCAAAGCCAGTAGCCAGGAGTCAGTAGCTTCTTCCAGGTCTCCCACTTGGGTGCAGCAGGGGCCCAAGGACTTTGGCCATCCTCTGCTGCTTTCCCAGGTGCATTAGCAGGGAGCTGAATAGGAAGTGGAGCAGCCGGGACTTGAACCGGTGCCTAAATGGGATGCTGGTACTATAGGCTGGGGTTTTAACCTGCTGTGCCACAGTGCCGGTCCCAGGAATTAGGATTTATAAACAGCCTGAGCCAGGAGGCACCAAGCCCTAGGGATGTGGGGCAAAGAAGGAAGGAAGGAGATGAAGCAAAGCCAGATGCCCCTGGCCTTAAGAAGGTTTTCTAGGCATACAGTCTAGAGCCTCTCTGAAACTGACCACTCACAAAGTCCTCAGGGAACTTCTCTCAGCATTGGTGGGTCTTTTCTCAGATCACAGGACCATGAGAGAGGAGTGCCCTAAAGCTCTGAGGTGTGGGCACAAAGAAGGAGGTGGCTTGCTAGGTTAGAGTAAACACAGCATCCCATTCTGCACCTAGAACTGCTAGAGATAGTCTCTTCAGAAATGATTATTATATCTGGCATGCAACCGTGCAGTCAAGTGAATGGGGATCTGGGGCCATCTTGACAGGGATCAGGCCTTCAGAATAGCCACGCTTGAATCTCAGAAGTTGGGTGCCAAGTTTTTTGGTGCCACATGCCAACTAAAGGAAACATTGAGAGCCAGTATGTAGCAAAATCTGAAGGATTATTATTTTACATAGTTTTAGAAAATTCTCAAATACATATAAAGAAGTCAATGGAGAAAAAAATATCAATAGAAGGCTTGTATTAGCATATCAGCAAAAGTTTCTTTGAAGATAAAGGAGCGGGACAGAAGTTGAGAGCGATAATTCAGGCCTGCCTACCAGCTTTGGCCAGGAATTCCCCAGGGGTGCAGCACCTGGAGAAATCCAAATAAAAGCATCTTCACAGACATACTGTTTTTGTTTGTCTGCATTTTTGCCTTGAGGCAACTGTCCCTCATACTCCTTTATGTCCTGTAATGTCTGCAGAGATGATGCCCTTATTTTACCACCCCAACCCCCCACTCCCAGACCCACCATTTCGTTCAGGAGCAGCCATGTGACCCAAGCAGGGCCAGAATTCTCCTGGATTCTTACAGAGACCCAGGGAAAGAAGTTCTCCCTTGGAGGGACACCATGGGCTGCTAAGCTTGCTCTCAATGCATTCTAATGGCACTGGCAAACATACTTTGTGTGTGTATGTGTTCCTCTATCCATTAGACTTTTCTACAATGACTCAAAACGGAATGATTATATTCACCACTAAAACATGCTACTCCTTCTGCATTCCCAACCTAGAAATCAATAAATCAGTACAGTCTATCATAGATTTCCTGCATACATATGAAGACCTGCATTGGGGCTGGCACAGACAGGAAGGAGGGCGAAAGCTGCCCCCAGGTTGCCTTCTTCTAATCCTCTACACACATTCCGTAGCTATCTACTTATTCCAAATGTCCCAGCTACTCCCACGGTTCAAGACATCAACATCTCCCACCTTGACTAATACAACAGCCTCTGAACTAGTCTCTTTGCTTTTCTTGCTCTCCTACAATTTATACTCTACAGAATCCCTAGGGTCATCTTTTTTATAATATAAGCAGGTACTCTTATTCTCCTTCTTAAAACCTTCCAAAGGTTTTCCAGTGCACCCAGGATAAAGTCCCTTTTCCTTACCACTGCTCCCAGGGTTGCACGGCATCTGGAACTGGTTTGCTTCTCCAGACCCTCCTTGTTCACTCACTGGCCTTGTGTCTGTTTCCTGACTCTGTCAAAGGGCCTTTTCTGCTCATTTCTACTAAGTCTGCTTCACCCTTAGATTGTCACATAATTACCTGCTTCCTCCAAATCAGATCTCATTTGAATATTGCCTCCTCAGAGAGGAGTCAGTTCTCCCCAAAACATGCTCATGCTCTACCACAGTGTCTTATTTTACCATTTTCAGAGCAATTATCAACGCCTCAGACTGTTCATGTATGTGTGTGTGTGTTTTGTGCTTCTCTCCTGCCATCAAAATCCCTATGAAAGGAAAGGATTTCATTCTGGGCATGACTATAATCCAACATATCATGGTTACTCAGTAAATACTTGCTGAACAGATGTATGACTAACACTACAGTTTCCAGAAATCCAGTTCATGGTCTGTCCTGGGGAATGGTGATGGGGAAGACGCTGGCTCTTAACCTCATGGTATGTCAGGATCATCCAAACTTCTCACCTCACAGATGAGGAGTCCAGACTTTCCCAAGGTGACAGTGCCAGCACCTGAACCCAAGCCTTCCGTGAGTCCTGAAATACACTGCTGACTCACTCTTCTACAGAACCCTTTGACCTCCATGCTTCACTGCTGAGGAGCCACCTTCCCATCCAGCACATAAGGAGCTGTATCAGCTTTCAACAACGTTTACTCCCTGCCTCCTAGTGCTCTTATGTATAGCCAGTCACCTATCCTGCCATCTCCTTTTCATTCCTTGTTTTCAACTAACCTACTCACTACATCCACAGCCTCAAAGTATAGAGTGCGTTGTTGCTTTTGCTGGCTCTGAGAATTGAGCTCCCTACCTCTACCTGTCTCTGTTCTCTGTACTCTGTTCTACACTGCAGGCTTGGATTACTAACCTCAGCTACGACGGCTACTAATCCCTTCCCCATCTCCTGAACATTTTGGAAAATGGCCAGAATAAGAAGATAGGTCCTTAGAAATATTCAGACTTTTCTGCTGTGTGTTAGGCCCCAAGTTCCTTCTGGCATATTCTGCTCTTCTGCTCTTGCTCTTACCTGGCAGTCACCTGGGTTATGTGCTCTTAGAAAGGATGTTTCAGGGGCCAGTGCTGTGGCACAGAGGGTAAAGCCACCACCTGCAGTGCTGGCATCCCATATGGGTGCCAGTTCGAATCCCAGCTGCTCCACTTCCGATCCAGCTCTCTGCTATGGACTGGGAAAGCAGTACAAGATGGCCCAAGTCCTTGGGCCCCTGCACCCACGTGGGAAACCAGGAAGAAGCTCCTGGCTCCTGGCTTTGGATCAGCACAGCTCCGGCTGTTGCGGCTATGTGGGGAGTGAATCAGCAGATGGAAGACCTCTCTCTCTCTCTCTCTCTCTCTCTCTCTCTCTCTGTAACTCTGCCTTTCAAATAAATAAATACATCTTTAAAAAAAGAGGATGTTTTAGTTGAGTCTTTTCTTTCTCTGGAGTTCAGTGTGTATATCTTGCAATATGTACACATCTTACAACATGGTCTAGTCTCTTTCATACAACTGGTCAAAGAAATAAGACTTTTTTTCTCTTCTTCTCACTCTACCATATAGAAAAAAACCTATCTTAGTTGAAAATTCCTTTTTGCTTATCTCTCTGAGCTTTCTAATTAAAGAGGGGCAGTGGCCTTTTCTTCCAGTGGGCCTCCCAATGCTCTCTACACACACTTGACCAATTTACAACTAAATGTATGCTAGCAAGACAGACATGAAAAGCAGAACGCTTAAAAGTAAAAAAATAAAGTAGAGAAACAGCCTCTTTTTTTTTCAGGTTTCTAGTTTGAAATTATGTGAAACACTGAGTTAAATACTAATAGTATATGACAACATATAACTTTCAAAGTATGTTCCAGAATTACATCACTGCTAAAAACCACAAACATATCTGGCTGCAGATTTTTGAAAACTAAATAGAAGTTTATAGTGTTTTAGATGGAAATAATTCCACCAAAGAATCCAGATGGCATCATAAACCACAACAGAGCAGATCAAGTGGTCTATGAAGTCATTCTTTGCTGTTACCACACACTGAAATGTACAATGCATTTATTATTTAATGAATGCCACACTATTACAGAATCTTGGAAACAAGATAAAACTAAAATGGTAAAATTTCATTCAACCAAAAATGGTTTCAGTTTTCTTTCATAATTTTCAAAAATAATGCAATATATATTTTTGAAAAAATGTATTTGGATGGTTTAGCCCATCATTCTGGAATCCAGATGACCATAACTTACCACAGAAACATTTTTAATATGCATGTCCTTCAAGTTCTTGGTGGATGCTCACTTCAGGGGAGCTGATGGAGCACTATGAAGTCATGTGTAAGTGGGGGACCTAGGAGTTCCAGACTGAAGCCTGTCCCCTTAGGTGACTCAACCTCTCCAGACCTCAGTCCCCCACTGTGCAACGAGGAAGCCTGGCACAGATCAGAAATGCTCAACGGGCTCCTGGGAGCCCAGGACTGGCTCTCAGGTCTGACTTGTCAGAGACAGACCAGTCTGTCGCTCCAGCTCTACTCCAAGGCCACTACTGTCTTTCCTTGAGAAGCCCCTCTTGCCTGGTGGTCTCAGGCTTCAGGAAAATGAAAGAACAGTTTGCTTCTGAAACAAATGTGGGATCCTGGCCCCACAGCTTAAAGGCATTATGAAAGAACACTTGTCTTCCTCCCAGCTCTTGCTGACCCCTTCCCTTGACAATGCCCCAGTTTTTCTTTTGGTAACTCATTCCTCTCACATTCTCAGCCGGATGGTTTTGGTGGTATTCACTCCTGTCTCATTCAGTGCCAACCCCAGCTCCAAGAGGAGGCCTGGAATTGCTTAAGCAACATGGAATAAGCCACACTCCTGGCCACAATGATTGGCTGTGAGATGGGAATGTAACCGATGTCTGCGGGGGCTTCTGGGAAAAAGAGGCTTTCTCCCCGCCCCCGCCTGCCCCTCTCCCCTCATCCAGGTGGTAGGAGGCTCTATTTTTCTTCAGTCTAACACAAAATATGAAGCGAGGAGGTGTTGCAGGCTTCTGCTACCCTAATGGGAGCACTTGGAGCTGCAGGTGGCAGCACTGCCACAAGCCTAATGGAGTTGCCATTGCGGAAGACTAAGCACAGAGACCCTGATTCACCTTAGTGATACCCATGGGCAGCTGCACCAACTCTTGCAGATTTAAGACTGATTTTTCCTGTTTTGTACATTGAAAAATTATATTGTTCAAGCCAGTTTTAAGTTTGGTGTCACTTGCAATTGAAACAGCTTTCCTTTGGCTTTAAAATGTTCTGAATTTAAAACAGCTCTCCTTTTCTTAGAAAAGACAGTGGGTTGGCATTGTGGTAAAGTCACCACCTGTGACATCAGCATTCCATAAGGACACATGTTTATGTCCCAACTGCTCTACTTCTGACACAGCTCCCTGCTATTGATCTGGGAAAAGCAGTGGAGGGTGGCCCGTGTCCTTGAGCCCCGTACCTATGTGGGAGACCTGGATGAAGCTCCTGGCTTTGACCTGGCCCATCCTTGGCAGTTGTGGCCATTTGGGGAGTGAACCAGCAGATGGATGAATATTTCTTTCTGCTCTCCCTCTCTCTGTAACTCTGACTTTCAAATAAGTAAATAAATCTTTAAAAAATTTTTCTTTTAATTTGGAAGTCAGAGTTACAGAGAGCAGGGTTGGGGGAAATATTCCATTGGCTGGTTTACTCCCCAAGTGGCTGTAACAGCCTGGGCAGAGCCAGGATGAAGACCAGGGCCAGGAGCTTCATCCAATCTCTCATGTGGGTAGCAGGGGCCAAAGCACCTGGACCATCTTCTGCTGCTTTTCCAGGCTGACAGCAGGGACTGGATCAGAAGCGGAGCAGATGGGACATGAACCAGCACTCCTATGGGATGCTGGCATCGAGGCAGAGACTTTACCTACTATGCCACTGCACCAGCCCCAATAAATCTTTTTTTTTAAGATATTAAAATCATGCATGAAACAACTGTTTTTGATGCTGGATTTCAGAGCTATATTCTTCATTATGAGCACAGATTCATTCCCTCATTCAACACGCAGTGAGCACCCAACTATCTACCAGGTGAGAGGAACTGGGCTATGAACACAAAAGTGAGTAAGACAGTCACAAGAACTCACTACAGACTGACAGGTCAAAAAGCAAAGCTGACCACCACAAGCCAAGAGATAAACACAAGACCCAATTTTTAATACAAGAATAGCATCAAGTGCGAAATGATAAAGCAGACCTTGATAGGCTGTTAGGCTTCCGGAAGATCTTGCTTGTGAGGGATGGGAAATTATCCACACATTAGGGGTGGCAGGGAAGGTCTTCCAGGCAGAGCAGGCAGTACACTCGGAGCAAAGAGGCCTGGAATGGCATGTTTGGGAAACTAAATCGTGGCGTGCCGGAGTACTAGGCAATGCAGCTGGAGGCAAGGCCTTCCAAGCCATGCGAGGGAGCACACCTCTGCATCTAAAAGCAGTGAGGAGCCATCGAGGGGATTTAATGGGGAAAGGGGGAGTGATGCAGCCAGATCCGCATTCAAGAAATGCCATTCTGGCAACTGTGAGAGTGAGGCTGAAGGCCTGAAGGACAGCTGCAGCCCCAGGTGGGGGAAGCACAGGGCAGTGGTGGGCGGAGGACTGAAGGGGGTGCAGAATCTGGACAACTCTCAGGCTTCTAGCTGGGCTGAACAGAGCTGGTGGGGCCAAGGGAGAGAACACGATGGGAAACAGGCTGGCGGCAGATTATTGTTCCCTGTGGTCTGGTTTTGAGCATAATTTTGTGAGTCACTAAAGCATTCTATGTACAAAGTGTTTCAATCTTAGGAAACATGTCCAAGGGGGTCTTCACAAAGTTCATGGAAACGTGTAGCATGAAAAAACTATAGATTTCTAAATTTCTTTGCACCGAAGTAAATTTATCTCTTAATCCCATTTTTCAATTAACTTAACCCCATTTTTCAATTAACTTATTGACATATCCTTGTATAGGTAATTTTCAGGTTGAAATGGTGCAGACAGGGACTTGTACTTGGAACTAGGGCAATGGGATAACCTAGCAGGTAAGTGAACAGAGCAAGGTAATCGGGAATCTAGGAAGATGGTATTCAGAAATCTGGATTCAAGGCAGATGCTGGCAGCCCTACAGAGCCAGCTGTGGCCTAGGGCTGCAGCCTCATCAATCTCTGACAAGTCAGACTTGAGAGCCAGTCATGGGGTCACGGTGGCCAGTTGAGCGTCCCTGATCTCAGCCAGGCCTCCTTGTTACACAGTGGGGACTGAGGTCTAGAGAGGTTGATTCACCCAAGGAGACAGAACTGGCTACCAGTAGGACCCCGTCTGGAACCCAAAGCTCCCTCAGTGCAGTGGCACTTCTTTCTCGGCTCCCAGGACGTGGTCATCTAGCAAGTACTTGAAGGATGAAGTGAATAGCCCTTGGTACCAACAATTTCTCTTTTACGACCTAATCCTGACTACAACTGCAAGGGTAGCACCAGTTACAGCCCTGTCTCTTACAGATGTATGCTATCCCTGGTGGGAATCTAACTACCAGGTTTCGCAATTGTGTTGTGGGACCTTATGGCTGAACAGGCCCAAAGTGCCTACATTTGTGCAAAGTGAAGACTGGAGGGAATTCCATCAGACCAGGCCCTGACTTGACAAAAGAAAAGAAAATATGGGGCCAGCACTGTGGTGTAGCGGGTAAAGCCGCCGCCTGCAGTGCCGGCATCCCAAATGGGTGCCAGTTCAAGTCCTGGCTGCTCCACTTCTGATTCAGCTCTCTGCTATGGCCTGGGAAAGCAGCAGAAGATGGCCCAAATCCTTGGACCCCTGAACCCATGTGGGAGACCTGAAAGAAGCTCTTGGCTCCTGGATTCAGATCGGCTCAGCTCCGGCCGTTGTGGCCATCTGGGGAATGAACCAGCGGATGGGAAGACTTCTCTCTCTCTGCCTTTGCCTCTCTATAACTCTGCCTTTCAAATAAATAAATAAATATTTTTTAAAAAAAGAAAAGAAAATGTATATCTGTACCCATCATAGAAGTAATAATTTTTTTTAAAAAAATTGTGCTACTTTTATGTTTAAGTCTAATCACTGGCTGTCAGAATACCATTCATTTGCTTTAGCATGGAGATACAATAGCACTATATTGTTAAAACATTAAGTGCTCTGTATGTTCTAATACAAATTTAACTGGCATAGGGAAACTGCATAAATTACCAGAAGGTTGAAATAACTGCAATATGTTATTCACAATTATTTTAATTTCATAAATTCAGAACCTGAGTCAAAGAGAGTTTAACTGAATTTGCCTTAGTACTATTGACAGAGGAAGGGATGGGTAAGATCCAGGGAGAATTTTAAGAGATTATTTAAAACACTTTAGAAGCATGTATACATCTAAATGATAGAGTAGTTTAAAAATAACGATCTATACACTGGAACAGCATAGCAAGATTTCTCTTTGAAAAGAATTGTAAATATTTTCTAATTCATATATTAAATTATTTATACAGGTCTTCCTCCAAATTACAGGTATTTTTACCTTTACTTATCACTGAAAATACTTAAGGTCCATCAGAATGAGGAAAAGTGCATGTACATATTAGTTACACTCTAAAAACAGAACTGTGTCAAACCGGGAGTTGTAATACATAGTTTACGAACTGAAACAAAATCCCACAGTTGCAATTATACAGTTTACAAACATTTCTTTCAGAACTGCTTGAGGACTATGGACGATAGACACCAAACACTTCGAATTTACAAGTCTCAGTGCAGTGTGTGAAGTTAGCACTCCACCTTGTGGGACAAAGCAGGTGTTGGTGAGAGGAAGCACAGCATGCTAACCTTACAGGTGCTGCCTGCTACATCCTGCAACCACCAAACCCCACTGATTGATACAAACCCCAAAAAAGGTGAACCAAAAGAAGTCCTGTTTGTTAAAGTAACAGCAAAACTTCCATGCTTCCAAAATACAAAAACCTGGGCTCAAAATATTGGTGCCTATTGTATGTGTTTGAGTTGTTTCCTCAGAAAATACATTTTTCATATTAATGTTATTTTTTCCACTGGAGTTTTAAATATCTTTTTAATTTTGTTAATAAAAATAGTTGTTTGCTAATTGTAAGCTTAGAAAACACAGGAAAATACTCAAAGACAAAAACAAAAATCAACCAATATCCACAACAGTATCGACTGGGCCAGGCTGAAGCCAGGGGCCCTGACCTGGGTCTCTCATGTAGGAGGCAGGGATCCAAGCACTTGAGCCATCTCCTGCTGCCTCTCAGGCTGTGCACTAGCAGGAGCTGGAATTGGAAGGAGAGGCAGGACTTGAACTAGACACTCCCACACGGGACGTGGGTGTCCCAGGCAAGCGTCAACCAGTGAACCAAGCATCTGTCTCATAGCTTGGTCAAGCCCCTGAAGTAACTGATCACCTCCAGTTCCTTCTTGGGTCCATCCCCATTAGAGTTCTCTGCCCCCTTGCTCCACTACTGACTGGTTGTTCTCTTAGGCCCAGCTATGAGGTCTTCACACAGGAACTCCCTTCACTGCCATCCTGAGAAACGCCTTCGCTTTTGCCCTGGACTGCACCCAGGTGTCGGCACTGAGGCTCCTCCTTGGGTTCCTCTGTTGTAGTGAGGCACAGGCTCCAGCAAAGGGCATCTGGGCAGTCAGTTTAAATCCCTCCCACCGCTGTTCTGGCCCCCATTTTGATCCTCAGTGTAACTCCTTTCCTTGTTCTTTCTGGAAGCTTTTGGTTATCTTCTCTTTCTCACTAGTGCTGAAATTGTAGAAGATATATACCTTGTTATGGCTACAGTTGGATTGGGGTAGGAACAGCCCTTCTAGTTTGAATGTCATGTCTTTCTAGCGCTGGGAATTCTCAGGTCAGTTTTGTTTTTAAATGTCCCCGTTTCTATCTCCTTTCTGAATGGGAGACCTCCAACACCCAGTTTGGTTGTCTCATCTCCTTATTTTTCTCTAGTGTTCTTTTTCTTACACTTGATAGTAGAGATCTCCAATGTGACCTCTGAATCTTTTATTGACTTAGGCCATTCCTGCAATCTGAAATTTAATAACCATGGGTCTTTCCAAGTTTTCTTTTTTTAAATATATCTCATTCATTTTCTTAAGGATACAATGTTTCTCTTTCCCTTGAAAATCACTGTTTTCTTTGGAGTTCCCCCTCTACCCTCCTCTCTCCATTGTCCTTTTCTCTGATTCCTTTGCTCGAGTTCCCTTTACTGATTGTTAGTTTGGGTTTCACTGACATTAGAGGCTTTCCTCAAACGTCTGAGAGTCTGCAGATGTTGTTACAGGAGAGGGAAGGGGGCATTCCCCACCAGCCCACTCGGCAAGGTCTGGAGATACTGGGTTGCCCTGACTGGTGGTGGGGCGGGAGATGGTGGCGGTACACGGGCATGTAGTGGATGGTGGCCAGGGTGCTGCTACACATCCCACAGCACGCAGGATGTTCCCACCCAACGGAGCTTTATCTAGCCCAGAATGTCAGCAGCAATGCGACTGTGAAGTCTAGGTTTATATTTAAGAATGAGGTTTAAACGACAGACTAGAAGCTCCATATGTCATAGAGTAAACAATAGTCAAGAACTGGCCCAAGAACCTAGAGTTCTATTGTCTCAGGCAAATCAGCATCTTCAAAACTGACTTTCAGCTCCCTGTCTGGAGGACAGAAACGTAGTACTCCGGAGACTGGCCAAGAAAGAGCACTCAAGAGGGACATGCTGTGGGGACGGGGCAGATTTTCACTTTTCTACAGCCCCTGTTTCAAGGCAGTGTTTCACCACAATCCTGTCTGGTCTGGTGTTCCCCAAACCGAAACCCATTCAGTTCAGCTTCTCCAGTGGTCAGAGCTCTGGCTTACTGCTGGTGTAGGGTGGTGTCTGGGATGATAAGTGCTCTGTAGCCAGACTTCAACCACCCCACACCGCACCCCAGGCTTCTGAGCACCTGATGAGCATCCATCTCCAACTACACCAAAAACCTGAGGCCAAGAAGCACTTGCTTTCCTTACCTGTATTCCTCTTAAAACACAGAACAAATTTTTACACAGAAAATGCTATCCAGTTTTTGTCAGCAACGATTTTACTTTCGAGGAGGCAAAGCTTCCAGTGAGCAGTTCTACATTTCAATGAATCAAATACATTAGTATTGCAACCTCAACAAGGTGTTTGGGGAATAAAGTCCTTAAACCAAAACTTTTTCTCCAGGTGGAAAGACTGCTCCAAAGCCATATAAAAGCCTTTTCAAATATAAGCAAGGAAACCGCCCCTAGCAATGATACAAGGCACTCTCCCACCAGAGTGGGGGCCACCTCTCTCCCTCTACCTCCTCCCAAATTAGTCTGTTATGTTTACTTCATCTGTTATGTTTACATTCAGCCCTTCTGAAGTTCAGCCCTCTACTGAAAAGCAGTGCCAAGTCCAACAGCTCAATGTTCAGTGATGCACTGCCACCTGCTGGCAGCAGGGGGGTTCACATCAACATGGACAAGAAAGCTGTAAGAGGAAAGTGCTCATAGAATAATGGAAGTTTTTAATACATATGGAGGGACCCTCCAGGACCAGTTCTGAAGCTTGAAGGACCTTTTTGGAGAGAAAAAGGGAGAGGGAGAGTGAATGAGAGAAGAGAGAGCTGGAGAGGAGGAAAATAGGTGAGGGAAAAGGAGGGGAGTGAGGGAAGAGAGTAGGTACACAGGACTTACATGGTGCTGAATCAATGCAGATCTCTGAATCCCAAGGTTTCTAGTCCACCCAGCCAAGGCACAGGCTGTTGACTCATTACAACGAGGTGTGGAACATTATGAAGATGCCCGGAGACAGGGCTGCTCCACTTACAGACTTCCCAGGGTCAATGATGGCAACTCCATTCTTAAAGCTCAGACCAAGAGCTTGATTCCTCCTCTCTTTTCCTCACATCCCGTATCCAATTTGCCAGAAAATTCTGTTAATTCTTTTTTTAAAAGAAGTCCAGAATCAGTGTTTCCCCAACTCGTACTGCCACACTACCCCTCGCTCCACTGCCGCAACAGTCTCCTACGCAGCTTCCTCGGATTCACTTCGGTCTCTGTAGCACAGCAACCAGAGTGGCCTGTGTAAAACGGCAGTCGCTCTGTCTCTGTAAGACAGGAAGTGCTACTGAGAGTCCAAGGCCCAATCCATCTGGCCCCTGCCTGTCCTTTCATTGCCTTGCCAGTGTCTCTCTCCGCTCAACCTGCTCCAGGCACCAGGACTCCCTCTGATTCCCCTGGGAATATCTCCTTCTATGGCTTTTCCAGACATTATTCCCTCTGCCTGAAACAGCTCCTCTCCCAGGTGCCCCCAACTTCTTCAAGCAGTCATAGCTTTCCTGCCCCATCAGAATCGCCCACCCTCGCACTGAACTTGGTAGTAAATTTCTCTAGAAGCTCTGGCAGGGTATGATATGAAGCAGTTAAAATGCATTATGACAGGGGCCAGTGCTGTAGTGCAGTGGGTGAAGACATCGCCTGCAGTGCCAGCATCCTATATGGGCACCAGTTCAAGTCCCAGCTGCTCCACTTTCAATTCAGTTCTCTGTTGTGGCCTGGGAAAGCAGTAGAAGATGGCCCAAGTTCTTGCACTGCTGCACCTGCGTGGGAGACCCAGAAGAGGCTCCTGGCTCCTGGCTTTGGAATGGCCCAGCTCTGGCCATTGCAGCCATCTGGGGAGTGAACCTGTGGATGTAAGACCTCTCTCTCTGCCCGCCTCTCTGTAACTCGGCCCTTCGAATGAATAAATAAATCTTTAAAAAATAGATAAATAAAAAAAAAAGAATTCCCCTTGCTCCATTGCTGTGCGATGCTCCCATCGCACCAAATCACTAACAATCATTATTGTTATGATTTTCTGATTCACTGCCTTCACTGCATCCAGTATTACTGCCTTCCCAGTCAGCTCCTGTTGAGAAAGCTGCATAATGGCAAAATGGTTTTGGTCTTTCATTCACTCATGATCCCAACAGCCTATCACTTGCAAATGGAAAAGAAATATTTATTATTCAAAAATGTTTTTTAAAAAAGTTAGAATTCTGACTGCTGTAGCATTATAAATTTGGAAAAATTTATAAAGCTTTATATACTTTTAAGCATCAGGAAAGTCATTTATTTATATTTATTTATACTATATTTAATGTCTCTCAAAAAGATTTTGCTATTGTATACCTATTGATTATTCCTCTCATTAAAGAACCTTTGCCAGTGTTGAACACTTAAGGTAACTACTACCGTCTGGATCCAGTTTGGACGTGGCCCCCAAGTGTTCAAGTGCTGGCAGCCTGGGCTCCAGTGTGGCTATGTGAGAGCTCGTAGGACCTTTAAGAGCTGGAGCCTAGTGGGAGCTCACTGAGCACATTGCCTCTGAAGGGACTGAGGTAGCCAAAAAAATCTGAGCGGCCAGCATTGTAGTGCAGCAGGGCAAGCCGTCACCTTCCATGCTGGTGTCCTACACGGGTGCAGGTTCAAGTCCTAGCTGCTCCACTTCCAAACCAGCTTCCTGATATAGCAGTGGAAGATGGCCCAAGTGCCTTGGCCCCTGCACCCACACAGGAGACCCAGCTGTTCCACTTCTGATCCAGCTCGCTGCTAATGTGCCCGAGAAAGCAACGAAAGACGATCCAAGTGCTTGGACCCCTACACCTGTGTGGGAGACCCGAAGGGAGTTTTTGGTTCCTGGCTTCAGATCAGCCCAACTCCAGCCATTGCAGCCATTTGGGGACTGAACCAGCAAATGGAAGACCTTTCTATCTCTTCTGCTGTAACTATGCCTTTCATATAAATAACTAAAATCTTAAAAATAAATAAATAAAATTTGGAAGGAACAAGAAAGAGCAAACAAAGAGAAAAATAACTACTCATACTCACATCACAGTTAATTCTGGGACATGCCAATAAAGATGTGCTAAACTATTCACTCAGCTTAGTGTCTTGATCAGAATCTGCACTCATTTAACATTTTTAATGAACAAACAACGTTTCTTGAGAGCACATCACACACCTGATTATACAGGGAAATATGATAGAGTGGCCTGACAGTGAAGAAGGTTGGCCGCAATTACTAAACCTTCAACTCCCTTTTGCGCACCGTACACTGGTGTTTTATATGTGAAAAAATCCACAGTGTAATTTCTAAATACAGTTTTAGAAAGCGTTTTATTCAAGTGTCACCAAATTGCTTTTTCAGTAGTCACGTGATCTAAAGGGGCCAACTCAGTGCTCTCCCAGAAGTTGCAAGGTTGTCAAAGGAGGCAGCTATGAGACACTGCTCCAATTCAGAAGAAAATAAAAGGATGCCCCACCCCCCCACCCCGCCCCAGTGCAATGTCCTGAGCCTCATTTCCCTCCATGCCTTGCAGTGGGTGTATGCCACAGCCCAGCAACAAGACTATTACCGCTCTCTGCGAAGAAAGAGCTCTGGCTTCACTTTCATTCCCTTCCCAGGCTCTGGTAATCGGTTCTATTTGGAAAAGCTACTACCCAATTCTTGCTGGAAGGTATTACTCTAGCTACTCTTTACTTTAGAACTAATCCCAGTGGAAATTATTTTTTTCTCGAGGAGGCTTTTCAGGCTACTTTTCCCAATAAGTCATTTCACACCAAATGGTGCTTTTTCCTTAGCTCCCTGCTCTTTCCCTCTGCAATCTCAGCTGCTGTTAGTCAAGGAAGCCCGCTCCTCACGAATAGCTGGATAACCGACTCAGAGAAAAGCTGGCTGAACCGTAGCTAGAAGGGGACCAGGAACAATTATTCCTGCAAATAGGGTGAATTATGCACCTAAAAGATTTTAAGTATGACATCAAAAAATACAGCGAATCAGGGGGACGGGTGTTGTGGTGCAGCAGGTTAAGCCGCTGCCTGGGACGCATTCTTTATCCCAGTGCCTGGTTTGAGTCCTGGCTGCTCTCTTCTGATCCTGCTCCTTGCTAGTACTCCCGGGACACAGTCGGCGATGTGGCTATAGGACCTGTGTTCCTGCCACCCACATGAGAAACCCAGAGTTCATGGCTCCTGGCTTTGGCCTGATAGGCATTTGGGGAGTGAACCACTGGAGAGAAGGTAAACCACTGGATAGAAAACCTCTCTCTCTCTGTCTCTTTCTCTGTCAGTTACTCCGCCTTTCAAAGAAAAAAAGTCTTATTTGAATGAACAGGTTTCTGCAACAAAAATGGTCCTACCTCTAACATTTCATTAACAACGAAACCAAGTCATTTGCAACAAGATGGAGGAATTTGGAAAACATCATGCTGAGTGAATTAAGCCAGTCCCAAAGGGACAAATATCACATGTTTTCCCCGATCAGCGACAACTAACTGAGCACCAAAGGGGAAACTTGTTGAAGTGAAATGGACACTATGAGAAACAGTGACTTGATCAGCTCTTGTCCTGACGGTTGATGTACAATGTAATACTTTATCCATTTTAGTATTTTTTTTTTTTTGTTCTAGTACCATTGGTTGAACTCTGTAATTAACACACAATTATTCTTAGGTGTTTAAATTTTAACTGAAAAGTGATCCCTGTTAGGAATTTGGAAAACATTATGTTGAGTGAAATAAGCCAATCCCAAAGGGACAAATACCACTTGTTCTCCTTGATAGGTGACAACTAACTGAGCACCAAAAAGGAAACCTGTTAAAGTGAAATGAACACTATGAGAAACGGTGACTTGATCAGCCCTCACCCTGACTGTTGAAGAGCAGCTTAATATGTTATCCCTCTTAGTATTTTTTTTTGTTTGTTCTACTTAATACTTTTGGTTGAATACTGTAATCAATACACAATTCTTCTTAAGTGCTGAAACTTAACTGAAAAATGATCGCTGTTAAATATAAGAGTGGGAATAAGAGAGGGAAGAAATGTGCAATTCGGAACATGCTCAAGCTGACTTACCTCAAACAGTAGAGTTAGAAACATACCAGGGGATTCCAATTCAATCCCATCAAGGTGGCATGTACCAATGCCATCTCACTAGTCCCAGTGATCAATTTCTGTTCACAATTGGTCATAATGATAGGACTAAGAACCAAAGGGATCACATAAACAAGAATAGTGTCTACAAATACTAGCTGATAGAATCAAAAAGGGAGAGAATGATCCAACATGGGAAGTGAGATACACAGCAGACCCATAGAATGGCAGATGTCCTAAACAGCACTCTGGCCTCAGAATCAGCCCTTAAGGCATGCGGATCCGGCTGAAAAGCCCATGAGACTATTTCAGGCATGGAAAGCCAAGACACTCTGGGGGAAAAAAAAAAAACTTAAATGAAAGATCTCCACGAGTGAGATCCCAGTGGAAAGAATAGGTCATCAAAGAAGGAGGTACCTTTCTCTGAAGGGAGGAGAGAACTTCCACTTTGACCATGGCCTTGTCTAAATATGATCAGTCAGTGAACTCAGGGGGCTTCCATAGCCTTGGCAGCTCATGACAAGAGCCTAGGGTGATTACTGAGGCCATGAACAAGAGTGTCAATTTGTTAAGTCAACAACAGGAGTCACTGTGCACTTACTCCTCATGTAGGATCTTTGTCCTTAGTGTGCTGTACATTGAGATTTAATGCTATAACTAGTACTCAAACAGTATTTTTCACTTTATGTTTCTGTGTGGGAGCAAACTGTTGAAATTTTACTTAATATATGCTAAACTGATCTTCTGTATATAAAGAGAAATGAAAATGAATCTTGATGTGAATGGAAGGGGAGAGGGAGTGGATAAGGGGAGGGTTGCGGGTTGGAGGGACGTTATGCGGGGGGAAGCCATTGTAATCCATATTCTGTACTTTGGAAATTTATATTCATTAAATAAAAGTTAAAAAACAAAAACAAAAACAAAATCCTATTAATTTAAAATTTAGCTTAAAATTTTGTTGTATTTTTCTATCAAGCATAAACAGGTAAATACCAATATTTAATTTTTTTATAAAAACTAGAATAAAGCATTTAAAAATTTACTGAGTAATTGTGTAACAGAACAAGTTACAAACCAAACAACAGAAAATCTAGGGTACCTCTAACTGGTCATTTTTAGCTATAATTTCTGGGCAGTCTTCTTTATGATCTTGGAGAATCAAGCCTGCTCCAAAGCCCAGGTCTTGGGTGCTCACCAGACCAAGTGTGAATCAATGTGCTCTTGTTTCTGATGAGCCCCGGGTGACAGGGATGAGATGCTCAGCCCAAGCACAAAGGGCAGTTGCAGTTACGGCTTTAAAATGGTACAGATTTTCTGCTTCATGTGAAGTCTGAAAACAACTGGATCAGGAAGAGATAGCTCATGGCCCGTAGCCGCAGGGGTATTAGCAATAGCCTGGATGCTGTATTTGGCACGGTTATGCCAGAGAAGAACAACTGAGCAACGCTGGGGGCGGGAAGGGTGCTGTTTGCACAATTTTCAAATGATGCAGGACAGGCAGCTGCCCAGCAGGCACACTGCAACTCCAACTCCAATAGGAAATGAATCTGACCATGGGTCAGACACAATGGCAATACGGACTAGATTGAAAACCCTCTTCCTATAAACAGATGGAAATGCAGTGTGAAATACAGCAGAATATGACTGCACCTGAACCAGGAAGAAGCACAGGGAGATCCTTGCTTGCCAGAAACAAATAGGAAACGAAAAGTGAGCAGCCAGCCCATGGGAAGAAGACATAATCATGCTGGAGAACTATGGGCATGGTCTCAACAGACTGACAGCTGATATTCCCATGACGATAACAGCTCCCCCGCACCTGGAAGTCAGAATGTCCTATAGTACAGTTTTTTTTTTTTTTTTTTTTTTTTTTTTTTTTTTTTTAACAGGCAGAGTGGACAGTGAGAGAGAGAGACAGAGAGAAAGGTCTTCCTTTGCCGTTGGTTCACCCTCCAATGGCCGCCGCGGCCGGCATGCTGTGGCCGGCGCACCGCACTGATCTGAAGCCAGGAGCCAGGTACTTCTCTTGGTCTCCCATGGGGTGCAGGGCCCAAGCACTTGGGCCATCCTCCACTGCACTCCCGGGCCATAGCAGAGAGCTGGCCTGGAAGAGGGGCAACCAGGACTAGAACCCGGTGTGCCGGCGCCACTAGGTGGAGGATTAGCCTATTGAGCCGCGGCGCAGGCCCCTATAGTACAGTTCTTAGTCCTCTTCTATTTCCCATCAATTTAGGGTGGTCACACCCACCTTCTTAGGTCCTACTATCTACACAAGGATGACCCTGAAATTTATAATCCAGAGTAGACTTCCCCACTGTAGGGCTGACTCAGGACCAGCTGTACACTCCACATGGAGACTTGTACGCTTACAGACATCCTACACTTAGCCTCCCGCTCTTCCCATAATCTTCCCGCCTGAGTGAAGGCCAATGCTATCCTGGTGGCTCAGACATAAAACCTGTGTGTCATCTGCACTCTTCTTCTTTTCTCTCATACCCCACATCATGTCTGCCAGTGAATCCTACTGGCAGCCCTAGTAGCTCCGCCCTCAAATACATCCGGATTCTGTTTTGCATCTCGTGCTCAGCTGCCACCCTGCCCTCTCATTTGGATTACTGCGATAGCCGCCAAACTCCTTTCCCGGCTTCTGAATGCTCCCCTTCAGTTTATTCAGCAGCCAAAGCAATCTTCTTAAAATGTAAGTGAGGTCTTGTCACTCCTCTACCTAAATGGCTCCCAATTTCACACACTAGGAAAAGAACTGGCCTACAGATGGAAGCCAAGGTTTTGAAAGATCTGATGCTAACCTCCTCACCCTGACCTCGATGAACTCACGTCCCACTCAGCTCTCTGTGCTGTTGCTTCAGCCGCACTGGTCTCCTCCCCATCTCACAAACACATTGGCACAATCCCGCCTCCACACCACCTTAGCAGTTACTGCTCTCTCTCCTGGCACCCTGTACCCTGATGGCTGAGTAACTCAAGAAATGTCACGTTTCCCGGACATTCTACCTAAAACTGCAGCTTCCTTTTAACCTCCATAAACCTCTTTCCCCTTTTCCTTGCTTTCTTCTTCTCCTTAACACATTTTTATGAACACATTATAAATTTTACTTAATTAAACTGGTTTTTAACTTCCCCCACCTTACTAAGTGGGCTGAGATTTTTCCATGTTTTATTCACTACTATACTGCTTACATATTGTAGATGTTCAATAAATATTCATTAAGTAAGTGAATTAATGCTAAATTCATAGTTATGAAGTGAAAAATTCCACTTAGAACTCTAAATGCAGAATACAATTAAAGGAAGGGAACAATAAGACATATTTTCAACCAAGCAAACAAACAGAAAAAAAAAATGAAAAGAATGCATCACCTACAGAACTTTCATGAAGGAGCTAATGAAAGATATATTTTTGAAAGAAAAACATTGATTACAAAGGAAAGCAGGATACAAGAAGCAATGGTAAGCAAAGAAAATGTTTGATAAATAATCATTGACTGCATAAAAGCAATAATAATGATACCTAATTTGGGTGGGATAAAATAAGGTATAACGAAAATACTGAACCATAGAATATAAGACGGGAGAGTGTGCCTACAGCTGAAACACTGAAAGCTGTGTTTTTAGGAGGAGGATGGAGATACTAACTTTTTTAACTTTAAGTCAGGTATCCATGTTGACAATTAAAGGATAACATCTAAATGAACAGAATAATTTCCATTCCAGGAGAAGAGAAAAGGGAGAATAAAGAAATCCCAATTAATCCAAACAGGAGACAGGTAAGGAAAAAAACAAAGATTCAAAGAAAAGAGCTTGGTTAGTAGAAGGGACAAAATAAAATGCTACAAGTAAACCTAACAATTAGTAATCACAATAATTGTATATACACCAAGCAGTCTTGTTAAAAGACAACTTACAGTTTTGAATTTTAAAGATTCTGCTATATGCCATTTATAAAAGACATAACTAAAATACAACACACACAAAAAAATGTAAAAATAGACAGAAAAAGATATACCATGGAAGCCGGTGCCGCGGCTTACTAGGCTAATCCTCCGCCTAGCGGCGCTGGCACACCAGGTTCTAGTCCTGGTCGGGGTGCCAGATTCTGTCCCAGTTGCTCCTCTTCCAGGCCAGCTCTCTGCTGTGGCCAGGGAGTGCAGTGGAGGATGGCCCAGGTGCTTGGGCCCTGCACCCCATGGGAGACCAGGAAAAGCACCTGGCTCCTGGTTCCTGCCATCGGATCAGCGCGGTGTGCCGGCCGCAGCGCGCTGGCCAAGGCGGCCATTGGAGGGTGAACCAACAGCAAAGGAAGACCTTTCTCTCTGTCTCTCTCTCTCACTGTCCACTCTGCCTGTCAAAAAATAAAAAAAAATAAATAAAAAAAATAAAAGATATACCATGCAAATACTAACAAAAGGAAGTTAACAGTGCTATATTAACATCAGTTAAAACAGATTTTAGGGGTTGGCACTCTGGTGAAGAGGACTAAGCCTCCATCTGCAGTGCTGGCATATGGGCACTGGTTCAAGTCCTGGCTGCTCCACTTCTGATCCAGCTCCCTGCTAATGTGCCTGGGAAAGCAAGGGAAGGTGGTCTAAGCCCTTGAGCCCCTGCACCCACAGGGGAGACCAGGAAGCTCCTCTTTCGGCACTTTTTTTTTTTTTTTTGACAGGCAGAGTTAAACAGTGAGAGAGAGAGACAGAGAGAAAGGTCTTCCTTCTGTTGGTTCAAATGGCCCCCAAACGGCCACTATGGCCGGCGCACCGCGCTGATCCGAAGCCACGAGCCAGGTGCTTCCTCCTGGTCTCCCATGCAGGTGCAGGGCTTAGGCCATCCTCCACTGCCTTCCTGGGCCACAGCAGAGAGCTGGACTGGAAGAGGAGCAACTGGGACAGAATCCGGTGTCCCAACCAGGATTAGAACCAAGAGTACCGGCGCCACAGGCAGAGGATTAGCCTAGTGAGCCACAGTGCTGGCCATCTCCTCTTGCTTTCTCTCCTTCTCTCTCTGTATCTCTGCCTTTCAAATATAACTAAGTAAATCTTAAAAAAAACCAGATTTTAAGAAAAAAGTATTATTGGAGATAAAATGGGTCACTTAATAACGATGTTTACTTAAGTTGGGCATCCATGTTAACAAATAATAATTCACTATGAGGGATCAAATTTGAACTAGAATGCAAAATTATATACTATGCCAAACTGACAAATATAAAGAAAAAAAGACAAATTCATCATTATAATTTTTATATATTTCTCTCAGTATATGAATGCAGTCAAAAAACTAATAAGAATATAGGAGATGACCTGAACAGCCTAATAATTATAGAAATATGAAGAACTTTGTACTGAACAATAGTGAATAAACCATCCTTTCATGCAGATAAGATTTATGCAAACAAACCATATCTTGATCCACACAGCAAGTTTCGACAAACACCAACTTCTGCATTTACATGAACACATTCTGTCCACAATGTCAGATCAGAATTTTGCAAAAAATCCAGCAATGTGTTACTTACAGCAGACACATCCGAAACATAAATGCATATAAAGATACCAAGTGCAAGAACACAAAGTTATGTTAGTCACAGTAATATCAAAATCTTTATATTTTAAGAAAAATCATTTTAAGGATAAAGGGAATCACTAAATACTGTAATAACAGGAAGTTCAATTGATCAGTAAGCTATAATAATTCTTAGCTTTAACGCATGCAATAAAATATACAAAAATATTGACACAACTATAAGAAGAAATTAAATCTACCATCACAGAGGGAAGCTGCACCTTACTGTTTTCAATAACACATAAGCCAAGCACACAAAATTATTACGGAAGTTACAAATCTGAACAACATGATTAATGATTCCTTTAATGGTCATATTTAGTGCACCCAACAATTAGAGAATATATATTTTTCTACAAGCTATGGAGCAATTAACCATGAGCAAGAATATTAATAGCAAATTTCAAGACCATGAAAAAATTTTGGAAGTTTATAAATACAAGTCTCATACAGGCCAATTTTCTGACTACACTAGAATAAAATAATAAATCAATCTAAAAAGACAATTATGTTTAGAAACATAAAAATACTTTGAAATGGTTAATATGAAAAATTTATAATGAAAATTTTTGGCACCTAGAAATGAACAATAATAAAATGTTACATATTAAAATTTATGAAATGAAGCTAACATGTTACCTAAAGTGCAACGTATACTTGCATTTGAAGATAAGAAAGAAGAAGCCAGCCCCGCGTGCTGCTGTGGCTGGATCAAAGTGGCGCAGAAAGGAGGGAGCTCACCGCTCTAGTCTAGCAGATAGTTTAAAAAAGTGGAAAAAGCGCAGCCTCAGCGAAGAGTGAGGGAGAAAACGGCAGAGGAAACTCCACGCGAATTAGAGGGACACTGTGGACGACGCGGAGGGTGTGGACCGCACAGCTCAGGACCCCAGCGCCGGGAGCCTCGGCACCAGCCCTGGAGTGAGGTGAGACCAGACTGCAGCAGCCCAAGCACTGGGGATACAGCTGCGGCGAGAGCCTGGCGAGAGTCCGGCTTGGAGCCCTGTGCGGGACAGTGTACCTCCAAGCCAGAGGAGAAGAAACAGGGGCGCCTGTTTCTCCCCCAGCAGCGTGCACCAGTGTCCTGCAATAGGCCCGTAGAGGGTGGACGCCATTTTGGACACAGGTTACAGCTGCGCCTGCTCCTGTCCGAGCCCTGCAACCAGCCGAGCAGAGACACCTGCGTCTGGCGGGGAGAACTGACAGAGCTGGGTGCTCCTGACTCTGAAAACTGTGGCCGCGTGGGAGGGCACAGGGTGTAGCTGGGACTTTGGGCAGTCACGGTGGTAGACTCCACATGCTGAATTTCCTGGTTACCTGGCGGGGGTCCTTGCTGGGGAATCTGAGCTCACACTGAGGACTGCACAGATCCTCTGTGTGGTCCTTGTGGCAGAGTGGACGAATATTGGACCCACTAGGGCTAGCGCACAAGCTCTGTTCTCTTTGAGGAGAGGTGGTGAGCCTGAGACTAAGCCAAAAGAGCGGAACAAATTTCCCCTCTGATAAAATAAAA
Organism: Oryctolagus cuniculus; assembly: GCF_964237555.1. Lineage (NCBI taxonomy): Eukaryota > Metazoa > Chordata > Mammalia > Lagomorpha > Leporidae > Oryctolagus > Oryctolagus cuniculus. The sequence continues at coordinate 75,626,635 of NC_091438.1, read as the reverse complement.
AAGATTGACCACGCCCAAGCTGGGTGTTGCCTTGGACACTCGCCTCCCTGAAGCACTGAACAGAGCTAGCTGGCCACACCCAGCACACACCTCTAGGTATTCACTGAAAAAGCAGACGTTCCACTAATCCACAGAGGAATAATCCGAATATTAGTGCCATCACACAAAGAAACCAACGAGTATCTCCAGAAATGCCGAATAATAAACGCAGGAATTCAAGAAACAAGAATAAGGAAGACAACAGGATGCCCCCAAAAGAACATACTTCAATACCAGAATGTGAAAATGAAGAGACTGAAGAACTGACAGAAATGGAATTAAAAAAATTGAGCATACGAGTACTTACAAGTAGTCAGAAGCAAGTGCATGAAGTAACGGAATTCATACAGGACCTGAAAGGAAAGTTCTCCCAAGATATGCGCATCTTAAATAAAAATCAAAATGAAATCTTGGAAGAGTTGAATAAAATGAAACCGGAAATGTTGAATTCAGTAGAACGACTAATAAATTTAGTGGAAATCCTTAACAACAGAATCCGTAAAGCAGAACAAAGAATATCCAACTTAGAAGACAAATTGCAGAAAATTTTACGGTCAGACCAAAAACAGGAAGAAATTTGAAAACTAAAAAACACTGTTGGAGATCTATAGGATACTCTCAAACGACCCAACATACTGGTCCTAGGAGTTCCTGAAGGCATGGAAAGAGATGAAGGATTAGAAGGTCTTAGTGAAATAACAAAGCTCCTCTAATTTGGAGAAAGAAAGGGACATCCACATACAGGCAGCACATAGAACTCTTAATAGACATGGCCAGAAGAAGTCTTCATTGCAACACATTGTAGTCAAAGTCTCCACAGTGAAACATAAAGAAAATATTCCAAAATGTGCACAAGAGGAACACAAGATTACTTTCAGAATCGTATGTATATGAAGTTAATTGAAAATAGATCTTAGTAAAATTTAGGGAGGAGGAAGTGTGGGGAGCAACTCGGACTAGACTAAGTTACTGGAATTAAGACTTATTCTATGCATCTGCTCTCCCACAATATGGCGCTGAGAAGGGAAACAGCTTCTACACAGCTGCCTCCAGTTCAACCAATAAACTGTAGGACCTGCTCCTGATTGGAGGAGAGCAGCGTGCTTGGCATGTGGATAGCAGAGTTGGGATTGGTGAAAGAGGACTATAAAGGAGGAGAGAGACAACATGCACCAGGAACATCTAAGAGGAACATCTGAGGGAACACCTGTGCAGCCCCCGAGAGAGCTGGCCAGCGGTGTGCCGCTCCCCCGCGGAAGTGGGGAAAGTGGCTAGGGGGAACCACCCTTCCACGGAGGTGGAGGGGTCGGTAGCCAACCCGGGAAGAACCAGCAGCAAACCCGGGGAGGGCCGAGCAGACGAAAGAACAGCGCAGGGTCCTGTGTCGTTCCTCCACGAAGACGGGGAGCGACAGGAAGGAGGGTGGGAATAACGGTGGGAGGGTGGGCACGGTGGGAAGAATCACCATGTTCCTAAAGTTGTACTTATGACATGAAGTTTGTAACTGTAAAGCTGTATAGTTCTGCATACATTCCTACAGACTGACTTCACTTCTAAGGGTACAATTTTAAAACTTGCCATGGGACCCCAAATCTCCTTAAGCTGGGTGGCAAAACATTTTAAGTGTTAAAGTGATCATGTAGATGGAATTAAGTGTTTGGTGATTATAATGTAATAGAGTTAAAAAGGAGAGAATGCTCCAACATGGGAAGCAGTCCACACAGCAGACTCATAGAATGACAATCGCTTTAAGTAGCACACTGGCCTCAGAATCAGCCCACAAGGCATTCTGGTCTGGCTGAAAAGCCCACCAGAGCATTTCAGGCATGGAAAGCCAAGACACTGTGGCAAAAAACATCCTAGATGAAGGATCTTGTTGGGTGAGACCCCAGTGGAAAGAAGTGGTCATCAAAGAGGAATGTACTTTTCTCTGAAGGGAGGAGAGAACTTCCACTTTGCTCATGGCGTTGTTGAAATACTGCTGGAGTCTGTGGATTCAAATGGCTTCCATAGCCTAGGCAGCTCATGTCAGGAGCCTCGGTTGATCACTGACGTCATACAGGAGAGTGTTAATTGTTAAATTTAACAACAGGAGTCATGGTGCACTAACTTCCCATGCAGGACCCTCTATCCTCAAAGATAGAGTTAACAGTAAAACTTGGTCCCAAAGATTTATTTCATTTTAGTGTATTAAGTGGAAGATATTTTTATGTCTAAGTGCTTGCAAAAGATGTATCATTCTTGGGAGCCTCTTTAAAGTGTAAAATTTCTAAAGGATGAAATTCGAGATGCAGTGACTTTGAACAGCCCTTTTCTCAACTGTTGAACTTTTTTTTTTCCATACAAATTACCGAATTGTTTTACTTAGTATAGAGTTAATATTTTGTGTATAAAATTGAGGGGCCGGTGCTATGGTGTAGCGGGTAAAGCTGCAGTGCCAGCCTTCCATATGGGTGCCAGCTGCTCCAGTTCCGATCCAGCTCTCTGCTATGGCCTGGGAAAGCAGTAGAAGATGACCACGTCCTTGGGCCCCTGCACCTGCATGAGAAGACCCGGAGGAAGCTCCTGTCGCCAAGCTTCGGATCTGCACAGCTCCAGCCGTTGTGGCCAACTGGGGAGTGAACCAGCAGATGGAAGACCTCTCTCTCTGCCTCTCCTTTTCTCTCTGTTTAACTCTCAAATAAATATACATCTTTTTAAAAATAAAAAAAAATAAAAAAAAAAAGAAGATAAGAAAGAAAGGCTGAACATTTCTGAGCTAAAGATATAATATATAACAGAAAAAATAATAAGACAATAAACAAAATTATAAGGAAGATTATAAAAATAATTAAAGAAATAGAAAACAAGATATAACAGAGAAATAAAAAAGCGACACATTGAAATGAATATTAAAATTGACAACCATCTGGTTTCAAGTAAGTGAAATCAGGAGAAAATGGACACAAGTAGAGACTACTAAATAAGAGAATGTTATGAAAATATGCTAGTATATTTGCAAGTTTACATAAAATGGACACATTCCTAGAAAAATATCTTAGCAACACTAACTTAAAAGGAAACAAGGCCTGAAGGGCCCTATAGACATAGTTAGTTTTATAAAACTTAAAAAATACATCTAATATATGAAGTTAATTAGCAAATGTTACTGAAAAGCATTAAAGGAGAGCTAAATAAGGAAGACAGAGATCATGTTTCAGGATAGGAAGATTGTATCATATGCATATTAAATATCCCCCAAACTAATATACTCAAGTCAAATAAAAATCCCAACAAGATTCTTTGTGAATTTCTCAACACTAGTTCAAAACCTACGTAAAAAACAAAGAACAATGGAAATAGTTCTGAAGAATAAGACTAGGGGAGTGTGCACTGGCTCACAGGCAGACAAACGAAGCAGCCACCTGAGTAGAGAGCTATGCATACTCAGAACTTGCTGGAACAGAGGTGACGGTGAAGATCTATGGGGCAGGGATTGCTCAATAAGTGGTACTGGGCTAGCACGGCTGTTTTACCAAATGGAAATTAGATCCCTTTAAACATTACCCAAAAAAAAAAAAAATCATTCCAGATGGATTAAAGACAAATGTGGAAAGCAAAATGTTAAAACATTTAGAAATTAACAGGAGTGTATCTATGACCCTGCAGGACTATGGGACAATGTAAACTTGATGAATACTCAGAATTTTTAATTTTGATAATGATTTTAATTTCAAGAAATCTCTCATTCTGAGATTGCTTCTTTTGAAAAATAAAACATGTTGGTTTAGTTAATGAAATATACCCTTGAACTACAACGACAACATAAAATTTAAAAAGATATTTTGTGTTTCTGTATTAGCTGCTTTGTCAGCAGCCTTTTGCTTCAATCCTGTTGATTCTCTTTATAATGCCTGATCATGTTTCATTTTCAGCTTATAATTATACACCAAAATCTAGATCAATGTCATATGATAGAATTTTCTGCAATGATGAAAATGTTCTATTCTGCACTTTGTCATAAAGTAGTTACCAGCCACACGTGGCTACAGAGTATTAGAAATGTAGTTGGTACAATTCATGGAGCAAATTTTAATTCTTTTTAACTTTAATTTATGTTCAAATATAAATGGTGACATGTGGGTCATAGCTACCATACTGGATAGTGTAGGTCTACATTGTTCAGTGTTTTTGGTTCACATGGGCTCTTTCAGCAAAGGTACTTATAACTATTGACTTCTTCCCAAATCTTTCTTTTCTTGGTCTGCTGAGCTCCATGGAAGGTACAAAAGATAGTGTCAGGGGCAGGCATTTGTCTTAGTGGTAGCAGTTAATGCACTACTCGGGACACCTGCATCTCACGTCAAGTGCCTGAATTTGAGTTCCGACTTTCCTCCCAATTCAGTTTCCTGTTAATGCACTTCTTTGGAGGCAGAGGTTATGGTTCAAGTAACTAGGTTCCTGCCACCCACATGGGAGACCTTGATTGAGTTACTGGCTCCTGGCTTTGGTATAGCTCATCCCTGGATGTTGTGGGCATTTGGAGAGCAAACCGGTGGATAGGATCGATCTTTCTCTCTCTGCCTTTTAAATAAACAAAATATATAAGTAAGCAAAAAATTCAGAGGGAAAAAGATGGTGTCAGTGGCCACTGGTGCCCAGTTCCCTGAGCTGTAGTGCAAATAAATACCAGTAGGTGGACCCCTTCCTTCACTAGGGGTTGGTGGGCAGGTGTCTCTGTTCTTTTCCCCTCCACAGCTTGCATGAGCCTGAGAGCAGACACACACACACGCACACACACACACACACACACACATAGTGAGGCACACAGAAGTGGCAAGCAGAAAGGACAACAGACATGTTCATGCCACCACATGAACAAAAACTCTTCTCTGCTGGTCTGTGGGACTGTTCCTGGCTTGAGATTTGTGAAGAGACCCTTTCAGGAATGGGACAGAATTGTCTCTCTAACAGTAGTTGCATGCCCCAGCAGGAAATGACTTGACAGAGGAAGGATGTTACCTAGAGATGCTCAGTCCTACACTGTGCTACTTTGAGGAAATAATAACGGCACCTAAAAACCCCAATATCTTTGGCTTTCTTAACAGTGTGAACCAAACCCAACTTACTGGGTTATAATAACCTACTGGGTTATATACTGATTCACAGTATATAACAATCTTCCAAATATTTCATTAAGGCTTGACATCACTCTGCAAATGAACAACACAGAGTGAAACTGGGAGAGGGGAATAACCAACATTTATGCTAAATTAAAACCAAAGCCTCCAGGTCAGATGCAACTTCAGGAAGAATGTATACCAATAATTGAGTAAAATCAAAGACACCCCTTCCTTACACTGAAAAAGTGGTAAGAATTTTGTGACTGTTTTGACCTCTATCGATGTTTAAGTGTTCTATACTGTTGGCAAATAATTCTTGTGAAAAAAAAAAAAAACCCACATCATTTTCTCCAAATCCTCCATCAGTTTTCAAATATGCTCTAAGATAAGAGATGAAGTGACATTTTGAGTCTATGATGCCTTCAATGAGAATTTCCCAGGTATTCCTTTCTCATTAAGCTTTTAGAATTGGAGCAGAACATGTAAAAGAGGCAGAGTGACTATGCAGGAGAAGACAGGCTTTGGAGAACACCTGTGTAGGTAAGTGACATATACCTGGTGTGCCTCTGGTCCAGACAGTTATGCCTCTGAGCCCCATTTCCTCATATGTAAAATAAGGATACTATTATCTGCCTCACAATTATTGAAAGAACCAATCACTGGAATTTTCAATGGTTTCTATATTTTCATTTTATGTTTTCTAAAAGGAAAAAGTTGTTTTCCTTCAAATGCCAACTAGACAGACATATAAGGTGCATGCATGTGCATTGGGTTGAATAGTGTCCCCCAAATTTCCTATCTACTTAGAACTTGTGGATGTGACCTCATCTGGAAACAGGGCCTTCACAAATGGAATCAAATTAAGATGAGACCTCTCTGGAATAGCGTGGGCCCCAAATCCAAAGACGAAAAGAAGGACATGTGAAAACAGACGCAGAGGATGTCATGTGAGGATAGAGGCTGAGACTGAAGTGATGCAGCTGCAAGCTGAGGCATGCAAAGGATTGCTGGCAACCACTGGAGGACAGGAAGAGGCAAGGAAGATTCTTGCCTAGAGCCCTCAGAGGGAGCATGGCCCCGTGACAACTTCCTGTCAGACTTCTAACCCCCAGAGTTGTGAGAGAATATGTTTCTGCTGTTTGAAGTCACTCAGTGTATGTTGTTTTGTTATAGCACCCACGGCAAACTAATACTGTATCGATTCCTAAAACAGACATGAAAGTGTTGTGGCTCATCTTTCACACAGAAAAAAAAGTTCCATACATTTTGCTGTGGCTAAATGATAGCAAGCTGATTCATACCTTAGTTTTATTTGACATGGATTTTCCAAGAATACACTTTATTTCAGTTTTTAAATCCTTTTTTATTTATCTGAGAGACACACAGAGAAAAACAGAGCTCCCATCTACTGCTTTATTCCTCAAATGACTGCAATGGCCTGGAGGAGCAGGAATGATCTCCCAGGAGGGTGGCAGGGACTCAATTACCTGAGCTATTCCTGCTGCTTCCTAGAGTCTACACTGGCTGAAATCTGGAGTCAGGAGCCAGGCTGGGAATATACTCTAATGTGCACCTGGTATCTGAATCACTAGATGGGTGCCTGCTCTCCCCCCACTCCACAAAATTATTATCTTTGACAGGGTGTGGCCATGATGACAGACTGACCCCATTCTCTGGGTCTCCAAGTCTACAAACCTCAAAAGAAGACTTCGATGGGCCAGAGCTGGGTTCGCTGTCCACTCCTGAACTACCTGATGCAGCCCTGTGGCTGGGCAGTTCCCACAGAGAGAGGACGGATGGAGACAATCAACACAGGGAAGGAAAACTCCATTTCCTTCTACAACACGCTCTTTACAAACAAACAAAACAAAAACAACAAAATCCTCCAAATTATCAGTCAAATTATCAATAAATGCAGTAGATTGGTAAAGAAATTTAATTAGGAGTTAATAAGCAGATGAACTGGATGCTTTATATATGTAAGTATAAATAAAATAATTTTCAGGGGCCAGCATTGTGGTATAGCAGGTAAAGCTGACGCTTGCAACACCAGCATCCCACATGAGTGCAGGTTTGTGTCCCAGCTGCTCTACTTCTGATCCAGCTCCCTGCTAATGTGCCTAGGGAAGCAGCAGAAGATGGCCCAGGTGTTTGGGCTCCTGTCACACATCTGGGAGACCCAGATGAAGCTCCTGGCTCCTGGCTTCACCCTGGCCCAGCGCTGGCCATTGCCGTCACCTGGGGAGTGAACCAGTAGATGGAAGATCTCTCTTTTTCTGTCTCTCCCTCTATCTCTGTAGCTCTGACTGTCAAAAAAATGAATAACTTTTAAAATAAATTGATTAAATAATTTTCAAAGTTTGGGGTTCCATGAAAAACTCTTTCCTATTTAGAAGAATAAAAGAAACTAAGCAACCATTTGTTAATTTGAAGATTTGTTTGACAGAAATTCTTACCTTTTGTTAATAAAGGAAATGCATTTCCCCACAGGTAAGCATCTGACTGCCAATTATCAGTAGGGCACTGGAGTGCCATGGGGTTATCTCCAGAGACAATTAAACTCAATGTACCACTTGTAACTTTCTTAGAAACAGAAATGATCACTTACCATGGTACTAGAGTCTCTATTAGCTCGGTCAAGTTCAAAAGAATTTATTTTTTTGGCACTCATTTCATCAGTGTCAGCAAGGATATAATGTCTAGGTGAGTAAGCACTGGACAAGCTCTCAAGCAGCCTCAGGATCTCAGTGGTATGTCCACCTGGAAAAAATATCAGAATGCCTAAGATTAAGAAACCCACAATGAACGTACTATTTGACTATTACACTAATGTCATATCTTCAGAGGAGGAAGGACCACTGTAATTGTATATTTCTCAAAAGACACAAGAAACATTTAGAAATAGTAATTAAGCCCTTGTATAAATACTACTTTTATATAGGGAAGAAGATAATAAATGCATAAAAATAAAATTGGCCCTAGTGATAGGTACTGAGGAAGGTAGAAGGAAGTGTAAGAAACAGCTCTGCTTCTCTGGAAGTCTGGTGGGGACGAGCAACACACACAGACACACACACATACATGGATAAAGAAGAAGCAAGACAGCAAGAAAAACTAAAATGTGAGGAAAAGGCAAATGGTTATGAAAAAGCAATGCCCTAAAAGTCAGGAAGATCCCTGGTAAAAGCTGAGATGACTTGAGAGGTGAAGGTACAGGGCAGATGGGTGTAGGGAGGCCACTGGGCAGGGTGCAATCTTGTGGGTGTGAGATGGCAAGATCTGAGACCTGTGGTTCAGGGGGTGATGGGATTAAAGGGAAGAAGGGTGAGGGGGAAGCAAGGTAAGGAGAGCACAAAGAGAAATGGGAAGACAGACACCAAAGGTTCCTGTGCTCAGCAGTAAGGCAAGGGAGGCACCAGCCCTACCAGTAGAGTTTGGGTCTTCCTGAGGGAGACTTCTGTTCATCACTGTAGTCCCAGCTCCCAAGAGAGGTCTCAGCACACTGCAGGTCCTCAAATTTTACAAAACTCACCAACTAGGTCTCCGTTCAGTTTCTGAAGTCTTACAATTGTCAGTATCTAAATCTTTGATTTCAAAAGCAGATTTACAAATCAACTACGTTCACTGAGGTTTCCTTCATTCAAACTACAACAAAGAATATCTACCTATCTACAAGCCAACCACTTAAACAAAACAAACTCCTCACCACCTCTTTATCATTTCTCAAGTTCTGTGTCTCAGCCTGGTTGACATCTTCAACATTTCTGCATTCATCTTACTTAAAACTTCCTCCTTGCCTTGGATCACTTTCCCCTACCTGGAAACCTTCCCCACCCTGTCTTTCTTATTCTAAGAAACAGTTTCAGTAATGACAGGTGAATGCACACAAAGATAACCAAACAAATAAAGTTTATGTTTCTGCCAACACATACATTTTTCTTATAGTAAAAGTGAAGGAATTCTTTTTAGATTCCAAAAGGAATCAGATATAGAAAGAAATGTGGCATAGATTTAGTGTGACTTTCAGCAGTTAGAATCATACATTAACTTTACAACTTATCACTCATCTTCTTTTAATATCTTCTTGTGATATCTCTGGTTTATACTCATTTTTGTTTGTGTGTTTGTTTGTTTTTTTAGCCTTGAAAAACTGTAGTGATTTGCAAAGTGGGTGCTTGTTTTCACAGCCAGAACAATTAAAGATAAAACCTTAAATCTACAACATCTTCTATAGCAATGAATTTCATTATCCCTGTTTTCATCTTCCTTCTTTTTTTTTTTTTAAAAGAAAGCTCACTGAATACATCAACTAAAAATTTAACCTTGTTACTGGAAAAGGTCATTAATATCATGGACTTGGTCTTCCGCTTTACACTTTTTAAGATATATTTTAGAGGGAATAAAATCCTCTCAATTCTACCTGAAAATATATCGAGTATCCAATCACTTCTCACCACCTCCTTTGCCACCAACTGGCTCTAAGCGACTACCACTTCTCTCAGCTCCTTCCCCTTCCATCTATTCTCAACATAGCATCCAGAGTTATCCAAATGATTTACCTCTGCTCAAAACCCTCCAGTGGCTTCTCATCTCACATGGAATAAAGGCTTCTTATAATACTACCTCCTGGGATTCCATGACTTTCTCTAGGATAGATCATATGCTAGGCCATAAGGCAAGTCTCAGCAAATTCAAAAAAGTCAAAATCATAACACGTATCTTCTCTGACCACAATGGAATGAAGCTGCAAATCAACAACTCAAGAATCTCTAGAACATATGTGAACACATGGAGACTGAAAAACCTGCTCCTGAACAGTTAGTCATAAAAGAAATTAAAAGAGAATCAAAAAATTTCTGGAAGTGAATGAAGATGACAATGTAACATATAAAAACTTATGGGATACAGCAAAGGAGTATTAAGAGGGAAGCTTATAGCAACTGGTGCCTACATAAAGAAATTGGTAAGGCACGAAATAAATGAGCTATCAGTGCATCTCAAGGACCTACAAAAACAACAACAAACCAAACCTGAAATGAGGGGGAGGAAAGAAATAATTAAAATTAGAGAAGAAATAAACAAAATTGAAACAGAAAATACCCCACCAAAAAATCAGTGAAATAAAGAGCTGGTTTTTTGAAAAAGTAAACAAAATTGATAGATCATTGGCCCAACTAATAATAAAAAAGAGGGAGAAAATCCAAATCAATAAAAAAGATGAAAAAGGAGATCTAACAACAGATACCACAGAAATAAAAAAAATCATCAGGAATTACTACAAAGAGCTGTATGCCAACAAATTGAGAAACCTAGAAGAAATGGATAGATTCCTGGACATATACAATCTACCAAAATTGAGTCATGAAGACATAGAAATCACAAACAGACCAATATCCAAGACAAAAATTGAATCAGTAATAAAGACCTTCCCATCAAAGAAAAGCCCAGGATTGCTGAATTCTATAAAATATTTAAAGAACCAATTCCAGTTCTTTTCAAGTTAATCAAAACAATTGAAAGGGAGGGAATCCTCCCAAACTCCTTCTATGTAGCCAGCATCACATTAATTCCTAAACCAAAAAAAGATACAACAGAGAAAGAGAACTATAGACCAATATCCCTGATGAGCATACACGCAGAAATCCTCAACATAATACTAGCTAATCAAACTCAACAACACATCAGGAAATATCATTCAGCAAGACCAAGTGTGATTTATCCCTGGAATGCAGGGATGGTTCAACATTTGCAAATCAATCAGTGTGGTACATCACATTAACAGACGGAAGAACAAAAACCATATGATTATATCAATAGATGCATAGAAAATATTTGATAAAAATACAACAAACTTTCATGATGAAAACCTTAAACAAATTGGGTATAGAAGGAATATTGCTCAACACAATCGAGGCAATATATGACAAACCCACAGCTAGCATCTTATTGAATGGGGAAAAGTTGGAAGCATTCCCATAAAGATCCAGAACTTGACAAGGATGCCCACTCTCACCACTGCTTTTCAATATAGTCCTGGAAGTTTTAGCCAGAGCTATTAGGCAAGAAGAACAAATCAAAGGGATACAAATAGAAAAGGAGGAAGTCAAGCTGTCCCTATTTCCAGATGACATAATTCTATATATATGAGGAATCCAAAAGACTCCACTGAGAGGCTACTGGAACTCATAAAAGAGTTTGGTAAAATGGCAGGATATAAAATTAACACACAAAAATCGACAGTCTTTCTATACACAGACAATACCATGGCTGAGAAAGAAATTCTAGGATCAATCCCATTCACAATAACTATAAAAAATTAAATACCTTGGAATAAATTTAACCAAGGATGTCAAAGATCTCTATGATAAAAATTGCAAAACACTAAGGAAAGAAATAGAAGAAGACAGAAAAAAATGGAAAAATCATCCATGTTCATGGAATAGAAGAATCAATATCATGAAAATGTCCATATTATCAAAAGCAATTTACAGATTCAATGTGATCCCAATCAAAATACCAAAGACATTCTTCTCAGACCTAGAAAAAAAATGCTAAAATTGATACGAAACACAAGAGACCCTGAATAGCTAAAGATATCTTATACAACAAAACAAAGCCAGAGGCATCACAGTACCAGATTTCAAGACATACTATAGGGCAGTTATAATCAAAATAGCCTGGTTCTGGTACAAAAACAGATGTGTAGACTAATGTGTTAGACTAATGTGTAGACTAATGGAATAGAAACTCCAGAATTCAATCCATGCATCTACCACCAACTTATCTCTGACAAAGGGGCTAAAATTAATCCCTCGGAAAACTGGATCCCATGTGCAAAAATATGAAACAAGATCCCTACCTTACACCTTACACAAAAATCCACTCAAAATGGATCAAAGACCTAAATCTATGAATTGATACCATCAAATTACTAGAGAATACTGGGGATACTCTGCAAAACATTGGCATAGGCAAAGACTTCTTGGAAGAGACCCCAGAAGCACAAGCAGCCAAAGACAAAATTGACAAATGGGATTATATTAAGCTTCACTGCAAAAGAGACACTCAGCAAAGTGAAATGGCAACTGACAGAATGGGAGAAAATATCTGCAAGCTATGCAACTGGTAAAGCGTTAATATCCAGAATCATAAAGAGATCAAAAAATTCAACAACAAAAACAAACAATCTAGTTAAGAAATGGGCAAAGGACTTGAACAGGCATTTTTCAAGAGAAAAATTTTCAAATGGCCAACATACACTTGAGAAAAATGCTCAGGATTGCCAGGCATCAGGGAAATGCAAATCAAAACCAGAATGAGGTTTCATCTCACCCCATTTAGAATGGCTCTTATATAGAAATCAACAAACAACAAGTGCTGGTGAGGATGTGGAGAACAGAGTACCCTAATCCACTGTTGGTGGGAATGTAAACTGGTCCAGCCACTATGGAAGACAGTATGGAGATACCTCAGAAATATGAATATAGACCTACCATATGATCTAGCAATCCTACTCCTGGGAATTTATTCAAATGAAAAGAAACTAGCATATGAAAGTTATCTGTACCCCCATGTTCATTGCAGCTGAATTCACAATAGCTAAGGTATGGCATCAACCCAGATGTCCATCAGCTGATGACTGGATAAAGAAATTATGGTACATATACACTATGGAGCACTACTCAGCTATAAAAAAAAGAAGAAAAAAATTGTCTTTTCAAGACAATGGATACAACTGGAAACCATTATACTTTATGATATAAGCCAGTCCCAAAGTCAGATATCATATGTGTTCCCTGATCTGAGATAACTAATGGAGTACTAAATGTAATGTATTGAAGTGAATTGGACATTTTGAGATTTGATGATTGTTTACAGCTCTTGTCTCTTCCTTTGAGGTTCAGTTTTTCTTCCTTCATACTATTTGTTGGATTCTTTACTTAGTGTAGGGTTAACCTGATGAGTACTAAGTAAATTGAAAACAGACTTTTGTAAAAACTAAGAGTGGGAATAGCAGAGGAAGGAGGAAGAAGGGTTGGAGAATGGGTGGGAGGGAGGACTGGGTGATAAATCACTATGTTCCTAAATTTTATATATGAAATTCATGAATCTTGTATACTTTAAATAAAATTAAAATTTTTTAAATGACCCCCAATTCTGTTACTTCTGGGCCTTCATTTCTTGCTTCTACTATCTAACTTGGGTCACTATAGTTACTAAGGCCTCTATGCCATTAGATATTTGTTATTCCTCCAGGAAAGTGTTCTCTGATAATTCTTTTAAAAGTGCAACTCTCCTTCCCCATATCATAGCAGTTTTCAAGATGTAATTTATTATGTAGTCTATTTCTTTTCTCTTAAGATTTATTTATTTGTTTTGAAAGAGTTACAGCAAAAGATCTTCCATCTACTGGTTCACTCCCCAAATGGCTTCAATGGCCAGGGCTGAGCTAGGCCAAAGCCAAGAGATGGCAGTTCCATCTGGATCTTCCAAGTGGGCACAGGGGCCCAAACAGTTGGGCTATCTTCCGCTACTTTCTCAGGTACATTAGCAGGGAGCTGGATTGGAAGTGGAGCAGTTGGGACTTGAACAGGCATCCATATGGGATTCTGGCATTGTAGGCGGTGGTATTACCCTCTATGTCACAGTGTCAGCTCCATATACAGTTTATTTCTTTCTTATTTTTTATTCTCTCCCCAGCCCTACCCAACTGGAAGGCAGGCATTGTGCTGTTGGGAGTTTTTGTTCATTTTGTTACTGCTGTTATCTCCAGTCCTTAGAAAAATAGTAGGACCTCCTAACATTTAATGAGTGAAAATTTCATATTCAATCTAAAATTTTCCTAAGGAGACTAAATCATACTTCAAATGAAAAAGAATCATTTTGACAGATGTTCTCCAAATATGAGTGGTCTTCAAGGAAAATGTGTGTTAAGAACGAACTATGGTAAGATTTCAAAAATATTCTGCATAAAATAAACTTATCTTTTTTTAAAAAAAGATTTATTTATTTATTTATTTATTTATTTGAAAAGCAGAGTTACAGAGAGGTAGAGGCAGAGGCAGAGAGAGAAGTCTTCCATTTGCTGGTTCACTCCCCAAATGGACGCAATGGCCGGAGCTGGACTGATCCAAAAGCAGGAGCGAGGAGCTTCATCTGGGTCTCCCACGTGGGTGCAGGGACCCAAGAACTTGGGCCATCCTCCGCTGTTTTTCCAGGCACATTAGCAGGGAGCCCGATTGGAAGCAGAGAAGCCAGGACTCAAATTGGCTCCCATATGGGATGCCAGCAATGCCAGTGGCGGCTTTACCTGCTATGCCACAGTGCTGGTCCAAAAACAAACTTAACTTTTAACTTGATTTTTTGGAAACTTTTTGTAGTACATTTGTAAATAAATTTCATAGTACTCAAAAATTAAATATTTCTTATATCTTAAAAGTAAATATTGAAGGCCTGGCACTGTGGTGCAACAAATTAAGTCACGGCCTGCAGTGCTGGTATCCCATTTGGGTGCCAATTCCTATCTGGCTGCTCCACGTTAAATCCAGCTCCCTGTTAATGCCCCTAGAAAAGCAGTGGAAGATGGCTCAAGTTCCTGGGCCCAGGAATCTGTGTGGGAGACCAGAAGAAACTCCTGGCTCCTGATTTCTGCCTGGCCTGGCCCTGGCTGCTGTGGCCATTTGTGGAATTAATGAGCACATGGAAAATCTCTATCTCCCTCCCTCTAACACTTTCCAATAAACAAATAAATAAATCCTTTTTTTACAAGTAAATATTGAAAATATTTTCCCTCCTCCAAAGTTTTGGGAATGAACTATTCAACTATTTATCTAATTATATGTATTTTTTTGACTTACAGGATTCTTTGAGACCCTTGACCCCTCTCTACCATGAATAATTTGAACGACAGGTGAATTCTCAGTCCTAGTTTTGGTTTCTGGTCTACCTAACTCACTACTATCAAGCAAAAGGGTCCAACCTGCAGTCATCTGTTTTAAGTTAGAAACACGGACATCATACTTGGTCCTTCACTCCCTCCCCATCTACATTCAAACCTAAAATCTCCTAGGCTCATTTGAAAGCATTCACTTCTCTCCATCTCCACACTCTTCACTTCAGTCAGGATTCCTCATCTGTCATCTGAATTATTCAAAGGGCTCCCAGTCATCTCACTGTCTTAGTCTTTATCATGACACTCAAGACATTCCAGGCTGAATGACTTTTGTGCAAGTTCAGTGAAGTGCGTCACTCTTCACTAAAAAATATTTTAAAAGATTCCTTTGCTCCTAGAGCTAAAAATAATTACCTTTTATTAAATGCTTACACTATGTAACACTTTGCTGAACACTCTACATACTACATTTAATCTCTCCTGACCTTTCTTTTCATGATGGAACCAGAAGGCTTAGTGAGATACTAATTTGCCCAAGATCAATAGGGTAGCAAGTGGAAGAGATGTGACTGAACTTTAGCAGTATGTGACACTGCAGGCCTGTAACCCCTACATGATCCGGAGCTGCAGAATAGCAATATAGCTCTATAAAGCAGGTTTAAGAACAATCCTGAAGGCCTGGACTGAGCTTACTGCCCCATCTGGAACTCTGTGTAGCAGCGCCATTTCTCCATTCTCGGTGCTAAGGGCCCTTTCGAGTACTGCTACCTTCTTTTATTACACCTTTCCACCCTTCAAAGTGCCAGGCCCTCTCTTCTCTGGCTAATTCTTCACCATCTTTCAAGTTTAGTTTCCTGTCTCAAGTTAAGATAAAGTGGTGTCCTTCCTGGAAATTGCCACAAAAGTTTGTACTTGTTATATTTTATACATACATACATATATATATATATTTTTCATTGTGACAAGTACCCATTTTGTTTATTTTCTGTTCATTTTCCTATATTCTCCATCTCACTTTTTGCTCTTTGTACCCTTCAGTGGCTGACACATAGTCAGCACTCCATAGTAAGGAATATTAGTCAGTTTTGTTATTTCCAGAGCTTACCTTAGTGCCTGACCTTTTCTATGGCTCAAAATATGTTAAGTAAATAAAAGAAAGAACTATACTTGAACATAAATTTAGGAAATTTGCTCATCTGTAAATATTATTCTATCTAGATGCAATCTCCTGGTATTTCCAAACGTACAAATTTTGGATATATATGCATGCATGGGTGCAATACACTCATGCAAGCCCATAAGGACCTTTCAATCAACAGCAGACCACATATATAGCCATGGTCCCTTAAGATGATAATTTAGCTGCAAAATGCCAATTGCTGGGTCATCACAGCTGTAATTTCTAGTGCAATACATTATTCATGTGTTTGTGGTGATGCTGGTGTATACAAACCTGTGCTGCCAGTTGCATAAAACTACAGCACATGCAATTAGATACAGTATATAATACTTGATAATAAATGACTATGCTACTGCATGATGTGTTTACTACACTCCACTTGATTGTATAGAGCACACTTCTACTTATAAAACAGTTTAGTGTAAAGCAGTAGCCCTATGATGCCAACAGCAGCTTCATACCTCTCATGTTTACTGAGTCTCGTGATGGCATCATTTTCTCTGGTGCTTAATTTAATCTCATGTTGTTCTGTTCACCATGGCCTTAGGAGCAATAAGCTATGCCATACACGAGAAGGTATTTCAACATAATGGAAAAAGGGAATTCAACTCCATGCACAGTTTTTCTTTCTTTCTGTTTTTTTGTTTTTTACAATCGCAGTCATATTCCAAGAACTTATGTAAGACCCATGGTGTATGGACACCATGAAATCTACGTGTATAGTAAGGCTATGCCTTATGGACTGGTGTAAGCACACTGCCTGCACAAGGTCGAAATCGCCATCAGGATGCCTTTCTCACAACGTAAGCAACCCACGGTTGTCTATACTCTTGCCCAAACTGTCCACTTAATGATGTGAGCATCGTCAGAGCCTGTAGACGTGGACTCCACCACCTGACAGGCCAGCGGTCTGTTAATCATACTCTGCCACCCGGGGTGTCTTGTTCTACGGTCGGTGGATACTTGTATTTATCCTCGCGGATTTTGTAAATTTTGTAAATGTTACTATTTACGTTATTCGTGTTTCCTAAATACAAAATGACTACATTAGTAATGCGCAGCAGCCATTGAGGGAAACTACGTAAGCTTCAAAAGGCTTCAGCGTTCTCTCTGTTCACTAATAATTTACTCGAAAAAACAATGTTATCCAGAGGTCTAATTACACCCAAGCGTTAAGTTTCTTAAGACTTGTCATTAAAACACGACTGGGCCGCGTCGGCAAACTAGCATTTTGCTGTGGCCGGGAGGCCGGTTCCGGTTACGCAAAGAAACTACAAAACCCAGCATGCAACGCTCAAAGCAGCACTGAGGGGAGCACAGAATAGCGTCGCGGTGTACTCTGGGGTTTGTAGTGAAGGACACAAACCCGCCCTCCACCGCCCCGATACTTACCGGATCCAGCCACTACTACGAGACTGAGAGACTCTCGGGGCGTAACGCCCCGGGAATGAAGCACTACCCATAGTCGCAGGACTAGGAAGACCACCACAGCTCCTGCCGCTGCAGCTAAACTAAGAACCCACACCATGCGAACGGAAAACGCATGCGTGCTAGACCCTGGCGCCAGCGGGTAAAGTTCACGGCTACGGGCGCCGAGGAGACTCAAACGCGGAGCGTCGCACCTCCTGTGGGCTGGGCTTGAGCGAGGGGGCGGAGTCACGGTCCAGAGGGAACGCCGACCTCTGTGCACCTCTGCGGTGCACTCCCCACGGCTACCGCTCATCCTAAACTAAGCGGAAATTCGAGAAGTCAGGAGCTGCAGTTTGAGTTCTGCCCGCGACGAGGTCAGGCCGCCTGTGCGCCCTAAAGACCCCGAAGCTCCCAAATTGGGAGATGTTCCAGCTTTTCCCTGAGGCTAACGGCATCCATGGCTGCTTTTTTTCTTTCTTTCTTTCCTCATGTGGAACGATGTATTTATGTTGCACGTACAGACATTACTGAAAGTGTTTGACAGTAAAAGTTACCCTGGGGGCAGAGGAGTATTGAGACTGAGCGCTCGTCCAAACTCTCTTTTCCCCAACAGGCAGGTTTTTAGCGTTTGCAGGAGTTCCCCAGACCTCAGTCCATGTGACCAGAGTAGTTGAGGTGATCTCGAGTTATGCCGTGTTCCTGAGAGCAGAGGAAGCTCCGTGGCGCATGGAGAAGGCAATAGCCCTGCAATTAACATTCCGTTCATTTTACCTCAGAGCGTTCCCAGTTTGTTCTTCGTATCCTCGGCCAGGAAGATGATTTGTCAAGCGCCGCTCCAATCTGTGTTTTGCTTATTTTTATGTCTACTTAATCCACATTACAGCAACAGGAAAATACTGAGAGAAACCCCCTCGCTGCAAGTGTAATTGGCCGTCAGTGCCCTGTAGACCTGTAGGTTAGGTGGTTCAAGGATGCAGATAGATAAGCAGGTCCAGAAAGGTGCAGCAGCTTCGGGCGGAATAGTGGCCGATCCGGAACTGGAAATCAGAAATCCCAACTCCCGCTCACAGGAGGATTACGTAGTGTATTTCTTTCCTAAATTCAAGTTCGCCTGATGGTCCTACTTATCTGTGTCCTAGACTGTGTTTTCGAAAGTAAGGATGCCCAGAGTCCGCTAGGAAGCTACAGAATTAGTCTCCAGGGGAGGTGCCTGGGATCAGCTTAAATGAGTGCATTCCACCAAGTTTATGGGAAAATGGAATTGAAAGATAAGTTTATTCGATGCCAAAAAAATTTTTTCTGCATAGTGTTTTCAAAGTATACATTTTCCATGAACTTTTTAAAACCCTTCATATCACCAGCGTACCAACTCCTATCAGCAGGCACATTTTTGGAAGACTTTGTGGGTGTATCCTTTTCTGGCTCACGGACCTCACAGCACTTTCCGTATTTAGTCTTCTGGCAAATCTTCTTAACCCTATGTTCTCACAGTAGGCTCACACTGATGTCTGTTAGCGGTTCCAGAAATTAACATCCACACAGGGCAATCCCCAGAGCCAAAAAGGAGATTATTTCGTCATTCAGTCTTTTTCTAATATCAAGGAACCTTTTTGAGTCCCTAAATACACACTTTTTTTTTTTTAAAGATTTATTTATTTATTTGAGAGGCAGAGAAACAGAGAGAGAGAGACGCACACACACAGAGAAAGGTCTTCCATTGCTGGTTCACTCCCCAAATGGCTGCAATGGCCAGAGCTGGGCCAAGCTGAAGCCAGAAGCCAGGAACTTCTTCTGGGTCTCCATGCAGGTATAGGGGCCAAGCACTTGGGCCATCTTCCACTGCTTTCCCAGGCCATTAGCAGAGGGCTGGATCAGAAAAGGAGCAGCAGGGACACGAACCATTGCCCGTATGGGATACTGGTGCTGCAGGTGGAAGCTTAACCTACTATGCCAGAGCCAGTCCCAGCAGTTTCTTTTACTCCTTTAGTCTGTACTTGTCTCAGTGTCCATATGCAAAAGAGACAACAGAGCTGGTGGAGGGGGCAGTGGAGGATGAGATGACTCTTCTGTAAAAGTGTATGGCCAGGTGGGCGCCACGGCTCAGTAGGCTAATCCTCCGCCTTGCAGCGCCGGCACACCGGGTTCTAGTCCCAGTCGGGGCGCCGGATTCTGTCCCGGTTGCCCCTCTTCCAGGCCAGCTCTCTGCTGTGGCCAGGGAGTGCAGTGGAGGATGGCCCAAGTCCTTGGGCCCTGCACCCCATGGGAGACCAGGAGAAGTACCTGGCTCCTGGCTTCGGATCAGCGCGGTGCGCCGGCCGCAGCGGCCATTGGAGGGTGAACCAACGGCAAAAGGAAGACCTTTCTCTTTGTCTCTCTCTCTCACTGTCCACTCTGCCTGTCAAAAAATTAAAACAAAAAAAGTGTATGGACAATGGGTAGAGGACGGGTACTGAGCAAAATAAGCATTCTCTTGGAGAGGAAGAAGTTGAACAACAAAGGATTTTTTTGTGTGGGCAAGCAATAGCATCTGGATTTCTATGATGATAATGTGTCTGATGGGGCTTTGTTAACTGACACATATGAAGTGGATGTTGAGCGTATAATAATTATTTGGCTCCAGGCCCCAGCCTTTATATTGTTGTACCTGAGCGAGTGTAAACAAAGGAGCACCACACATTGATAAAATGTGATGGTCCTTTATTACCGGCGGTGGAGAGTGGGCTCATGCCCTAAAGAACTCTCGACCCTGAAACCCAAAGCCACAGCATTTATAAAGGCAAAAACCACAAAATCGGGAGGGGAATACATGGTTGCTAGGATCGGGGGGAATACATGGTTACTGGGGTCAAGCTGACCTAAAACCCATGTGAAACTAGTATTAATTATGATCTTGACAATACCAGTTACAATCTTAAAAATTTCAATTATAATGTTGACATTAATTCAGGTATTGGTTTTAATCATATGTAGGACATAGACAAATTGCATTTTTATCTTTAAACCAGGTACAGCCTATCCACTTCCAAGCTTGAGCGATCATGCTATGGGGTTTCTATGCTCTGCCAAGTGTGATGTAGTAGACTGCTATTGTCCAACTGTTTTGGATCATAGTTTCAGACCAGAGTCTCACGGTGTGGGGGGGCACCTTCCCAGAATGGAGTCTCAGATTCTCCAAAATAGAGTCCCTACTGTCAAGGTGTTACTTCAATATTAGGGAAGATTTAATACTGGGAAAACACCTTGGCATTTGCTATTACTGCATCACCTCAGTACTGAACTGTTATCATAGGAAAAATCATTTTTACCCCACTTAGCATGCAGCTGGAATGAATGGGGGCAATCAGGCATTTGGGGGCTGCCCATAAGTACAGAGATTTTAAAAGGTTGAGTTAGCAGTTATTCTGAATTAAGGAGAGGGTCAAACTGTTCAGTATTTCTGTCAAGAAAGTTGAGGACTTCAAACTGGAGCTGGGTAGAAGGTAGGGACAGGAACCAAGTTGAGTATTCATGAATAAAAGTGCTGCTGAGTAAGCTGACTCTTTGGCTATTGCAGACACAGAATACAAAGATGATCAAGAGGTCAAGAAGTTGTAATGCATTAATTAGGAAAATTAAGGTCAAACCAGAAGAAGCAAAAACTAAAATTTCTTTTGGTTAGGTGAATCATACTGATATTGCAGATATTAAATTCATAGAAATACATATTAGTACTGTGAAAAGCATGAAAAACACATTAATAATTGAAAAATGAATAATGGTATGTGGTCCATAACTAAGCATAAATAAAGTCTGCTGGGAGGTAATTATCTTCTTTTAATCTATTTCTCAGTTTTTATGGCAAATAGCTATTAGTCATATTTGTTGAAGTTTTTTTTTTAGATTTAGATTATTTTGCACTATTCTGTAGACTTGTGTTAATTTAGTCAACATAATTGGTGAGTATCTCTTATATGCTTGACACTTTAAGGTGCAGAGGACATCAAATAAGTAGGACAGTAGCCCAGGAAAGAACAATGGACTAGAGAGATGACAGTGGAGTTATAAAGAGGGCAGATTTGAGATATGGCTTCCTGAACTGAGGTTTTCTGTTGTTTTCCTGGCCTTCTCCATGCATATACCTCCTTTCTGGATCCCAGCTCTCCCTTCACTTGTCCCTACAGGCCCAGAGGTGGTACCAGCCCACTGTAACTTGTCCTAGATTCCTGCAGTACCCCTTGTGCTTTCCTTACCTTATTCACATTGTTGTAAATAGCCCCTTTATTAAGTCAGCCTCAAGTTAACCTAAGTGTGCCATTTGTATCCTGTTGGGGACACTGACTGATACAGGGTGGTACAACCACGTGACAAAAACTTCACAGGAACTGGAGTTGATGGTTTGGAGAGGAAGGTCCTCCTTACCTGTTGGGGTGTGACAGCCAAATAACCTCTATTTGAGAGACCTACTAGGGAAGTAAGGGAAAACAGGGCCTCATCCTAAGCAGGGAAGTGGTGAAGACATTCAAAGAGAAGTCAAAGATAACTGGGGAGTTTGCAGGTTATATACTAGGAGGTCCAAAGGGTTTGAAGGATGGTAAGGAAAGGGGATTAGGTTAGACTGGGGGATTAGTAAAAACCATGGAAATAAGAATCAGGACAAAAACAGATGATCTGTGAGGCGTCTGGGGAGTGAAGAACGTGGGGAGGCTCTCAATTCACTTTAGTTCTGCTGACACCTATCATATGCTTCACATTGGGCAGGCCACTGGGGGTCCTGTGATAAGGGAGTAACAGTTAACACCCAAGCAGTGACTTAACAATGAGCCTAACTGTGTGAACTGCAGGCCTCTTGAAAGGGCCTGCTACAGAAAAGCCACCCAACCAATTCTTTCATGGGGCTTCCTGGGAGTGCGGGCCGCTAGGGATCCTAGCAGCTAGGACTCTAACCACCAGAATCCAACCATCTTCAATCCTAATGAGGATTGAAAATTACGGGTAAAGAAGACTGAAGCTTTTCTACAAAAACCAGGAGCCCACTTTAGCCGGCATTATGCTTGTCCATGACAAGGTAGGATAAAGCTGGACAAGAGTTTTAGTCTGGGTCGGAGACGGAACTAGGGCCATGCGATCACCAGGACTAATGATTGCATGCCTTACAATTAAAGCTCTTCTAGAAGGCTAGGCAGGATGGGTAACAGAAATTGCCCCAGTACAATGCAAATAACCTTCCTTTATCAAATACACTGACATATAGGTATATGAGTCACAGCCTTTTCCTGAATGGAACTACTACCTAGGACTCTTTGAATCACTAACCCTTTGAAGGCTAAGGCAGCTATTTAATACTTATAATAATTGGCACTCACTGTGTGCCTACTGCATTCTAGTATTAACTAATTGAATTCATAATAATCCTATGAGGTGAACAGTATTATCATCCCTCTTTTACAAATAAAGACACTGAGGTACAGAGAGATCATGTTATTTGCCCTGGGTCACAAAGCCAAGAATTGATAGATTCAGAACTCAGTCTTAGTCCATTTGAGTATATAGTTCATACTTTTATCTTCTGCACTATCATTAAAACTATTGTATATTTATACCTGCTACTATGCCACATATTTAACAAAGCAAGATAGAAACATGATATTATTCACTATGTCTGACTTTTCACTTATAAAATGAAAACTAAATAGGAGGAAAAGGATGTTTTAAAGTAGTTTAGAACATTTTAGTAAATAATTAATTTTCGGTTTTCTAGATTTTTCTCCAAGTGTATACAAAAGATACTGTAAATCTACATATATAATCTTGATTTAAGACTTGTTTAATGTGAAATAACTAAGACAACATAATTTTATTCTCACATATTCACTTTATATCCATTTATCTCAGTTCCATCTTTTCAGATATGTTTAGAAATTCTGCCCCAACCTATACATATACAATGATTTATCATTTCTGTATTGTTAAATGTTTGTTTATTCATTTTCACTTATTTGAAAGGCAGAGCAGTAGAGAGACAGATCTTCCATCTGCTGGCTCACTTCCCAAATGCCTGAAATAGCCGGGGCTGAGGGCTGCTGAAGCCAGGAATCAGGAACTCCATCTGGGTGTCCCATGTGAGTGTCAGGGACTCAGGACTTGAGCCATCTTCTGCTGCCTCCCAGGCACATCAGCAGGAACCTGTTTCAGAAGCAGAGGCAGGACGCTACCCTGGACACTGCCAAGTGTAACTTAACCCACTGCTCCACAATGTCTGCCCCATGATTTCCATATCTAATGTATTAAAATCTTATTTAAAAATATATGTGCACCCTGGGAAGCAACAGGTTATGGCCCAAGTAGTTGGGTTCCTACCATCCTCATGGGAAACCCAGATTGAGTGACTGGCTCCTAGCTTCAGTCTGTCGCAGCCCCAGCTGTTGCAGGCCTTTGGGGGAGTGAATCAGTGGATAGGAGATTTTTTTTCTCTCTCTCCCTCTCTTTCTCTGTCTCTCAGATAAAATAAATAAGTTATTTTTAAATTAAAAGAAATACAAATTCAGCTTCAGACTATCATAGCATATTGTACTGATTGTTAATGATAGCCTTATTAATAGTAGCATTTTAAATTTCAAAAAGGCCATATTTTCTGGTTTTTGACCTATAAATTTGGAAATAATTACATTTCTGCACTAACAATTGTCTTTGGAATTCATCAAGTTAATTTTCTCCTTATATCAGTCCTCCTTCCCCTAAAACCTGTGACTGGCATCTCCACTGAGCCTTTTATCCTTTATCTTCACTGCTCTTCTGGTCTTTCTTCAGTTCTCTTCTATTGCCAGAGCTCCTTGTCCTTGATAGAAACACATGTGTCTTAACTGTTCTCTAACTATTCATTATTTCCTACCTTTCTATGAGGACAAAGTGCAGCAACTCCCCTGCCCCACTCCATTTCATAAACATATAATATGTGCTGTATACCATTGAGTAAGCATGTACACCTCTCAACTACCATCTTATGAATGTAAGCGCTGTTATTAGCTGCATTTTGTAGGTGAGGAAATGGGAGACTTGGCAATGCTAAATCACACTGCTGGCTCTTTGATCTTGACTTCCTGTGGATGTATTGTCACCTTCCTGGGAACTTCAGGGAGATAGTGATGTTACTTAGGGAAGGAACTTCCTGCAGAAAACATTTTACAGTAGGACGGCATAAGATAAATGAAATTTTACTTACTTAGAGGTTAGCATTATTTTTTTCTTAGAAGTTCTGTGTAAATAATCAACAACTGTACTCCACAACAGTGAATAGGTAGTAGCTTTTGCTGTGCCTGTTAGCCAGGCTTCTGCTCAGTGTCTCCATAGCTTACATAATATCCTGTTCATCATTTATCAGCATTAGGCGGCCTATTAATTGTGAATCCCTTCTCTGTTTGTTACAAAACGGACTTGTTAATTTACTGAAAAACTTTTTTTATATAAATCTCAGGCAACAACCATTTTCCAAAGGTAAGATGGCCTTCTCCTCCATACCAGTACTCAAGTGGGCTCTTTGCTGATATTTATTTTATATAAATGAGAAGGTAAATGAACCAAAGAAAGCCTTAACACTTTTTAATATTTGATTAATATTTGCCAGTGGAAGTGTGGAATAACTGTGTCTTAAATTAAAGCTTAGAAGAATCTAAATTTCCTTTTCTGAAAAGATATTATAAATTAAACAAAACCTTTCATGGTCAGTTTCTTCCAACAATTATCTCCTCTCTTTCCTGTGTTGAACCACTGACTCTCACTGCATCTTTACCCTTAGCTTATAAAACAAGCTCCAGTCTCTCCTATTAAAAAATAAAAGCAAAATCAATAAAAGTTCCCTCAATCAGTCTGGCTCAGCATAACTCCTTTAAACTACGCAACCCAACCGCATTAAAATGGCGATTGGGTCTCTAACCACACCTTTTATCCCTCTGCCAGAGTGCTTTCTTCTCCTGGTTTATTTTAATATTAAGGGTTGATGAATTAGGGTTTAGGTTTGATCCGATTTTGGTGTCTGAATGTGAATCCTTTGGGAAGTGGTTGGATTGGGTTAGGTTGCTAGGGTGGGTCTCCAGGATGGAATCATGATGGTTTTATAAGGAGAGAACAACACATAGAGGGTAGATAAACCATGGGCTCCCTGTGTCTCTGCTTCCTGGCTTTCTATGCACTTGTTCTACCATTGTCAGCCTCCACAAAACATCACATTAATGGGACCACCTGATCTTGATCACTGAGCCTCCAAAATGTAAGCTGAAATAAACCTTCCTTCCTAAATAGTTCCTCTCAAGTATTTGTTACGAACTAATGAAAAACTGACTAATACAGCCTCACAAAGCACACATTCCCTTTACTCCCCTAATGGCCCCTCCCCACCCTTGCATTTCTTTCTTCCAAACTTCTCAGTCTGGTGACTTGTCTCCCTCCTTCAGAAATATTAACCACTTCCCATAAAAGGAGGTTTCATCCTGTGGTTTCTTCTTCCCTGACACAGGCCTCATGTTTCATCTGATTCAGTACTAAGTCATTGGGGCTTCAGCGAATAATAGGGTCAAGTCCCATGAACAATGTAGAAAGTGAATCTTCCAATGGTAGTTAAGCACACATTGCACTAAGAAGCATTTAATTTCCTCAGAGACAGCACAATATTATCTTTTCTCATGAAATGATATTTCCTTTCCTAAAGGAATTTGGATCTATATAAAAATAAAAGATTCTTGATTTCCTTTATACTTTGAAGAAATAGTAGCAACTCCAAGTAAAATACAGTAACTTTATGTCTCTTCTAATGGGAGTTTGGAATGGAAGTTGGTCACATTTCCACTTTAGTCTGCCAAATACCAGTCCTCAGAATTTATAAGTTTCACTATTGCTGACTTATATCCCTCTTTAGATTTAGTGATGCATTGCACCCTCTTTCCCAGTTGATAGTCTAATGAGGTAGAGCTTTGCCCATGCTCCACCTGTGATTAACGTGTTTCACTTCATCTCTACACCTTGCTTGGATTCCTTGACTTTCTGGGAAACAAATCATCCATCTCAAGTGGGAGGGCAATTACAATATGCGAGTGGGTGTCTGGAGGCCCCAGGGCCTTGTGTCTATAGGATAAAACCATCACATCCAAGAGAATTTCTAAATTTTGGGAAAACTTCAACAGCCTAAGATGCAGAGGACTCTTTTGTTCAAATACACATTATATTTACTGAGTAGCTAGAAATGTGGACCACCCTGGTCTTTAAGAGTGGTTCTCCCAAACCAGCCCCTAGAAATGTTACTTATGTTAGTTCACACGCAGATGGAAACAGTCATAAGTAGTTACCATCTTTGTCAGTATTCTTAAAAAGAAAGTCTACTCTTGAAGTTTTCCTTTTCGTTGTTCGTCTTAATTTCTTAATTCATTGAAATATAGCGTTTGTCATAATTCTCCAATAACCTCTGAATTTGAAAGTTCAAGCAACATGTATTATCTTGGGTCATTGGAAAAATATTTTTAAGAATTTTTATCTCATTGACTATCATTTCTCCATTTTTTTCTGATTCTCACTGTTGTTCTATCTTCATATCTTCTTGGATATTTATTTTGCTACATGCTTTCCTTAAAACAAACAAAAAAATCCCCTTTATTCCTAAAATATATTTGCAATGTACTGAAAGTAATAAAATGAGCATTTGCATACCCCCACCAGTTCGATTGTTTTTTAAAAAAGATTTATTTATTTATTTGAAAGGCAGAATTACATGGAGAGAGGGAGATACAGACATCTTCCATCTGCTGGTTCACTCTCCAAATTGCCACAACAGCCAGGGCTGGGCAAGGCTGAAGCCAGGAGACTGGTACTCCATTTGGGTCTCCAGTGTGGGTGGCAGGGGCACAAGCACTTGGGTCTTCTGCCACAGGTTTCCCAGGCGCATTAGCAGGGAGCTGGATTGGAAGTGGAGCAGTCAAGGCTTGAACTAAAATTCAGAGGAGATGCTGGCATCACAGGTGGCTTAACCCACCGCACCACAGTGCCAGTCCCATGCCATATTTTTTTTTCAGACTCATTCTCTTTCCTTCTAAGAAACAAAATTCTTATTCCCTTTTGGTTCTTGTATTTCTAAGGATTTTAAACTGAGTATCTTTTTGCCTTTTGTGACAGAGTAACAGTTGCCATTGCCTGCTTTATCCTTTAGGGGCATGTCTATGACTAGCTTTGACAAACTCTGTCCAGGAATATCAGGAAGACAGTGTAGGAGAGGGAAGAACAAGACAGGAAGAACCTGGGTCCTGAGTGGCTTATGGAACAGAATTGCCTTGTCAGTCTAGGCTCCACTGTTACATGAGAGGGGCATACATTTCTATTTTCTCTATGTCCCTGAATTTTGGACTTTCTTTATAGTAGTAATTTAGCCTTTATTCTAATACAGAAATTGAGGATTTCTAACAAAATCTGAAAATATATAGCATTACCTAAGCAGTCAGACAATTGGTAATGAAGAGACAGGTCTATCATGCTGGAAAATTGGTGATCCTTATGATGTCTTGGCAAGATAGTGGGTAAGAGTTTCACCTGCTCAACATGGAAGGCTGACTCATATTTCTTCTACACCTAAAGTCTGGGAGAAGTGTTTAGAAAGAGCCAGAATACAGATATATAATAATTTCTCCTGGCTGAATTTAGCAGTGTTTTTCAAGAGAGAAATGAGCTTACCTAAGAAATACTGAAGTTGCAAGCAGAAATGGAAAGAAATGAAGAATGTACAGAAAAGTGGGGCTTCACCAGGTTGGCAAATCCAACCATTTCTGTAGTCCAAACAAGAGATAAAGATGTTTAAAGTCTTTCTTAAATTCCTCCCACTTTGATTCTTCAGCCGAAGAAAGAGTCTAACCTTGCAGGGAGAGCAAAGTGTAAACTTTCCCTCTGAAAGTTGATAATTTAAGCCTTTGAAAAAGACATGAAATAGGTCCATGTAAAAGCATACCAACTGTATAAACATATGGGAGCACTGGTGCCAAACACAGAGCGCGTGACTCAAAGAAAAGCTCAGGTGGTTGAAGCTTAAATACCCATTCACAGGGGGAGAGGGACGTGGGATATAGTACCTCCCTCTAAAACTATTTTGTTGGCAGATGATTGGGCCCAGAAAAGCAGAAAAGGGCCTGGGACAAAATTCTTCTCAGCTCAAGATGTGATGTTCGACTTTCGGTCTTCTTGCCATATGAGTTCACTCTTCTCTGGTGATGAAGTTTCAGTAGGAAGATTGAAAGCAATTGTGTTCCTCTGGTGGAACATCAGTCAGCTGGATAACAGAACTTTGGAGAAGGCCTCTCCTTGTGCTGGGAAGGGCTGGGGGAACCCTGAATCAGAGGTGGCGTCTTGAACACCTCAGCCTGTAGAAGTGCCAGTCCATGGCATGTCATTTTCTGAGCCCCAGCACAGCAAAGATCAGATTAAGGATATTGCCTACTTAAAGATTATCTGAAAGTAGCCACACAAAATACTGGAAAGAGGAATGAGTAGGGCATAAATACTGGATAATATGCAAGTTTAAAAGGTGGTTCCAGAGAAGAATTCTGGGTGTGGATCCTGGCTTGTATAAAGATGCTGCTCCACTCACCACTGTGTTAACATCCTGATAAACCTATCATTAGATGAAAATATCCTAAGTCAAAAATGCATTTTAGACACCTGATCTACTGAATGTCATGCTCAGCAACACAAGACCCTGTAGACTCTGGGATGTTTGTCCTCATGATTGTGTGGCTGACCAGAGCTGTGGCTCATTGCTGCTTCACAGTATTGTGAGAGAGGATCATACCACATATTTCTAGCCCTGGAAAAGGTCAAAATTCAAAGTACAATTGCTACTGAATGCATATCATTTTCATATCATTCTAAAACAAAAAGAAATTGTTAATTTGAATTGCTGGAAAGTCAGAGATCATCTGTAGACAAATAGCATACAATCCTATTTACTATTGTGTTGCTGAAGAAATCACAATTAAGACCCACAAGATCATTATTCATCTCCTGAAGCAGTCTTTAGGAAAGCATACTCTCTATCATCCACTTCAATTTTGAACTTGAGGAATAATGGGTAAGAAAGAACTTCCCAGAGGGTAAACCCAGGAACCCTGAGACTGTAGCAAAAAAGTATTCAGATGGGTTCATCAAGAAACTTCTTCCATGATTAGGGGAGAGATTTTTACTAATTGCTGAACATTTCCCATTCTTTTAAAATGGATACTTTTATTGTGGTTAATTCTATTTTTTTCCTACCCTTTCTCCATGAACACCTACCTCCTATGTGGTAGACTGCAATAAATGGTCACCAAAAGGGCATTCAGTAACTTTTTTTTATTGGTTTATAGGCCTTTGGACTATAACAAGTCATATCTGACCACTAGAGAAAAGGCTGCACTTCTCCATGGGTAGTGGACTTTGAGCTGGTTGCAGAGTTTATGGGACAATAGATGGTCTTCCTTGGAGGAGATTGAGGTATATGGGGAGAAGAGTCCACTCTGCTTTTTGAGTGCTCTGAGGGATTGACTGTGTCTCCTTATTAGTACTGACCTTCAATTATGCTGTTTCTGGGAATTCTGATCTGTTTATTCAGTAACTGATCATCTATGTGTTGACAGCTCCCAAATTTGCAGACAATATACGCATGTTGACATCAGCCAGAATTCTTTTTTTCACTCAAGACCCATATTATCCCAGATACTCAATACCTTTGTTTGGAGTTAACTCAACCACAACATGTCCAAAGCTGAAATTATTTCCTTTCTCCATAAACACCTTCCTCCTCTGTGGTAGACTGCAGTAAATGATTGCCAACTGAAATCATTCCCCTATACTCATATATAAATATGCCCCCTTTGCAATATGACTTTCCATTCTTCCCAGAAAGAGGTAGAATTCAAGTTTCCTCTCCTCATTTCTGGGTTGGACTGTGACTTAGTTTGACCAACAAAAGGCAGAAGTGTTGATGTGGGAATTCTAAGCCTAGACTTTTAGACACTTTGCTTTCATACTCTTAGAAAGTTCCTATAATTATGTTAAGAAATCTGAACTGACCTCTTTGAAGATGATAGACTGTATGAAGAAAGATGTCCAACTGACATCCAGCATCAACTGCCAGCAGGACAGGCAACATAATTTGGGAAGCTCAGTGGTTTTATACTTGTACCCTAAGTATTCAGAATTTTGACATGGCAACAGAATAGCAACAAACTAAGCTCAGAGCCCTTCTAAGAGAGGGCCTAGTGCAACTGCACAGGTCATAGTCTCATAAACTGGTACTGACCTCCAGGGACCATCTTGGGTCCTCAAGTCCCCACCAAACTGCCAGTTGACTGTCAACATAAGAGTGAGTACAGGTAAAAGCAGCAGAACCTCCTAGCTAAGTCCAGTCCAAATACTGACTGACATAATTAGTAGCTAATAAACTATTGTTGTTTAAAGCCACTAAATTTTGTAATTTTGATAGGCAGCAATACACAAGTGAGATATATTATCTTGTCTTTTATCCTGGATAACTGAAGCCTAGATCATTCAACTTTGCCCTATGAAGCCTGAGGAATTCTTTAG
This sequence comes from Oryctolagus cuniculus, assembly GCF_964237555.1. Taxonomy (NCBI): domain Eukaryota; kingdom Metazoa; phylum Chordata; class Mammalia; order Lagomorpha; family Leporidae; genus Oryctolagus; species Oryctolagus cuniculus. The sequence continues at coordinate 75,595,446 of NC_091438.1, read as the reverse complement.
GCTATCTACTTTCCTGTGTGTTCTCTTTTTAGTCATGTATGGGTAAGAAAAGTATTGGTGTAGACTGCTTGGGTTTAAATTCTGTCTTATTATTTATACCTCTGAATGTCCCTACTTCTTCATATTTAACAGAGAGATAACCTTATCTTTCTTATTAGAGATGAAGCGTGAATGAGAAAGCTCACAGCGTTTAGCACAGGGACTGTGCTCAGTAAACAATGGTTACCAACCTTCCTGTCCATGAGATTCAGACTGAAACTTGCAGGTATACTACAGAAGACTTCTCGAGTGATACAGGAATACTATTCAGAGACATGAAAAGCAGACATGGTCCTGGAGAAACTATAAAGTGGTATGTGGCTACAAACTGGGGCTCTGGAGGCAGACTTTCTTCCTTCACATATCAGCCCTGCCACTTGTTTTGTTTCTTTATCACTCTACTTAATTTTGTCAACTATAAATAGGAATGCAAAAGGAAATCTCTTATTATGATTATAGGATTGAAGACTAAATGATGAAGTCCTGAAGGCCCTGTATATAGAATAATCCTGCTACATGATATTTAAAATGTGAATATTGGTCAGAAAGGCAAGCCAAGATCACTTTGCCAAATATAAAACATAGACTGCAAACAGGATTGACATAGGAGGTCAGGAACCAGAGAGAGGTAGAATAGGTTACATCGGGAGATCAAGGCAGGAGTAAAGCCATTCAAGACTTTGGCACTGCATTAGAAGTCTCGCAGATGTACTATGGGATTCCAAACCCTCTCTGCAAGCCACAATGGCAAAGCAGAAAATACCTTTGGATGAGCAGGAACAGGTCGAGAAATCCCTGTTTATTTTCCACTAGTTTGTCTTTGAGAGCCCACTCCATTTTTAGATTGGTTCTTGTTTTGTTCCTTATTCATGTCAATAATCCATTTATTTGCCAATTCTTTATTAAACAATTTGGAATTCAACAGTAAGTGAAAGACTCCTCTGGTTCTCATGGAAATTCAGACTCACAGGAGATTCAGACAACCGAATTCGCAGTGTCAACATTTTGTGAAAACTTAGAGAATCAAGGAAAGCTTCCTGAAGGAAATTACCTTTCAGGTGATATGGGTTGGGGAGGGGTGGGGTTAATGTGCTTGGTACTAGAGTGGCATATTCCAAGTTAAAACAAGAGCATCTGAAAATGTATAGAATGAGAGAAATAGGAACTTCAAGAATTTAAAGTAGTTCAATATTACTTAAAATGTGACTTAGAAGACAGAAATGGCTAGGGAGGAAGACAATGGAATTACGAATGTTTACCCAATTGAGGAATTTGAACTTTGACTTGAGGACAATGTATCTGAAGGGGGGTGGCATTTAGAGAGAACCCTGACCACTTGTGGAGAACAGAAGAGGTAGGACAAAAGGGACACCACCTGCTTTAGTTAATAAAGTTTTATTGGAATACACCATACCCATTCATTTATGTATTGTCTATAGCTGTTTCCAGGCCTTAAGTATAGAGTTGGGTACCTGTAACAACTGGCCCACACAAAGTCTGAGCTATTTACCCTCTGGCTCTTTAAGAAAATATTTACCAAACTCGAGCAGACGGTAGTAACAACCTGGAATATGACAATGTGGCTAGCTATGAGGAAGGGTTGATCGAGATTTTGGAAATGCAGACCTATGGGGTGTGTCAAATTGTCCATGACTGAGGAAATGTTGACCCAGATATCAGTTAAGATCATCTGTTTTAATTTTTAACTGAATTAAGATGGAATTGAGCCCCTATCACACAACCCTTATAAAGTGCAGAACTTCCTGAAGTATTCTGTCAATTTTCCAGACATCTGATTGTAGCATTATCTAGGGTCTACACTTCTGTTTCTTCCTCTTTCTCTCCCTTCCTTCCTTCCTTCCTTCCTTCCTTCCTTCCTTCCTTTCTTCTTCTTTTTTTTTTTTAAAGATTTTATTTATTTGAGAGGTAGAGTTATAGACAGAGAGAGGCAGAGACAGAAAGTCTTCCATCCACTGGTTCACTCCCCAAATGGCCCCAGTGTCTGGAGCTTGGCCCATCTGAAGCCAGGAGCCAGGAACTTCTTTCAGGTTTCCCATGTGGGTCAGGGGCCCAAAGACTTGGGCCATATTCCACTGCTTTCTCAGGAAATAGCAGAGAACAGAATTGGAAGAGGAGCAGTTGGGACTAGAACCTACCCATTTGGGTTGCCAGAGCTGCAGGTGGAGGCTTAGCCTACTATGCCTCAGCCCTGGCCTCGTGCCTCCGCTTCTGCTGTTGAGTTCAGTTTATCAGCTGTTTCTAACTCATTGGTCTGGATGTGACATTCTGTTCTTGGTTTGCATTCTTCATCTATTTGATCCAGCAGGGCAACTCGGCCCCATTCTATGATTTCTTCACTTACCACATTACCACCTCTCCTCCTGTTGTGTGTTTATTGTGGGGGTATGTTGAATTTAGGGGGAGTGGAAAGCCTATTGAAGATTCAGAGAAATTAGGAGAATTAAATACATAGGGGCAGACATTGTGGCACAGTTAACAGGGTTAAGCTTCTGTTTGGCATGGCTGCAACCCATATCTGAGTGTCTGGGATCAGATCCTGCCTCTGCTTTCAATACAGCTTCCTACTAATGCACACTAATGCAGATAGTCCAAGTACTTGGGTTCATGCTACCAATGTGGGAGATCCAGATGGAGTTCCTGGCTCCTGGCTTTGGCCTGGTTGTTGTGTTCATTTGAGGAGTGAATCATTGGATGGAAGATTCTCTCTCTCAGTTCTGTCACTCTGCCTTTCAAATAAATAAATAAAATCTTTAAAAAGAAATGCCAGTAACTTAGAATAGTACACATTTTTAAAAGTATTTTGGGTATACCATGAAGTTACTCTGCTTTCTATCTCTTTTCTCTTCTCTCTGGTCTCTCTTGATCCCAACTCCTTTCAGACCCCCAAGTTAATTTCTAATGTACAACAGTTCTTTTTGCTATCCATCTCTTATTAACCCAAGTTCCCAAGGCATACCATCTACACCTAATAATTCATCCAGATGTTTTCCTCTGAGAAGAATTCTCAGAGAATTATTTTTATTTCACTATTGCAGCAAGGTGTCTTAGAATCAGGATAGCATACTGAAGGCAGATTTGGAGCAGTCAAAGTGTAATCTGGTTCATCCTGCTGGAGTAGTTAGGAAAGGAGGTAATCCAAAATGGGGATAATGAAGTAGGGAAGTCAAGAAGATTCCCACTGGAGTAATATAAATACTTAAGGGGTGAGTATGATGCTGTAAATTAGAGAGGAGGTCAGGAATAAAGAACACAGAAAATTCACCAGAAGATCTATACTGTAGACTCTTGACTTCTAGATAATGAAAATTATAACTTAATTGTTTTGATACAAATATGTGGCTAGTTCAAAAACTTCATGGAAAGGTGGAATTAAAAAAAATAAATTTATTTTTGATGGAAAATTTTTATATCCATGCAAATTTTTTCATATTAGGCATTTTCGATGAAATTTTTGAAGACCTACTGTATGTACCATCTAATACAGAATTAACAAACAAGAAAAAATAAGAAATATTTAAATATTTAAGAAATGGAACCCTTGGCCGGCGCCGCGGCTCACTAGGCTAATCCTCCACCTTTTGGCGCCGGCACACTGGGTTCTAGTCCCAGTAGGGGCGCCGGATTCTGTCCTGGTTGCCCCTCTTCCAGGCCAGCTCTCTGCTGTGGCCCGGGAGTGCAGTGGAGGATGGCCCAAGTGCTTGGGCCCTGCACCCCATGGGAGACCAGGAGAAGCACCTGGCTCCTGGCTTCGGATCAGCGTGGTGCGCCGGCCGCAGTGGCCATTGGAGGGTGAACCAACGGCAAAGGAAGACCTTTCTCTCTGTCTCTCTCTCTCACTGTCCACTCTGCCTGTCAAAAAAAAAAAAAAAAAAAAAAAAAAAAAGAACTGGAACCCTTAACCTCACATCATTTCTGAAATCTGGTTTTCTTTATGGTTCATGGGATTATGCTGTTTTGACACAGTTCAATCAACTGTGCCTGAATCATTCAAGCAGCATTGGTTTCCTTTTAAAAAAAACTCAAGCATAAAAGAATTAGTAAATGTACTTAATATGTTCTCCAAAAAAAATCAACCAGGAAAGGCTTCAATATATTGGCATCAAAATAAATAACTTAGTATGACCACCATCACATATTGAGTGCCTACTAGATGTGAATTATAATTTCAGATGCTGGAGGGTTCTTTTACTTAAGCCTTATAATAACCCTATTATTATATTCATTTTACTGACGAGAAGGCTCTGGCTCAAAGAAGTTCTCTTTCCTGGGGTCATGATAAGTGCCAATTTGTCTGATTTCAAAACTCAATATTCAGATCATTTGTCCATTTTCTATATTGGGTTGTTTATATTCTGTATATTAATCATTTGTCCAGTGAGTTGTTTGCAAATGTTTCTCCCATTCTATATGTTGTCTCTTCACTCTGATGATTGTTTACTTTGCTGGGTGGAAGCTTCTTAGTCTCCTATAATACCATTTGTCTATTTTTGCTTTTGTTGTCTATGTCTTTGGAGCCTTATCCAGACATTTTTCCCCTATACTTATGTCTTAAAGCATTTACCCTGTTTTATTCTAGCATTTCACAGTTTCAGATCTTCCATTTAAGTCTTTGTTTCATTTTGAGTTCATTTTTCCTCAGGGTGAGAGGTTTGCAGGAATGGTCAAATGTCAGGCTTCTACATGTATGAAAGAGCTGATTTTTGTATGTTGATTTTATACTCTGACACTTAACTGAATTAATTTTTCAGTTCTAATAGTCTTTGATGGAGTCTTTAGATTTTTCTATATGTATCATCATCTCAAACAAGGATAGTTTGACTTCTTCCCTTCCTTTCTGTATGCTTTTTTATTTCTTTCTTTTGCTTAATTGCCCTAGCTAAAACTTCCAGTACCATATTGAATAGCATCAAAAGAAAATGCCTCTCCTTGTGTATGCTGTCACCTGGGTGTTTGTAATAGATGGCCTTTACTATGTTGAGTTATGCTCTATATCTAATTTGTTCAGAGTTTTTATCATGAGTGGATGTTGATTTTCTGCATCTACTTATAAGAGCATATGATTGTTATCTTTCACTCTTTTGGTATGATATATTTATTATAAATATACTATATTATTTAGTATGATATAATAATATTCATTATATTTAATATGATTTATTTAAATATATTTATTTGTGTTTGTCAAGCTATTCTTGCATCCCTGGGATAAAACCAACCTGATCATGATGAATAGTCTTTTTGATGTGGTGTTGGGTTCAATATGTCAGTGCTTTGTTGATAACTTTTGCATCTATGTTCATCAGGGACATTGGTCTACAGACTTTTTTGTTGTATCCTTGTCTGGTTTTGGTATCAAGGTAAAGCGGGCCTCATATGAGTTTAGAAGGGTTTCCTTCTTTTCAGCTTTTTGGAATAGCTTGAGAAGAAGTGATTTTAATTTTTCCTTAAAAGTTTGGTAGAATTTAGCATGAAGCCATCCAGTGCTGGGCTTTTTTTGTTTAGAGATGTTTTATTAGTGATTCAATTTCATTCCTTATTGGACTGATCAGGTTTCCTATGTCTTCATGGCTCAATTTTGGTAGTTATGTGTGACCAGAAATGTGTTTATTTCTTCCAGGTTTTCAATTTTGTTGGTTTATATTTGCTCATAATGGTCCCAAATGATCCACTGTATTTCTGCGGTATCAGTTCTAATATCAGGGAGAACTTTAGTATAAATTGGTATTTAGCAAACACTGCATGATTGATTAAATGGGCACATTCATTAATAAACAAGAATTAGTCTCAAGGGACTCATAGCTAGTAATACTACACTATTAATACCGCTATTACTGCTTAGCATTTATAAATATAATTTGTTTTACTCTGCTCAAAATTCTTAAGACCCATTAGCTCATTTACTTTTCATAACAACTGTATTATATCAGTATTATCCCCATGAAAATTTTTAAAATTATGAAATCTTATCACCATTTTTTAAGATAAAGTAACTGAGGGTCAGAATAGGTAATATTCTCAGACAGTAAGAGGTATTAAAGATTCATATTTCATAGGAAACTCTGCATTTCCTCGAGGACCTTCCAGGTCATTTTATTCCCACATTTCACTTTCTTTGGACCATTTTTCAACTCTGTATAAATGTGTCTTTTTCATATTCTCTTTAAAATAGGCTACAACATTTGCTTGGTTCCCCCAGTACATGAGTTAAATACCATCTTTCACTTTTTTTTTTCTTTTTATCTGTGGCAGAGGCATGTTTTTAGCTTTTTCTGAGAACTGTCTTTTGACAGAGATATAACTGGAATGCAACTTCCATTCTTACTCCAAGGCCCAATTCTGCAGGCCAAATATCTCCAACTTCATGGTGCATTTTATTCTGGAGCTGGCTTTTCAAGCAGTGTTCTGAGTCCTACCACAAAGGACTCTGATTTAGCATAGTTTTTGTTTTATTTAAGATTCTAGTTATTCTGTTGCAGGTGACCTGAAAAGCACTGCTTTGAACAACTTTATTGTAATTCTTTCCTGATAAGAGAAATAACATACATGTATAAAGCAAGTTAAAAACTTGCTCCACTCTCAAAGGAGAAAAGAAGAGAGAAATCCCATCTGTAGGAATCTCTGGGTTTCAGGAAGAAAGTGGCACAGTTATTCAATCTAGACCTTCCTTGTCAAAGGGTTTGGCAAGGAAGATGTAAGGAAAAGATACTGTGTGTTGGCAGCATGAGCAAAGCTGTGGAGACAGGAGAATTTTGAGGGGGTGGGGTGGAGGAATGACTAGTATTTTTATTTGGCTAGACTGAATACAGAGTATGAACCATGAGACAGGAAATGTAGATTCAAGTTAAAAGGGAAGACTTTAATGCTATGTATTTACTTAATAGGCAATAATAAGTACTGTAAAGCTTTTGAAGTGAGAGGATAAAGAAGATAACCAGTAGCATGTCAAAAGAATTCTGAAGAGTTATGAAGTTAGAGAGAGAAAGAGGGAGGTTGGGAGGGAGGGAGGGAAAGAGAGAGAGAGAGAGAGAATTGATGAATGACAAGGAGGGCAAAAATGTGAAGCCACAAGGATTTGTGAGTATTTATTTGGATTCTATTTTATGGGAAACATGTAATACTAAGCAATGGGAGAAGATACTCATTAAATTATTATCCTGGTATGATTCCAGGGAGACAAGACAACAGAAGTAAAAGATAGTGTATGGACCTACACTTGATGAGTGAAAGAGGAAGAACACAGAAGGTAAATAAATGAAAGACATTTAGGGAGTAGAATTGACAGTGTATCTGGATATATAAGGCAAAGAAAAGGGGGAGGGAAATTGAATCTTCTAGGTTGGGTTATTAAAGGTGAAATGGCTCCATAAACTGAGAAAGAAGAGAATGAAGAAAAGGGAAATAATCAGTTATATATTTTATTGCATTTGATTGACCTGAGAAAATATGGTAGGATCTTTGTGATGTAGATCTGGAGCTCAACAGTCTTAGATATATTGTCTGAGTGGAGTTCTGTCAAGTGGATTGCAGAAAGGGGAAGGACAGGGTTAAGGCACAGCAGAGATACAGTCTAAACTGGGTGAAGTTATTACCTGCAGTAGGTGGAAATGAATTGAGCAAAGGTTAATTGCAAAATTTATAGCTAAGAATCAAAACAGAAAAACCCATACATTCTCAGGTTCAAAGAACTATCAAAACCCTGAGATGAAAAGGTCAAGTGCTAGGGGAATGCAGCAAGAGCTTCTTGAGAAATGAGATCAAAGGTGGTAGAACAAGTTGAAGAATGTTTTCTGCAGAACTTCTTTTAGGGGGAGTGTTGTGTTTGGAAGAATTACTTTAGGTAAGCAGTGAAACTCCAATGCATTTAAGCAACAGAAGGTACTCAGTCAACCCCTATGAAGGGAAGAAGGAATAAGTGGAGCACAGAGCAGGTGGCAGGTCTATTCCACTCCTCAACAGCCGCTTAATCTTATGCAACACTGGGGAGAACCATGGAATGCTTGGAGATGATTTTCTACAGAATCCCGAAGAAGAGCTGAATTTTGGATTCAAGGTTATGAAGCAGCAGCAGGGAGGTCGGTGAGCTGTATTTTTATATTGATTTCCTTACAGTCAAAGAATGATTGCCATTACTGTTGTAATGGTCATTACAAACCAAGGAAGACCAAATTTACAAAGCCACATCTAAATTATTTAGAAGATTGATGGTTTTGAGCTTCAGCTCTATTTGTTTGTTCATCCCCTCCTGTCCAAATCAATATAAAAAAATGTCAAATTGAGCAAACTGGTGTTTTTAGCCATTGGTTATAGTTATTTATTTTTAAACATTTCTTGTACGCACAGAAATGAGAACATATGCAGTGGTTTTCAGAGGTTCCCACGATGTTCTTACAGTGTTAAGTCTTTGTTGACTTAATCTGGTTTAAGACAAAGTGAACTGAAATTGAGTTTCTTTCATATCTAGGTTGATAGATTAGGAGGACGACTTTTCCTTTTCGTACTAGTAGAATATTGTGTGTGTGTAACAGTGTTAAAAGCCGAATTTTGATAGCTTTTCAAATGTCCCCTGGTACAAGACTTTATGTACGAACCAGAGGGCTTTTCCTTTGTGGGGGTTCTAAAACGAAAGGCAGAGGCCTTTGCATCACTTGACTCCTTTTTATTAACTTTGGGTAATTGCTCAGGGTAAGAAATGAGGGCAAACATGGCATATTTTGCTCTTCTCTTTTCCAGAATGCAGATGACCATTTAAAACTCTCTCCTAGCCATAGGACTTTGAGGTGTCATAAATGAGATCCTTGACAAGCTGAAAAAAAGGGAGGATAGTACTTGGATAGCACCCACTCTACAAGGTTCATTGTAAGGTGCAAAGGTGTGTAAGACAGAAACTTGGTCACCAAACAACTTAAAATCCAGATGTGTTTAGAGATTTGACTCTCAGGATACAGTTGTGAGACAATCGTGCTTTGGAACCTATCTTACCATAATGTTACTGCCTACCTGGGTGTTAGGCTTTGGTCATTAGGCATTTGTCCAATAAAGCTGGACTTTGGATAAATGTATGATTTCATTTATTTCTAAATTCAGAAAATATTTATCATATTCTTATTGGTGTAGGCAATAGAGATTAATGAGAAGGGATGTGTGTGTGGGAACAAGACTACCGCAAAGGGGCTAGTTTGGAGGCAGTTGCTCTAATACAGACACTGAGTATAGAAATAAGTAAAGGGTGACTCTCAACTTTCTATGGTGGCTTGGTAGATCTCATGGTCATGTAGAGAGAGAGAGAACCACTGAGACAGTTATGCATCTGAAAACTGGTTGTTGCCAATACTTTAAATTCTGAAGACCTCAACTTCTACGTATAAATGTTAGGAGGTAAAGTTAATATTTTTCTGTTTTAAAATGTGTTATTAAATTTTTAATTGAAACATAATAACTGTATATATTTATGGGGCACAATTTGACATTTTAATATGTGTATACAATGTATAACATTTGGATCAGGGTAATTGGTTATATCCATCACTATAAATGATGTTTCTTATTTATATCAAAATAAATAATTCTAATATTCATCTCTAATTCATTTGAATTTGGTATATTTGTGAAATTCTTTATTTGTATTTAATTAGAAAAATAATCAATGGATTAAGTTTAATTTCCTGATCCTGATGTTTCCTGATCCTTTCTATAATATTATAGTTTCTGTTATACACAAACAGGATCAATAGTTAAAATTTTTCCTTACTCTACAATCCATTTTCCCCTCCTTTTTGGCTATTATATTATGTTAGCATTTTAGGGTACTACTTTTATTGGCATGTATTTGACAAAGTATGAGGACATTATTAACAGTATTTCCAAAGTGATTTTGAAAAATTTTTATTTACTAGAGAAATAAAGAGACATAGACATACAGAGAAAACTTATCCACTGGTTCACTTCCCAGTGCCCACTGCAGCCAGGTCTGGGTCAGGGTCACAGCCAGGAGGTTGGACACCATCCAGGATTCCCACATTGGTGGAAGGAACATAAAAATTCCTTGAGTCATCACTGACTTCCATTAGCAGGAAGCTGGAGTCAGGAGCCAAAGCCAAGAATTGAACTCAGGGACTCTGATTTGGGATGTGGGCGTCTTCTTTCTTTAAAAATTCATTTATTTATTTAGAAGTCAAGTTAGAGGGAGAGACAGGGAGAGAGAAAGAAAGATCGTCCATCTGCTGGTTCACTCTCCAAATGGCCACAATGGCCAGGGCTGGGCCAGGCCGAAGCCAGCAGTCAGGAGATTTGTTTAGGTCTCCCATGTGGGTGGCAAGGCCCTAGACACGTGGTGCTCTTTTGCTGCTTTACCCAGGCCATTAGCAGGGAGCTTGATTGGAAGTGGAGGAACAGGGACACAAACTGGGGCCCATATGCCAGTGGGGGCAGGCAGCAGCTTTTCCCAGTATACTACTGGGAATGGCCTCCGGGAATGTGGGTTTCTTAACCATTAGTTTTAACACTTGTGCCCCAAAGTGATCTCTCATCTTGTGTTTTCTACCAAGGAAAATTTTAAAATTTTATGGTTCCTGCTGGAACCATACCTTTCTTTGTAGAAAATAAGTCCCTGTAAGTAATACCTTTTTCACTAAAAACAGGTAGTCTCCTTCAAAAAATATGATTAGGGCAGGCCTTGTGGTGCAGCTGGTTAAGCCACTGCTTGGAAAATCCCCAATCGTAGCAAGGTGCTTGGGATCAAATCCTGCTGTCATTTCCAATTCAGCTTCATGTTAATTCATGTGGGAGGAAGCAAATGATGGTCCAAATGTGAGATACTAGATAGAGCTCTAGTTTCTTGATTTCTGCCCAGCTAGGCCCCTGCTATTGCAGGCTTTTGGGGTGTGAACCAGTAGATGAATGATCTCCTTCTCCCTGTTTCTCCCTCTCTCTGTCATTCTTTCAAATAAATAAATAAATCTTTAAAAATATTAGTATAGCAAAACTGTTTTGAAAAGAGATGTCCATAGGTAATTTCTCAAAACTATTACTTGCTAATGGGCAAAAATATTTTGTTTTTACTAAAATGAACAGAATACAGGCCCAAGGATCAAGAGGGAGATCTGAATACATAATACACATTTTCTATATAAATAGTAGCTATTCTTGGGGCAGGTATTTAACCTAGCAGTTAAAATGCTGGTTAAGATGCCTGCATTCCTTGTTGAGGTACTTGGTTTCATGAGCCAGCTCTGGTTCCTGATTCTAGCTTCCTGAAAATGCAAACCCTGAGAAGCTGCAAGTAATCTCTCAAGTAGTTGGGTCCCTGCCACCCACTTAAGACTCCTGGGATGGGTTCCCATCTCACAAATCCTGTCTTCAGCCTGGCCCAACCCTGACCACTACAGGAATCTGGGGAGTAAAACAGTGTACTGGAGCTCTGTGTGTATGTCTCTGTCTCTCTGCCTGTCAAATAATATTTTATTTTATTTTTTTGTTTTTTTATTTATTTTTTATGTGCAATTATTTTTAATGAAAAATGCCAGAATAGTTCTAAGTCATCATTCTTTTTTTTCTTTTTTTATTTAGTAAATATAAATTTCCAAAGTACAGTTTATGGATTACAATGGCTCCCCCCCCCCCCATAATTTCCCTCCTACTCACACCCCTCCCATCTCCTGCTCCCTCTCCCATTCCATTCACATCAAGATTCATTTTCAATGATCTTTATATACAGAAGATCGATTTAGTATATATTAAGTAAAGATTTCATCAGTTTGCACCCACACAGAAGCACAAAGTGTAAAATACTGTTTCAGTATTAGTTATAGCATTACTTCACATTGGACAACACATTAAGGACAGAGATCCCACGTGAGAAGTAAGTACACAGTGACTCCTGTTGTTGACTTAACAATTTGACACTCTTGTTTATGGCGTCAGTAATCTCCCTAGGCTCTAGTCATGAGTTGCCAAGGCTATGGAAGCCTTTTGAGTTGACTGACTTCGATCTTATTCCAACAGGGTCATAGTCAAAGTGGAAGTTCTCTTCTCCCTTCAGAGAAAGGTACCTCCTTCTTTGATGGCCCCGTTCTTTCCAATGGGATCTCACTCGCAGAGATCTTTCATTTAGGTCTTCTTTTTTTTTTTTTTTTCCAGGGTGTCTTGGCTTTCCATGCCTGAAATACTCTCATGGGCTCTTCAGCCATATCCGAATGCCTTAAGGGCTGGTTCTGAGGCCAGAGTGCTATTTAGGACAGCTGCCATTCTATGAATCTTCTGTGTATCCCGCTTCCCATGATGGATCTTTCTCTCCCTTTTTGATTCTATCAGTATTAGCAGACACTAGTCTTGTTTGTGTGATCCCTTTGACTCTTAGATCTATCAGTGTGATCAATTGTGAACTGAGATTGATCACTTGGACTAGTGAGATGGCATTGGTACATGCCACCTTGATGGGATTGTATTGGAATCCCCTGGCACGTTTCTAACTAAAAAAAATTATTCTTGATGCTTCTGACATCTCATATAGAGCATCTAAAGCAGGGACCTGATGATGAACATGATTCACATGTATAGGGTGGTTTGATTATAGTAAGACTATTGCATGAATAGTAGCTGTAGTGACATTTTGATTGGGAAAAAATAATTTATAAGAGAGATAATGTCTTTGAATGGTAAAGAGATTCTGTAATAAAAATTACTCATTTTCTTTTGTTATATTTAGGATAGTACCTCGTCTATATGACTAGTGAAGTGGTTAATTTATATCACTACAAAAATTTATTATTTTGGAATTGAATAAATTCAGTAGAGGATGGTGGTGAAGAAGGGGATGTTTATACTAGGGAATATTTCTATATTATAAAATTGTGTTTATAAGCTCTATGAACATTACTTATGAATAGTTCATCTCATTTTATGATTTTAAAAGCATATTTGTTATTCAGAATAGGATAGGGATCATATTAATTCTAATTTTTTTCATCTCTGTGCACTGTTTCTCCAAGATGTTTCAAAATGGTAAACATACATTTTACATGTTAATAAATAACATTCCATCTAAAGTAATGTGCCTTACTAACAAGGTATTTTGGACATAGAATTTGTTTTTTAAAAAAAGATAGCTTTCATAAATGTCACTTTTTTTTAAATTAGAGTGGTTAGAATGAATCTGAAAAGAGCATAATGAGACGTGAATGCCTCAGAATTAGAGAGTAGTGTAATGTGGAATAACAATCTGTTCATAGGATGAAATTGGTTGATTTTAACTTGAATGCCTTTTATGAATGAAGGTCATTTATAATGTATAAGGGTAATTAATATATTTTAAAAACTAATTAATTAATTAATTTAAAACTATTTATTTATTTGAAAGGTAAGCTGCAGAGAGGGAGGGAGAGACAGAGGGAGACACAGATCTTCTATCCGCTGGTTCACTCCCCAGATGGCTGCAACAACCAGATCTGGGTCAGGCTGAGCCAGGAACCAGGAATTCCATCCTAGTATCCCATGTGGGCTGCAGGGGCTCAGGTACTTGGGCCAAGCTCAGCTAACCCTTCCCAGGCACATTAGTAGGAAGCTGGATCGGAGTCTGGTATCCCAAGTAGTGGCTTATCCTGATGCATGACAACACAGGCCTCCTAATTTATTTATCTGAGAGCCAGAGAGAGAGAAAGAGAGAGAGAGAGAGAGCAAGAGTGAGAGCGAGAGCGATAGAGAGCTCTCATATGCTGGTTCATTCCCCAAATTCCCACAATGGCCAAGACTTGGCAGGACCAAAGCTGGGCTCTCAAATCAGGTCTCCCAGTGAACTACCACTGTTGCTTCCCGGGGTCTACATGAGCAGGAAGCTGGAGTCAGGAGCTGGAGCTGGGAACCACACCTAGATACTCCAATAAGGGATGTGAGTACCTTAATGGACTTATTAATACTAGGCTAAATGCCTGCCCCATATATTTTTATTCTGTGACATCTTTTAATACTCCTATTTTCTTTTGAGTGGCTGGTCTTTTTTTACATGATTTCTAAAAGCTTCTCATATATTAAGGAGGTTAGCCTTTTATCTGTGATTTGAATATCAAATACTTTTTTCCATTTTTAGTTTGTGCTTCTATTTTTCTTATGTTTTAGTTATATTTTGCTATGTAGTAGTTTTAAATTTTTGATTAGTAAGGTTTGTTAAACTTTTATGAGTTCTAGATTTTGAGTCACAATTAGAAAGGCCTTCCCATTCCAAGGTAAGAAGAAAATTCACCCATATTTTCTTATAGTGCATTTGTGCCTTTGTATTTTATACTTAAATCTTTAACCCATTTGGAATTTATCCTAATGTACTGTATGAGATATGTACTTAACTCTATTTTTTCCAGATGATATTCTTTTCTAAAAAATATATTTATTTATTTATTTATTTTGAAAAAGATACGGAGAGAAGGAGAGAGAGTGAACAGAGAGATAGGGCTAGGTCTTCCATCTGCTGGTTCACTCCCCAAATGGCTGCAATGGCCGAGACTGGGCCAGGCTGACGCCAGGACCCAGGAGCTTCTTCCAAGTCTCTCACATGAGTCAGGGGCCCAAGGACTTGGGCCATCTTCCACTGCTTTCCCATGTGCATTAGCAGAGAGCTGGATCAGAAGTGGAGCAGGTGGGACTCAAACCGATGCCTATATGGAATTCTGACACGGCAGGCAGAGGCTTAACTTTCTGTGCCACAGCACTGGCCTCAATGATATTCACTTTTTACCAAGTCCTTCTTATGCTGCTGATTTGAACTTGTGCTTATTTGGGTCTACTTCTCGACTTCCAATCCAATTCCATTATTTTATCTATTCCTATGGAAACCACAAAGTATTTCATTAGACAGCTTCTATATTATTTTCAATATATAGAAAGTTACACCTTCCTTCTTGACCTGATTGTTCTTGCTTATTTATCTTTCCATAAAATCAGCTTCTCCTATTCCAGAACGCAGCCTTAGTATTTTCATTCTGGTTGCAATAAATTTAGAAATTAAAATTTAGGAAGAATTGACATACATTGACTTTATCCAAGAACAAGGTCTGGCTTTTCATTAGTTCAAGTCTACTTTTTGGTCCAGCAGGTATGTTTTAAAGTTTTCCTCATTTAAGTTTTGCATATTACTTATTAAATTTATTGCTAGGCACTTTTTGTTTCAATTATAAATAGGGCCTTTTATTTGGCAAGGAAATATTGTATATATACACATATATAAACATACATATTACATATAATTTTGGAAAATTTATTTTATATCCTGCTCTCAATCTTAATTTTCTATTTTACATATATATTTTCTCATTGGTTTTCTTTGATATATATATGTTTACATATGTTAATTTAAAAACTGTATGTTTCAGTAATTTTCCAGACATATGATCACATTACCCATAAATACTGACAATTTTACACTCTTTTTCTAATAGTTATTTCTTTGCTTTCTCTCTTGCTTCTAGTTCTCTTGACTGATAACTCCCAGTACCAGTTTAGATTAGTAGTGGAAGAATGGGCATCCCCTTTGTCAATGCAATCTGCTAGTGTTTTCCTATTAAATTTGAAGCTTTGAATCATCAAATTAATTTTTAGTAAGACGCTTCTATTTTGTTTCAGTTAAATAACTGATTTGGTCCAACATAAGATCTCTAAATGTTCAACAATAAAGGGTTGGTGAAGTATGTTATGGTAGATCCATTGAATAGAAAGGTCAGAGTAGTTACAAAATAATATTTTCTGTTTTAACTCATTTTGTTGTTCAAAAACCTGAAGTATATGCAAGAAATATATTAGAAAGTATATTTAATACATGATCTAAAATTTATAAGTATGTAAACTGGTGACAGGTAACATCAACTTTTAATTAATTCATAATTTTTAAAATAAATCCATGATAACATTTTGGTACAATTAAAAAACTTAGAAATTTATTAAAAGTAGAACTGTGTTCTTTCTATTCTTTTCGGATCCCTTCCTGTTTTATTTTTAATTCTTTTTGTAATACAAAAGTAATGCTTTGCTATTTAAATATCACGAAATGATCATAATGTTTATCACTTATTCTTTCTCAAATGGCACTAAAATGATGGTGTAGAAAGAGGTTTGCAGGGAATGGTGCTGTGCACAGCAGTTTAAGCTACCACCTGCAATGCCGGCGTTGACTTCCAATCCAGCTCCCTGTTAATATGCCTCAAAAAGCTGCAGAAGACGGCCCAAGTCCTTGGCCCCTGCACCCATGTGGGAGACCTGAATGAAGCTCCTGGCTCCTGGCTTTAGTCTGGCCTAGCCCTGGCCATTGTGGTCATTTGAGGAATAAACGAGTGGATAGAAGATCTCTCTCTTTCTCTCTCTCTCTTCCTCTCTGTAACTCTGCCTTTCAAATACTTAAAATAGGAGCTGTCATTGTGGTGCAGTGGGTAAAGCCACTACCTGCAACACTGGCATCCCATATGGGCACCAGTTCGAAAACTGGCTGCTCTACTTCTGATGCAGTTCCCTGCTAATACACCTGGGAAAGCTGCAGAAGATGGCCCAAACACTTGGGCCTCAGCACCCAAGTGAGAGACCTGGCTTAGCCTGGCCCAGCTCAGCCATACAAAAGATCTTCCAGTGGATGGAAGATCTCTCTCCTTTTCTCTATAAACTCTGCCTTTCAAATAAATAAATACATCTTTATTAAAAAAAAAAGAAACAAAGAGGCTTGCAAGAAGGCCACAAGGAAAATGAGTACAATTGATTCTATTTGGTGGATTAAAAATTTTGACAACTAGCAACTCATTGAGAAAATTTACTTCATTAAACTTTTTTTTTGGCATTGTTTTCTTCCTTGTTTAAGTGTGCACAAAGTCTACAGCTTCAATAAATTACTGAATCCAGAAAGCAGATGAAGTAGTGATATTTGACTTGGCCAAGGGGAAGAGGGGCTAACTGAAGTGCTTGGATGGGAGTGGCACTTAGTGTTGCAATGCACTGTGCAAGGTGGTGACGGGGAGTAGGGTATAATGTTGAGCAAGGAGGATTGCCTCCAAGTTGTTCACTGACCTGTTGGACCCCTGGGTGCCCTTCCCACCACAGATAGACAACTGAACTGGTGTATTCCACTCTAATGGTGCCGTTAGCGATGCTATTTCTCGGTGAAGTCAAAAGTTACCTCTTTGGAGAAAATGTATTCTTTGATAAAGAGTTCCTATTAAAAAAAAAAAAAAGGAGGGGGGATTAGCCAGAAAATAGAAAAGAGCACTTGGGAATAAAAACTGTGTTTGAAATAGAAACTTGAGTAGAAAATTAGAAGATGAATTTAAAGAATTTTCCTGATCCAGGATTTTTCAATCTTGGCATTATTGACATTTGGAGCTGGAAATTCTTTGTTTGGAGGAGGCTGTTCTGTGTGTAAGATGATTGACAACATCCTTGGCCTCTATTCATTAGATGCCGGTGCAACCCCACTTCCCTGTAGTGAAAGCCAAAAATATCTCCAGATATTGCCACATGACCCTTGGGGCAGAGGAATCAACCCTGCCTCACCACTCCCTGCTTTTTGTACCTGTATCTCAGATAACACAAAAGGTAGAAGCAGACATAATAATCAGGTAAAAAGACAATAGATTTAGAGAATGATATAGATGTTTCAGTATCCTACTAAGAAGAACTCACAAAGAATGAACAAAGAAAATGGAAGGGAGGAAATTAATAGAGAAATCATAAAAATCAATTTGCAGATAAAATCAAAAGACCCCCTTAGTGTACAGCACAATTACTAACAAAAGAACCCATTCTAAGACACATCATCATGTAATTCCAGGCTAGTAGGTATAATGAAAATATTCTGGAAAGAAAAACAGACTAGATACAGAGTGGGAGCTAAAAAGGATTTAGAGGGATTGGCATTGTGGTGCAGTGGGTTAAGCTGCAGCCTTCGATGCTGGCATCCTGTATGGATACTAGTTCCAGTTCTGGCTGGTGCACTTCTGATCCAGCTCCCTGTTAATGTGCCTGGCAGCAGAAGATGACCCAAGTATTTGGGCCCTTGTACCCAGGTGGGAGACCAGAATGGATCGTCAGGCTTCTGCCTGGCCCAGTCCTGGCCATTGCAGTCATTTGACGAGTGAGCAGGTAGATGGAAGGTATCTGTCTCTATGGGCCTCTCCTTTCTTTTTCACTCTGCCTTTCAAATAAATTAGTGAATCCAAAAAAAAAATTAAAAAGGAAAAAGGCATTAAATGTTTCAATAGTAACACTGGAAGAATACTTTTAAAATGTTGAGGGAAAATGATTTTTCAACCACTCTAAGTTATCAAGCAGGAATATAAACAGAATGAAGACATTTTCAGACATGCAATACTCTAAAAATTTATCCCATATACACCCCTCCTGTGTAAGCTACTGGAGTTTGTTTCAGCAAAATAAGAAAGTTAATTGAAAATCATGTGTTTGAGTGTTGGAAGATAACATTGGTGGGCATCTGAAAAAAGTCTTGATGCTTTTGGATAATATTTAGGCTAGATTTTTTTTTAAATGTAAAAAAGCAAGACTATCATTAACTCTAGGGACAAAAGAACATTTTCTTCTTTCTTTTTTAGTATTTATTTATTTATTTGAGAGGCAGAGTTATGGACAAAGAGAGGGAGAAACAGAGAAAGAGGTCTTCTATCCAGTGGTTCATTCCCCAAATGGCAGCGATGGCTGGAACTGGGCTGATCCAAAGCCAAGAATACAGAGTTTCTTCTGGGTCTCCCACGTAGGTGCAGGGGCCCAAGCACTTGGGCCATCTTCCTTTAGCAGGGAATTGGATCAGAAGTAGAACAGCAGGTACTTGAACTGGCACCCACATGGAATGTCAGTGCCACAGGCAGAGGCTTAATCTACTATGCCACAGCACTGGCCCCTAGAACAGGACATATTCAAGAAGAATGTTATCATGAGACATTACTTGATTAAAAATGCATTATATTTATGTTATCACCATGATATAAACCCTAACTACTGATCTGAGTGGCTTTGTTGGAGGAAGGGTGAAGGCCAAGGGGTGGTGGCAGTGATGTGTAAAGAGCTGAATGCTGAAATGCCATGACAAGATGACAGTGAATAATGTCCAACACTGAAAATCAAGGCACATTGGCATATCATTTAGGAAATGAAGACTCCGCAGAAGAGTTGTATGTGGAACACAGGATGAAGATAGGTGAGGAAAAGTGGGGGAGGGGCTGAGAAAACTTATGGGTGGTTTTTTTTATAAGCTTGTAAATACCATGTGAATGTTCACTCATGTCTATTATTGTCATTAAAAACAAAAGCACAAAAAATAGCAATACACACACGTTACAGGAAAAAAGTCACAGAAAATCAGAAGCGATGTCCAGAATTTCACCCAGCAATATTAACTGTTGTTAATATTCCAAAATAGTTCTCTCCAGAAAAACTTTGAAAAAATATGAAAGTAGTTTTAAATATGAATAAAACCTTACAGAAAAAATGTTATTTTTAAAAATTTATTTGAAAGGCAGAGTGACAGAGATAGAGGGAGAAACCTAGAGAGAGAGAAAGAGATCTTCCTTCTATTGTTTCACTCCACATGTGACTGCAATGGCTGGGACTGAGCCAGGCAGAAGACAGGAGCCTGAAACTCCATCTGGGTCTCCCACATTGGTGGTAGGAACCCAATGCTGGTGTCTTATTCTGCTGTGACATTAGCAGGGAGCTAGATTGGAAGCAGAGCAGCTGAAACTCCAGCTGGATTTCTGACAGGAATGCCAGGATCACAGGTGTGTGCCACAATGCCAGCTCCTGAAAATTCTTGATATCTTAACACTATCAACACAGAAAAAAGTATTTCCTTGGGATTAATCTTTTTGATAAAATCAACTTTTCTGATCAAAATGTTTGGCATCATTTGAGTTATATTTCCACCAACAGCACAGTTGAGAATTAAGGCACTTTTGAAAAATACTTTAATTATCTTGTTACTTTAGAAAGAAGCAGCTTTGGGTTTTGATTTTCAAGTAATTGGCTCTATTTAGAAGTTTAAGAATTCTTGGTATTGTGGTGGAATGGGTACAGCTGGTGCCTGTGACGCCGGCATCCCACCAGGGAACTGGTTCGTGTCCCAGTTACTTCACTTTCCATCCAGCTCCCTGCTGATGGCCTGGGAGAGCAGTGGAAGGTGGCACAGGTCCTTGGGCACCTGCACCTGTGTGGAAGACTCGGAAGAAGCTCCTGGCTTCTGGCTTCAGTCTGGCCCAGTCTTGGCTGTTGCGGCCATTTGGGGAGTGACCCAGCAGATGGAAGATCTCTGTCTCTTTCTCTCTCTTTCTTGCCCTCTCTCTCTGTAACTCTGACTTTCAAACAAATAAATAAATCATTAAGAAAGGGAAGAATTCCGAAAACAAATTCATCAGGAACATTTGTAGCTTTTGTAGTTTTTCTCTTTTTAATTGTGGATGAATATTTCTCTGAACTTTTCTTGAACTGCTTCAATGAACAAAAATATAAAAGTACAATTCAGCCTTGATACTTCACATTTAAAATGCAGATAAACTTCAAAAATATAGAATTTGAAGGAAGCATTCTTAAAAAGAGAAAAAGGGGATATTGCTAAAACAAAGTTAAGAAAAATTAAGGATTTAAATGTGAATAATGAAATGGATGTGCTTCAAGAAATTAAACGCCATTAAAGTTTTCAAAAATATAGTTTATAAACCCTTTAACCTTCCAAGATCTCTGAGTGCTAATTAAAAGTTTCAACATTCAATTACTATTTATTGAATTCCTCTCATACCTCAGACCTTTCCTTGAAATAGTCCCTTATATTCTGTTTAATTTCAGAACAATAGGGCTTACTTAGTGAGGTATTTGTAGAGAGGCCTGCTACGAAGGAATGTAGTGGGATATAGTAGAGTGTGGTGGATTTCTGAGGGGTTCCTGGCCTTGGTTACTGCTGCTGGTGGTAGAGAATTATGCCCATGAAAGATAATGACGGTGCATTTATCAGGACAGAACAGAGCAACTGCCAGCCACCAGACAAGCACAGGAGAGTGCCGTGGGAGGTAGTCCTGATGCAGAGTCCTGAGGTGAGAGCTGTGCTTTCTGGGCTGACCTCATGAATGTCCACACATGACCATCTGGCCCACAGAGTTATGAAACAGCTGTGTGTGTGGGAGGCAGCTATAGGACAAAACAAAGTTTTCAGGTACCGTGCACATTATGAAGCAACTATGATGAAACAGACTGTGGTCAAAGAGCACTGGTGTTCTGGTATGCCTGGAGAATCTTGGGAGGAAAAGGGGAACAGGCCCTTGGGGCCAGTCAGATCTCCCTCCCTGCCTGCCTGCAGGCTTCTGTTCCTGCTTATGGCAGGAATAGGCTTTGTCTTCTCCAGGTCGGTCTGAGGTCCTTTTGCCACCACGCGGGTCTTCAGAGGTAACTGTGAATCAGTATTTCTGTCTAGCAGATGAATAAATTGCACTTCTCAGAGGCATGGAGAGCTAAAGTCGGGCTGCTCTAACACACGGACAGAATTCCAGGTTCTGATTTCAGTTCTACTGCTTGCCTCTGAAAGTGGACAGGTTGTGTGAGGGTTTCTGTGTGTGTATCCTGTGGTCCATATATGCAGCAGATACGTGTATATTTGTGTGCATGTTTTATATAAGGTCAAATATGTCAGCCCTGGATATTTATGGATATTTCTTTTTTTTAAGATTTATTTTATTTATCTGAAGACAGAGTTAGAGAGAGAGGTACAGCCAGAGAGAGAGAGAGGACTTCCATCCACTGGTTCACTTCCAAATTGGCCACAATGTTCTGAGCTGAGCTGAGCTGAGCTGATCTGAAGCCAGGAGCCAGGAGCTTCTTCCAGGTCTCCCACACAGGTGCCGGGGCCCAAGAACTTGGGCCATCTTCTGCTTTCCCATGCAATCAGCTGGAAGTTGGATCAGAAGTAGAGCAGTGGGGACTTGAACCCACGCACATATGGGATGCCAGTGATACAGGCCAGGGCTTTAACCCACTGAGTCTCAGCGCTGGCTCGTGGATATTTCTTACAAATAACTGTCCTGCATTATTAATGGTGGTGTTTACAAGTTATTTATTTAGAACTTATCTCTTTCCAAAAAAAAAAAAAGCCTTGTGATTGCTCTTCGCTAATTATGATTGCCTAAAAAAAATACCTTTTCATTATTTTTATTCCATTCAATGCAAGGGGCTCGATCCAGAACCCCTGATAGCTTTTCGAGTCTGTATGTAACAGGTCGGAAGGTGTATTTCGTTTCAAACTTTATGTGCTGGGCATTTTGGGACTCAGCCAGCTCCAAAAAATTTCCAAGTCCCACTTTCACACCCCGACAGCAGAGGGTGATTTTCCGGGATTCCGGACAACGCTGCTCCCGAGAGAGAACACGCCTCTTTCACACACGCCCCCTACCCAGTATGGAACGCACCTGCAGCCCCAAACGGGAACGGGGCGGGGCTCGACTTTGGCCATGTCAGACGTGGCAGGAAAAGTCAGCAGTCGCCCTTTCATCTCGTTTCTGATGATCACACCAGGCAGTGCTTCTATACAGTATTTGGGCATTTAGAGAAGAATGTAAATTCATGATCTAAAAAGGTTTTTGGTTACGTGGCGAGCCCAGGTACGGACGGGTGCGGGGGCTGACTCTCACAGCTCTCCCCACGCGTGAGCTTGCTGAAGGAAAGTCCGGGGGCCGCACGCTGTACCCCAGGAGAGGGTAATCTTCCAGGAGTCCACCGCACACCGCACCTCGAGTGTTCGCGATTTCGAGCCCTTTCCGGAACTCAAGTTCCAGCACCCGAAGGTCGGCCCCGCAGCCCCGCCCACTTTGGCCGGGGGTCGGAGCCGCGCGGAGCCGGAGCCGGAGCCCGAGCGGCCGCGGTCCCTTTAAGGAGCCGCTCTGCGGTAACCCGAGCCCGCAGTCCGGGCGGGCGCGGCGGCCGCGGCGGTAGCTGAATCCTCAGCCACTGCTCCTCCAAGCGGCCCGGAGCCCGCGGCTTCCCTGGCTCCCGCGAGCATCTCGTGGGGGTGGTTCTGGCCGGCGCCAGCCCTCGGGCCGGGCTGGATGACCAGGCGCCTGTAACCACCCGCCGCCCTTACCCGGCCAGGCGCAGCCGCCGCCCGGGCGCGACTCGCCCGGGGACCCTGCACAGGTGACGCCTTTTGCCCGGGGGCTTGGGGAGGAGGGCGGGCTCGCTATGCCCCAAGGTTCCCCAGCGCCTCAGAGCGCAGCCCGGCTGGAAGGGGCGCCGCGGCTTCCCGCCCCCGGCCTAGCGCGGCCGAGGGCTCCTGCTCCTGGAGGCTGGGTGGGCGTCCCGCACGCGGGTGTCGGCCCGGCTCCGGGGCGGGCTCCAGCAGGTGTGCGTGGCGGGCGCAGCATCCTCCCTGCCCGGCGGGCCCCAGCGGTGCTCCCGGAGCAGGTGGTGTCCCGGGCCCGAGGCCCCCGCGTTCCACTCGCGTTTCCCGGCTGCGCGATTGAGCTGTCCTGTCTGGCAGCATCTCGCGGGTCTGAGCTCAAACGGGGTGGGTGCAAGCCTTTGGGCGTCCAGGGAGCGCATTCTTGTTAAGAGACCCGCACACCATCCGGCGCATCAAGTGGGTAAGTCCCCTTCCCCCGCGCCGCTGCCCTCTCAAACAAGTGGCTTTTATTTACCCTTGCAGTTCTCAAGTGGGTCCCATTTTTAGCTATCGAGTGCTGGAGTCTAGTGGGAAAGGGTTTGGGCGAAGAGTCAGGGAGAAATCGGTTTCTATTTCCAGCTCTACCATTGTCACCCCTGGCAAGTTTATGAAACTCAGTGCCTCCGTGTACCCCGCCATGAAATGGGCTGCGTGATGTCAGCGTTTTCCTACTGCCCCCTAAACGAGAGGACAACCTCTGTGGCAGCGTTGTGCGTTGACCAAGTTTATTTCAGAGACACTGGCTGCTCTACATTTTCTTGATGGTACATGCTGGAGTGTTGTGGCACGTTGTGGCGCGTTATGAAATTACAGAGTGATCCTTGACTCTGTAGAAGCTAATCCAGATTCCAGTTTGGGGACGGGATGGAAGAATCTGTGTGGATGTTAACGACTGACGTGCCAAGTAAGAAAACAGTGGTCATTTTCGTGAAGTCTTGTGGAGACAAATGGCCCTTGGGTGGTGGTGGTTTCAAGCCGGAGGCTGCTGTGGGAGCACCTGGTATAAATTGGAGTGCAGCTTCACTTTAGTGTAGCCAGTTACCAGACCCTTGTTCCCTTTGCAGTGTGCTGTGTATCAGGTGGAGAACTTGCTCCCCACACCTCTCCTTGTGAGTGCTTGCATTTTCCTTCAATTGTATGGGTGGCACAGAGTTAGAAACATGTACTCCTACCATCTTGGAAAATTTGAAAGAATGGCTGCAGGGACCTTGGGTTTTAGCGAATTTGTCACCCCGCTCCGTGATTCAGAAAATAGCTTTGAGAGTGTTTTGTTTTCCCTGCTCCTGCAACTCCAGAGTGGGGACCTTTCCCGTGTGATCTTGCGTGAGGTTTACCTGTCTTGGCTGGATGCCTGGGATCCAGCTGCTCAGTCAGTCATTCTTGTTTACACTATTAGCTTTCTGTTTCTGTTCATTTCCCTTTACACTCTCTTGACCCTGGTGGAAGGACTAACAGCTTTTTTGCTTCTAAAGCCACGTGCTTGGTGGTGACTGGGAATGGCTGAACCTGGGTGGGGAACTCTGAGTTTGCCGAATCTTCGTTGAGGTCTGTGGAATAGACCCTCCAGGAGCATGCAAGTCACTCTGTCATCTTCCTTTTTTTGAGATCTCCATTGGAGGAAGAGTCATTTGATTACCAGGGAAGTCTTTGGAGCTGGAGGTGAACTGTCAGAAACCTAGCTCAGTGCTAGGCTGATTAAGAGCATTTCCTGCAAAGGTGTGGAGAGGAGACAGTATGGGTTTGGAGAAGTGGAGAGTTGGCAGGGAGGGGATGTGGGGGTCCCTTCCTGTTGCTAGATAACAAGCAAAACTGTAAGGGGAACCCTGGATCCCTGAATGGAAAAGGGGGAACAGGATGGGTTGCAAAAAGGGAGTGGAGGGCTGGCGCCATGGCTCACTAGGCTAATCCTCCGCCTGCGGCTCTGGCACACCGGGTTCTAGTCCCGGTCAGGGCGCCGGATTCTGTCCCGGTTGCTCCTCTTCCTGTCAAGCTCTCTGCTGTGGCCCGGGAGTGCAGTGGAGGATGGCCCAAGTGTTTGGGCCCTGCACCCCATGGGAGACCAGGAGAAGCACCTGGCTCCTGGCTTTGGATCAGCACCGGCTGCAGCGGCCATTGGGGGGTGAACCAACGGAAAAGGAAGACCTTCCTCTCTGTCTCTCTCTCTCTCACTGTCCACTCTGCCTGTCAAAAAAAAAAAAAAAAAAAAAAAAAAAAGGAAGAAAAGAAAGGGGGGTGGGGGAGTGGTGCAACTTCAGGGCAAATCCTGCAGTGTGGTGGTGTTGGATCAAACCTTCTCTTCCTTTCTGTCTGATTGTTCCTTGCCCCTCATGGCCAACCACAGTTGCCTTGCAGTTAACAGAGCTGCCTGCCTCCAGAGCTCCCAGGGCTTATCTTCCTCTCCCAAAGCTGGCCTCACCTTTGTTACAGGAAACCCTTCAGACCCCAATCCAAACAAACATCCCATATCCTACAGATTAAGAGCTCCTGTAAGCTCCAGGAGCTCTTGGAAGGTTAAAAAGTGAGATACTCAGTTGGCTGAGAAGAGGAGAGCCAACAGTCTACACTGAGATACAGAAAACTGTGGTTTTTCTGTTGTGGAAGATAATGAATGGATTGTGTGGGGGAGGACTGTGGGCACTTGGACAAGGGAGGGCAGGCCTGAGGCTCGCGTTGTGCTGGACAGCTTGTGCCCCTGTCCTTGAGAGAGGAGAGGATGCCACCCAGGGTGTGCAGCCACCTTCTTGCACTTTCCCCCCTTCCCTTTGGCTTGTGAGGGGAAGATAGCCTGATGGAGGCGGGGTAGCCATCTGTTCTCGAGGATGGGAAACAGACTTTAACTGATAGGGATGAGCTGTATTTACCTGGCACCGGCATCAGCCTCTGGGGTGTTACACCAGAGAACGCATTTCATGAAAGTGAGGCTAATTTTGTAAGAGAATTGACTTTTGGTGGCATTTTTTTTTTCTTGTTGGGGATGAAAGATAGCACACAAAGAAATGGAGTCCCACTGTTCTGAGGCTTGTTATTCTTGGTCAGACAGTTAGATGTGCCGATCCCAAGCCTGAGAAGGCAGGGCAAGGCAGGGCTAGCAAAGGGTGTTTCTTTGCTCAGAGCATTGGGCTGTCAAAGGAGAAGGCAGTCCTCTGGATGCCCGAGGAGGAGCTTGTGAATCAGTGCAAAACACCAAGGTTTTTTTGAAAATAGCCGATGGAGAAGACAGCTGGAAGTCTGTTCAGAGCCCGAGCCTGCATGGAGGAAAGGAGTTGCTGAACAATGGGACCAGTATCTTGGGAGAGTTTGACTAGATGAACAAAAGCTTGTCTAAAGCAGTGTTTTCAAATATTTATGGGTTACAACAGGGTGAAATGCACTTTTACACTGAGACCCAGGAAATAAGTAAGTATGTGTGTATCTAAAGCAAGTTTCTATTTCTATTCTATTTCTATTTTGTGTTCTGAAAAACTCTTAACCTATCAGTGGATCACGGTCCACTGTTTGGGATTCTTTATCTAGTGTGTGAAAAAATAGTTTGTAGAGCAGCAGGCTGGACAAGGCATTGGAGCTGCTTGTGGAGGAGGGAGGGGCATAGAATTAATTGTAAGCTGTCTTGGTGGGGACAGAACGGAGCTGTAGGAACTCATTTGGTGTCTGATGGAAGAAGGACTCACTAGATGAAAGACAGCTAGACGGGGCAGATGCAAAAAAGAAAAAAAAATCTATCCACCAGTTCTATCTACTTCAAAGTGGTTTAAGCAAAGGGGAAGTGTGGAAGCTGTGAACTTGGATTTGAAGATTTCTGTGGAGCAGATTTTCCTTTGTAGTTCAAATGAGAAGACAAATGGATGCAGAATAAATTGGCTGGTGGATGTAGGTCACGTCCGCTTTCGTAGGCTGGACAAGGAGCAGAGGCTCATGGTGCAGAATACTCATATCTCCTCTTCCAGCTTGTAGAAATTTGAGCAGAAGTGGATGAAAAATGTTCCTTTGAAACCCCATTTGCTGATCAAGCTCACTAGGAAGTTGGCCACTGGCCTTGCAGAAAATTGGGAAAGTATTGGCATTCCGTTTTATAAAAGGATTAGGCTATCAAGGCTTCCTCACAACTTCTACTTCATCATCTACCATCAATCTCTGGCTTCTTGAGGAAACAGGGGAAGCAGCAGCTTGCATGTATGAGCCAATTCCAGTTGGTGCCCTGCAGCTGATCAATGGCAGAGTCTATCTCTAGGCTTTTGTTTCCTTTTCCTAACAATTAACATCTGTCTCTAACACCTAACAAGTAAAACAAAGCCTGGAGAAAAAATACACAGGTATCAGAGTTCACCCAAGGCGTTGCTTGGTTACTGCTTGCTTCTATCATTGACATTTGACCTGGTTAGAGCCTCCCTTTGACCCATGGAGGCCTTGTCTGGTTTTGTTACTTCAATGGATATTTTTTCCAGTATTTGACTTCACTCTTC